>NW_006159609.1:5686510-5719730 GCF_000334495.1 Tupaia belangeri chinensis
AAATAAATAAATTTAAATAAAAAAAAACCCTCGATAAATGTAATGGCATTTCTCTACTGTTCTCATCAGTATCAAGTTTTCTGCTCCGTTTAGTTCCCATGTTATTGACTTCTAAGGCCATATCCATCTGTTCTTAGAGAGAAGTAACCAAGAACTTCATTACCTGCCTGCCTGCAGTCGTGCCTGTGGGGTTGTCATTCTCATTTGTGCCTGTCTACTCATCTGTATCTTTACTGTTAGCCACCTCAGTGTAGCCCTCATGGACGCATTCCTAAACAAATGTAATTGCTCCGTAATGGGTCTTTTTTCCTTCAGTCTCTTTCTGCTCTAACTCATCCTCACTGGCATCAGGATGATTTTTCTAAACAGTATCTGAGCATATCATTTTGCTGTTTGGAGTCCCCTCAGTGGTCCCAATAGCTTTCCTAAGTTAAATAGGACATCCTCTGAATTGTTGTTTCCTTTATACTTCTCTAGCTTTCCTTCCCTCTTTGTCTCTATTCCTACTCTATGTGCCATTTGTAGCAAATGTATAGATGGCTTCTTGATGGGTCATACACTTTCAACATGTGTCTATCCCTTTATGTACTTGTATTTGGTGACACTTGTATGACAACCTTTTTCTTCCTTAATTTCCATTCCTGACTGTCAGACAAATACATATTCATCTTGAGATTCAGTTCAAGGTTTACTCTTTTCATGCTGCCTCTCTGGACCCCTACCTGATAGCATAATTAATCCAACATTCTTTGAGACCCTGTGTACCAGATCAGAGTTCTGTTAATGCCTTTATGCATTATGCTTTGCATTTTTGAGCATATATGCCTCGTCTATAATTCTTGAGGGAAGACATCATTTCTTACTTTTCTCTATTTCTTCTCCACCCTACTCCCTATTCAGATAGCTGACACATATCTAAAGCTCAGTAAATGTTTTTTAAAAGAGGAAATAGATAAAGGAATGATGGCTAGCATAAAGACATCTATTTCTTCTTCTTTTTTTTTTTTTTTGAGAGATTTATGCTATTGGGTGTGTATGCTCACTTGAGAGACAGACAGAGAGGCAGAAAGCTAGAAATCATAGCCACACAACAATTTCTTCTCCTCCATTCTCTTCTCAGGAGTTTGGACATGTATGCACATGCACCGGTATGAGTTTAAGCCGTTGGGTCAGGGACTCGAAGTGCAGTTGAGTTGATAGTGTAGGAGACCAGCAACATAACCATTACATCATCTGCTGATGCCAGAAGATGTCTATTTTTAAACAGAGAACACTTAATCTGATTTGCTACTTTTTGGCCATGGAGAGCTAATTGAAAAGGGTAGGCATAAAATCAAGTCTTGAGACCCCGGGGTTCCTCACTCTGACTTTATGGAAAGCTTTCAGCCACGTGGAGACTTTCAAAATTTCCCTTAAAGAATGACCGCATTTGCTTTAACCACAGTAGCAATGAACTCTTTAGCAGTGGAAAACAGCTTGTGAACTGTATTTATCAATGCATAGATTTCACAGGGCTGTGATACTCGAGGACAAAGGGCCATGTCTGTAATTAAGTCTGTTGAAGAATTGGCAAGTATGATATAATGATGGAAGACTCAGAGAAAGGGTGAGGGAGCAAGATCCATTAGGAGGATATAGTCTCTGTGTCCTCTTCATGTTCATTGATTTCCCAATTAAATATCAACTCTCATTCAATCAATTCCCATACACTGCAAGTTATTGATTTCTCACCGTAGGAAGTAAAGATGACCTACAGATGTCACTCTGGGGATGGGTATCTCACTTTTTTAAAAATTCATTATAACATGGTGATAAAGAAGAGGTTATTCATTAATCATCTTTTCTATGGAGACTGTTTCATTATGTAATAAAACTCTTAGCATATACAGCAATCAAAATTTCCAAGAGCCCTGATTGGGTATGAGTTCTGATTCTACCGCACTTAAATGCTTTATCTCATTTGATCCTCACAAAAACTTTGTAATTTATTGTGATCCACATTTTAGGAGATGGGAGAAATGAATCTTAGAAAAGTTACTTGACTTTTCTAAAATCACACCAAATAAATTGCAGTTTTATTTAGTATTAAGAACTGACTGTAGAGAACTAAGAATACATATTTTCGTTTGTTTTATTTCTGTGTCAGTCTAACTAGCTGTGCTAATAACTAGGGATCAAATAACTCTCCCTCTCCCACAAGGTACAGTTAAAAATCAGTGACATGATATGCATGGCCCTCTGTGTTCTGGTTTTGATCTATTTCTCTGGACCCATTTTCATCTCTTTCTGCTTTATACATTGTATTCCAACAACACAGACCTGCCTGTAGGTCCTAGCACACACATCTCATTTCCTGCCTTGTCTTTTGCTCATATAATTCTCTTTGTATATGATGCCCATTCTCTACTTTCCTTTTACTAACTCCCACTCACTGTTTGGTAGTCAGACAACATGCTCAAAATGTTCAAATATGATAAGAGTATTCTTGAACTACTTCATTCAGGTAGACTTCCTTGAATTCTCCAAGTTGGATTAGGGACCTCTTTAATATATAATGCAACATAATTCCTGCCTATCCCAATATTGCATTCATCAAATTGTAATTTGTTCTTTGACCACTGTGTTTTCAACTTATCTATGAACTTTTTTGAGGACTACCATGTCTTTGTAACTTGACAGCTTAGCAGAGTGTCCACCAATTTATAAGTACTCTGGAAATATTTACTGAGGGAAAGATACTGACATATTTGGTCATCAGGAAATTCATGATGCATTTTTTGCATAGAAATCAGGAAAATACGTCATAACTTTCCTGATGACCTAATATATTCACTTGAGTCAAGTCTGTTTTGACAGACTCAGCTGGTTAGATTAGTGAGCCCAGTCTGATTAAAACCAGAAGGGATTGAGGTGAGGCTAGAGGCTCAGGAGGCCAGGCTCATCTCTAACACTGCTAGGATGTATGTACTAAGCCTCTAGGCTCAGTTCCTCTTGGGTGTGAGGTGATGAGCACCAAGTTTGGGTGGAGTGCTAAAATTTCCTGCCCTGACTAAATGCAAGTGGAGGTTGAACTTAATCTTATTGTCCTCATCCTAGTATATGTTGTGTTCAGAACAAGACTTAGCAATGAGCATGTCCATTTCTCAGGACTATGTATGTGCAACTTTATGATTATCAATGCTTTGAACCTTTTTTCCTTAGGGATAGTGATTTCCCATGCAGTTTCTCAAACCCTCAAGAATATAGATTCTTAGATTTGTAACCTTAATGACTCCTGTGGCCTGCCATTGAATTCAGATTTTCTACTCATAAAACTGACTACTATCAAGACCAGCAGATAGAGTAATGATTATGTCACGGGACTCCAACGTAGTTGACCACGGTTAGAGTCCCAGACCCAGTGGCTTAAAACTCACACTGAAGATCATCCCCAAAATAGACAAATGGGATTACATCAGACTAAGAAGTTTCTGCATGACCAAAGACACAGTAATTAGTGTGAATCGACAGACTCAGAATGGGAAAATATTTTTGTAAATTTTGCATCAGATAAGGGACTGATAACCAGAATACACAAGGAACTAAAAAAGCTGTTTGGAAAATAGATGATCAACCCTATTAAAAGATGGGAGAAGGAGATGAAAAAAACACTCTCTAAAGGTGACATACGAATGGCCAAAAGGCATATGAAAAAATGTTCAACCTCCCTCATCGTAAGGGAAATGCAGATAAAAACAACAATGAGGTACCTCCTAACCCCAGTCAGAATGTCTAATATTAAAAAAACAAAAAATGATAAGTGTTGGCAGGGGTGTGGTGAAAGGGGAACTCTTTTACACTGCTGGTGGGAATGTAGATTGGTCCAACCACTCTGGAGAATAATTTGGAGATTCCTCAAAAATCTACAGATAGATCTGCCATATGATCCAGGGATCCCACTCCTCGGTATCTACCCAAAGGACAGAAGAATTCTTCATTGGAAAAGTGCTTGCACATCGATGTTTATTGTGGCACTATTCACAATTGCTAAGTCATGGAACCAACCCAAATGCCCCCGTATGGAGGAATGGATTGAAAAACTGTGGCACATATACTCTATGGAATACTACTCAGCCATAAAAACCAACAGAACCCTGGCTTTTGACAGAAAGTGGAAGAATATGGAAGATGTACTGCTGAGTGAGGCAAGCCAGGCTATGAAAGAGAGACATTGCATGTCCCCACCTAACATATACCTTATGTCTGCATTCTATGACTGAAACTGATTGACTAATGGTTGAACAAACACAAGAGATGGGTGTGAATGTCAGACGAGGTGTATGTGGAGGAGTGGGGCCTAATGAAGGACTTTTGGAGAAGGGATACAGAGGTAGAGCATTGATGGGATGGGGAGGTGTGGGGTTATCTGTTAAAGATATTTTGATCAACGGGTCTGGGGAGTAATGTGCACATATCGAAATGGCCTCATTGTAAGTCAAACAATGTGATTGAAAGTATATACAAAAAACAAATAATAAATAATGTGATAAAAAAACCCCTCACACTGAACATGTATGTGTGTGTGTGCCCAAGATACTGAGAGGAGAATGGAGGAGAAAGAATTGTGACATAACCATCCCCTCTGGGGTGATTTCTCCCTTTCTGTCTCTCTGTCTCTGGTGAGCATGTGCACCCTACAGAAAAAATCTCTCTTTAAAAAAACAAAACAAAACAAACAAGAAAAAGAAATAAACAAAAAACTAACTGCTATCTAGCTTCAACCTCTATTTATATACCAGTTAAACAGAGCTAATGAATTTCATCAATGATCATTGGCTCCTGCTGCTGTTTCCCTTACCACTAAATCAGACCTTTTATTATGCTAGTCTGGATCAGACCTGAATTTTTCTAAGCCTCTTTGAATAGAGTTCTTCATTTCAAGTTTACTTCATACTTCTTTTTGAATTACATTAAAGTCAAGCGTGCCTTGTGACCAAGGTCTTGGTTATGACAGAACAGGGGAGGGTAGAAGTTTTGTAAGTTTTCTGGATTTGGACAGCTCCATTTGAATAATAAAAATAGATAAAAGTTCTGATAATAAATGTAATGTTTTATGCAGTTTAGATAAATATGTCAGCACAGCAGTGAAGAAGTCAAACCCTTTGGAAATTGAGATACACAGTATTTTTGAGTCAGTCAGTAAGTTAGTGATTCTCATTCTACTTTCCTACACCTACAGGGTCATGCCTTCTTATAAGAACTGGGAATTTTAGAACTCTGAGAGCTTACTCCCTGGACTGGTTTTAATCAGACTGCAGCCATTTTCTCTCTTGTTTCTTTGCCATTGATGGGGATTTTTGTCACATGCAGTCCCTTAAGCACATAAGTTGTAACATGGTTTTTATGCATAGTCTGAACACATAGGTGATAGATGGTCCCTGAGATATTAGAGATGATTGCCTTATGACTTTGCCCTCAGCAAGCTGACCTTCATGAACTGGATGCATCTCTTTTTCAAGGGCAGCTTCAGTGTCTTCTATGAAAAAGTAATCTTCCTCTTTTGTGAATAACATGCTGTGTCATGGTTTATAACAATAGGAGGAACTGAAAGCTATAGAACCCAGGAGGCGAAAGAGGGCTGTCTGTCTAAAAAATAATAAGAACTGATTTTATTCTCTGCCATGCAGTGATAAAAAGGCATCTTGTAAAAGCTTTTAGTTGCTTTTCTTTTCTCCTAATCATGTCAGGAACACAGCTAATGCATTTTGGTCTTTGAAAGAAAAAAACTTAAAGGAAGAATTGCCTTCATTTTGGAAAGATTTTATCTAGCTAGAATTGGAGATGTGGGCTCTTATGAAATATACAAGTCTACAGTGTGCTGTAAGAACATAGAAGAATTAGTATCAATTATTTGTAGGTGTCTTGGAGGGTCACACAGACAAATACCATTTGATCTGGTCCTTAAATGATAGGAGTTTTCTAGGTGGAGAAGAAGTGGAAAGAGATTCTCAAACAAGGGAAAAGTCATGTGTAAAGGCACAAAGTCGTTTCCTAAAATACCTTCACACACACACATACATTTTTGTAGGCACTCAGATAACTGTTTCTACTGGAGTCAGAATGAAAAATGCTGCTTCTGTTTCCAGAGTAGCTAAAATTTTTATTTTCAGGGTCATGTACCTAACATATCACTCAACAAATATTTATTGAGTACCTGGCTCTGTTCAAGTTGTACACCAGCCAGGTGATACAACAATAAACAAAACTGATAAAAGTCTCTTCCTTTGTTGTGCTTTAAGGCTTCTGAATGCTATTTGTGATTTTTTTGTTTGTTTGCCACAGGGCATTTTCCAGAGAAAGAGTCAGAAAAGGAGGGAAACTGAGAAGGCATCCCCGTGCAGGAGGGAAGGCCATGCTGTAATCTCTTCTTCTACATTCTCTTCTCAGAATTTTGAACATGCTTCCACATGTCCTCAATATATTTTTCAGGTCACTGGGTCTGAGACTTGAACCTGATAGTTGGCCACATGGGATCCAGGTGCCTTAACTACCTTGCTACAAGCTAGCGCTATTTGTGATGTTTTTGAGAGCTTTGTTTTGAGGATGCTGAGAAAGAAGGGGACATCTTTCTCTTTCCCCCTGTATATGTGTGTATTAGTGAAATATATGCATACTTTTGTGCTATTCTAGCAGGAGGCAACTCATAATCAAGATTGGAAAATACAGGCACACATTCTCTTACTCCTTGCTCTTGCTGCTTCCTCAGACATAGCTAATTAACTATGATTTGCTTCTTATTGAACATAGACCCAACCCTAGAATCCTTCTCAAGATAGCATACCAAGTAGTCACTTCCAGCTAGTCAGAACTGGCTCATAAGATGAAGGCTCTGAGTCAATCACTCTGTGTAGTTCTAAATTTTGGAGATAGGAGAAGGGCATTCAGAGGGCTGTTCCTTGGATGTGTGAATCAGTTTATACTGGCTGCTAATGATAAATGCGTAGACTTCTACTAAGCACAGAAATTTCTTGGGTAAGTGATATGTTCTGGCATAAGCTATTGTCCTTGCTATCAAGGATTGAAGTTCAGTGAGTGAGGAAGACAGATATGTTAGCCAATTCTTGCAGTATGGGTTAATAAGCATAATAGATCATAGAAAAGGACATTTAGAGAAACAGGAAGAAATTATCCACTCTATGGGGGCTGGGGAAAGGATGATAGGAGACTCAGAGGAGTCTTGTGTGTACACATGTGTATGTGTATTTATTTGCTATGCCTTTTCAGCTTTATTAAAGTATGATTGGCAGACATAACACATGTATACAAAGAGAAGTTCTTCAAAAACTTTACGGAAAGCATAATAGGAAAAAAAAGCATGATTTCCAATCTTTTGTGCACCAAAAGAAACTAGTGCTTTAACTCTATTTTTCTACAAATGTTTCAATACACATGCACAGGGCTTCCTGTCAACTCTGAGCTTTACTACATGGTAAGCTGTTTCTTTGGAGAGCTCCTGATACTCTTCTTTCTTAGGCTTGTCAGAATCCCCAGAAGAGAACTGTCCCATCTGTGGAACAAGAGGTTGTACAGTTTGGAATCCCTATGAAGCAGATATTTGCATACAAGACATTTGTTAGAGGATGTCCTTGGGACCACTTATGGAAGGGAAGGAAAAGAAGAAGAGTTGCCAGATCAAGTAAAAAGCCCCCAGGAATTATTGAACAGAAAGGTGAATCTTTTGTTCTTCTAAAATCTGTGCAGTAGATAACCAGCAGAGTTCCAGTTGGAAATTTGAGGCTCATCATTCCCTATTTTGTCTTCACTGAATGATTTTCATCCACTGCTGTATATTATTAGAGCATATAGTTTACCTATCTAATTTGGCATTCCTTCTGTCTATCAGGGTCCTCAATACATAAATTAAGCCCAATGAATACTTAGTTTGTTAAGATGGGCATTATAGTAATAGACAAATTATCAAATTCATATTTAGTATTCTCCTGAAGCTGTCCCATCATCTTCCTGCCAAACAACTGAGTAAACTATTCAGTAGAGAGGAGAGACTGATGAAATTTCTATTCGTGAGGTCTCTGGACTCACTAATAGAAATCACATTTTCCTGGTATCCTGGAGTAGCTGGTGCCTTCTGGGTGGCCTTTTATGTAGGCTTTTCATTGCCGATAAGATTTCTTCTTGGTTTTGGTTGGGTTCCCATGGCTGCTTCTGGGTATCTTGAATGATTGCAGAGTGGGCCTTGTCTCTCCTGTCCCTGTGAGGTTGTTCCTCCACTCATATTGTCACCCTTCTTCTTGGGCCTATAATCCTCCTTACTTATAGCAATTGCTCTTATTGAAACTAGCAAATGGTTCCCTCCATGCCATCCCTTTCTTTGTTTCCTAAGCAGAGAGACTTTGCTCTCTTCCCTACAACTTCCCTACTGCTTCAACTTTTTTTTTTTAAGGGTTTCTTATTCTTGTACTTTTTAAGGAGTTGTTATATAAAAAACTAGAAATGAATTTTCTCTCGGATGGGTGATAAGGTAACAATAGTCATGCCACATCACCTCTTACTCCAAATAGTTCCCTCCTGTTTGCACTTAGTTAATATCCTGTACCAACCTCAACTACTTTATCTATTTTCTACTTCAAGAAAAATCTGTTGTCAGTCTGAAAGCCTCTGACAGATAGAGCGGGACTGTGGTTCTCTGACTTTGATTATGATTGTCAGGGTAAAGGCTAAATTCAAATATATACTGACACTCAGCAAGCAGAATCCTAAGTTCGCTTTCCTCCTTTCCTCACCAACTTTTCACTACCATAATGGTTCCTTACATCAGGGTTCTCTGGAATGTTCTGCCCATAGGATGTATGGGACACACATTCAGAGAACTACACACATGTAAATGTGTAGCAGAGCACCTGATATGTGATGGCAGTTTAATTTTGGGCAAGAAACTAACAATGTTAAATATTCACCATGTATTTATACACACACACACACACACACACACACACACACACACATATATATATGTATAGTGTTGTCAGGAAAGTCATGATGCATTTTTGCATGGAAAAATATGTCATGACTTTCCCAACGACCTAATATGTAAGGGGAGATTTTTATGGAAAATGGCTCCCATGATTAGGGAGGCTGAGAAGTCCGATGATACACCATTGACAAGTTGGAGGACCAGGATACCCTACAGTGTAATTCAGTCAGAGGCCAAAGGTCTAAGAACCAATGTGGTTGTTAGTAAAGTTCTGGAGTCTGATGGCCTGAAAGCCAAGACCGTCAATGTCTGAGGGCTGGATCAGAGGGATGTTACACCTCGAGAAGAGAGTACTTTCTCTGCCTTTTTGTTCTGTCTGGGCCCTTGGTGGATTGGGTACGGCCCATCATATGGGTGAGGACAGATCTTCTTTAGTTAGTCTACTGCCCCTCAGGCTGCTAATCTCTTCCAGAATCTCTCACAGACGCACTGAAACAATAATATTTTACCTGCAATCTGGACATCCCTTAGCCCAGTCAAAGTGACACAAAGTTAATCTTCATAATAGGTAAAGTATTGTGCTATGACATTTATATACTTAATTATTCAATTTTTAAAGATTTTCCAGAAGGCGTGTGTACTCACTGCAGAGAGACAGAGAGACAGAGAGACAGAGGGAGGAAGCAGTCCCCGGGGAATGTGGTCATGCCACAATCCCTTCTCCACCATTTCTCCATCCTGTTGTGATTTGGTGAATGCATGTACTCACACCCAGTTTGTTTTTCAAGCTGCTGGAATTAAGATTTGAACTATAGTTGGCCATGTGGGATCCTGTTCTCCTACCCACTAGGTCAAAGAGTAAGATTTTTCTTTAATTCTTAAAACAACATAAAACACTTCTATTAATTACTCACATCTTGTCAACAAAGCCCTAAGTTTCAGAAACTTTAAACTCTTTAATGTCATATAACTAACAAATGTAAGAACAGAGGTGCAATGCTATAGCTACTGGGTCGTGCTCATTTTTGGGTACTATGGTTCCTCCTGTTTAAACTCAAGTGTCAATCTGAATGTCACAATAAAAGGAATATTACTCTGACTTATACATAAGTACATGAAGACTTCAAGATGTCACGTATGCAATACTGCACTGTAATTATTCATCTTCACCCCTCTGTGCTGGATGACAGGGCAGTGGGATTTTGAATAAAAGTCTTCATCTTAAACATTTATTTCAAGAAAGAAGGAGGAGGAGGAGGAGGAAAAGAAAAAGAAGATGGAGGGGAAGAAAAAAGGTATGATGAAGAGAGAGATTCACTTACAGAGTAGGCCTTTGGTTGGTAAGGTATGTCTTTGGGAAGAAAAACAGAGCATAGATTATTTAAACCCACGTTTACTTTATTGAGAAAGTGCCAGAGAAAAATGCACTGAATGCAGTTAACTGCTCAATACTTGAGTGCCAAATGCAAATTAATTGCCAAAACCATCTGGTGATCGTTTGAATCTGGCAATAAAAGTGATGAGTGAAGCGTTTATCATCAATATGAAGGCATATTTTTCTAATGGATCTTTTATTCAAGTTTTATGTTTCTGTTGTGAATTTAAGATTTTTTTTAGACACACAGTGCTTCCAACTTCTATTTATAATTAGGAAAATTCCAATGTCATAGTGATGACACTAGAAGTAATACTGCAATTGGCTTCATTGATCAGTAGTGCATCTACCTCTTGACCCCACAAAATAATGGAAATTTTGATTAAATTAGGAGAGAAACCAATAAACATCCTTCCAGTGTTAAGAAAGCTTTTTACAGCCTTCAGAATTTGCATTGAGAGGCCAACAAATGGTATAATGGTTATGTCACTGGATTCCCACGTAGTTGGCTGTGGTTCAAGTCCCAGACCCAACTGCTTAAAACTCACACCAGGTACGTGTATGTGTGTGTGTGTGTGTGTGTGTGTGTGTGCATGCCCAAAACCCCAAGAGGAGAATGGAGGAGAAGGGATTATGGTGTGGCCATCCCCCGAGGGGGCGTGATTTCTCACTATTTGTCTCTTTCTCTCTCTCTGGTAAGCACATGCTTCCTATAGCAAAAATCTTTCTAAAAAAAAGAATTTGCATTGAAGTGTCTGTGTGTGTGTGTTTGTGTGTGCGTACACATATGTATGGCTTCGCTACTTGAATTTTAATTTTGATTGTATATTATTGCAGAGAAGCTTTTATCTTTAACAATAATCTTCAGGAAGAAAGTCAAAGGAATAGCACTTTGGGTATCAGATTAGCATCCTGAGGAAGAGTATTATCCTTAAGCTGGGGCAAGAGAGATTTCTATATAAGACTGGGCTTCCCTGGGCCCTGAGGATAAGAAACACACCAAAACCAAATTTATTAAAGAACAAATTAATACCTCTCTCACTTAAGATCTAGTGTCAGCACTGGCATATTGCGACCCATGATCCCAAAGATCGGCTCTTGTGACTACCACTAGCCATTCAGGCTCCAGGGAAACACTTTTCTTATCTCACATCTCTTGTCCTCTGCTCTCAAAATAAAAGGCAACTTTTTTTTGTGGGCTTGCCTCAATTTATGTCAGAGATAAGCATCTCTTTTGAATGTAGAGAGGATTTGAGTAATAGAAGCTTTAGGTAAAGAGAAAAGGCAAAACAACTATGTTGTCAAATCTTTCCACTTATCTATAAAGAATACAATGGACTCTTGCCTAAAAATACATTGCCCAGTACCTATGAGGAAACATTTCTCTCTTTTTTCTTTTTAAGAGGTTTTTGCTATAGGGTGTGTGTGCTCGCCAGAAAGAGAGAGACAGAGAGACAGAAAGTGAGAAATCACCTCCCCAAGGGATGGCCACGCTGCAATCCCTTCTCCTCCATTCTCCTCTCCGGATCTTGGGCATAAACACACACATGCCGGGTGTGAGTTTAAGCCACTGGGTCCGGGACTTGAACAGCAGTCGACTTACATAGGAGTCCAGCGATATAGCCATTACGCCAACTGCTGGTCCCAACATTTCTCTCTTTTTAAAAATATGTAGTTTCAGGTGTACTCATGAATCAGCATAATACGAGTGCTATGTGCGGATGCTGAGCAACATTTGGGGGTTAAATAAAGGCAGAATTAAATTTTTATTATTTCCTTATTTATTATAGGGCACATGTGCTTGGCCTATAGAGAGAAAGAGAAAGTAAGCACACACATACACTCCTTCCCATCCCCAGGGGGAGTGGCCACACTGCAATCCTTTTTCCATTCTCCTATCTAGATTTTGGGCACACATGCATACATGCCTGGGGTGTTTCCCAAGCCACAGGGTCCAGGACTCAAACCATGTAGTTAGTCATGTGGGACCCAGATGTCTTAACCATCATGCCACCAGCTGGTCCATAAAAATTGATTTTTAAATTTAACTGTTGGAAATATAATTATTCATTCTAGTGTTCAATGTCCACTTAGCGTGAATATATCAGTCTCATAGACCACTAAATTTTGTCTAGACCTGTATTTGTACAAGTTGGTAGATGGAATTTTGAGTGTGTTTTGAGGCTCATTTCAGGTAAAATCAATTAAGGAGAAAAAAATCTAGGTAAAAATGATCTAGAATATTGTCTAGATAAAGACTTAGGTAGAGAGATAAGTAATAACTGACAAGTATGTATTTGTTTTCTATTGCTGGGGTAACACATTTCCACAGCCATAACTACTTAAAACAACACAAATTGATATGTCATTCCTTTTTTCTTTTTCTTTCTTTCTTTCTTTCTTTCTTTCTTTCTTTCTTTTTTGAGAGTTTTTTGCTATAGGGCATGTACTCTCGCCAAAAAGACAGAGAGAGAAAGAGACACAGAAAGTGAGAAATCACACCCCCCCCCCCACCAGGGGAGATGGCCATGCTGCAATCCCTTCTCTTCCATTCTCCTCTCGGGATCTTGGGCATGCACGCACACATGCCCTAGGTGAATTTAAGCTACCTGGTCTGGGACTCGAACCGTGGTCGACTACATGGGAGTTCAGCGACATAGCCATTACGCCAAATGCTGGTCCCTTGATATGTCATTTCTGTAGGTCAGAAGGTCAAGTTCAAAGGAGGCTCAGTTCCTTCCCTTTGGAAGGAAAAACCCAAGGGTCAACAGGGCTGCATTCCTTCCCAGATGCTTTGGAGATGAATCTGCTCCCAAGATCATTCAGGTTGTTGATTTGAGTTCTATGCAGTTCCCAGGGGTCTGAGGTCCCCGTTCTCTTACTGGCTATTGGCAGGGGCTTGCTCTACACGTCTAGAGGGTACGTGCATTACTTGACTTGTGGCCTTCTTTCTCCATCTCCAAAGCTAGCATCGGGAGATCAAGCGTTTCTCAAACATTGGGTCTCTGACCTCCTCTTCTTTCTCCTACCTTCTTCCACAGCATCTTTCCTTTCCTCTGCTTTTAAGGGCTTGTGTGTTACGTTGTGCCCACCTGGAGGAGCAAGACAATAGTCTTCTCTTACCATCAGCTGATGGGTAACCTTGATTCCATCTTCAAAGTGCCTTCACAGCAGTACCAGTCAGGGTTTGATTGAACAACCAGGGGATGAGATTATTGGGGGAGGAAGGTATATATAGAATTCTGCCTCCCACAAAGTGCCTGTTCATAATAATGGCTTATAATGTTTATACAAAAGCTTACTATTTTTTCTTTTGAGAGATTTTTGCTATAGGATACGTGTGTTCACCGGAGAGGCAGAAAGAGAAACAGAAAGCAAGAAATTACCCACCAGGGGTGATGGGCATGCTACATTCTCTTCTCCTCCATTCTCCTCTTGGGATTTTTGCCCTGCATGAGTCTTAAGCCACTGGGTCCAGAACTCGAACTGCGGTCGATTACATGGGAGTGACTGGCACCATCTGCTGATCCTAAACCTTAGTATTTATAATGGTTATTCACAGTCATTCATTTGTCTTAGTCTCACAGTAACCCTCTTAGGAGGTATCAGCTCCATTTTACAAGTAAGGAATCTAAGCATAAAAGATATTCAGTGATTTTTCTTTCTGTTCCATTCTTGCTATCTAGAAGATACTTCTTTGTGCTTTGTTTTCCAATCGCAGTGCTATGGTTCCTTATAGACTAGAGAATGGCGACCCAGCCAGAGAACTCCATCTTTTCTCTCCCCCGCAATTCTAGAGCTATTTTATTCTTGTCATATTGATTTCCCCATTTGAATGACCGAAATATATACCACGGCACACTGACCACTGGAGATCTTTATCTTATTGCTGATATGAAGGACCAAGATAATTAGATATTTAAAAAATACCCATTTGAGTTGTTGGTTAAATTTAATGTACAAACTTTCAGTTATAAGATAAATAAGTTTTGGGAATTTAATGTATAACACAGTGACTAGTTAACGATATCACATTCTGTATTTGAAATTTGCTAACAGAATAGATCTTAAATGTTCTCTCTCTCACACACACACGCAAAATGGTAACTATAAGAGAAAACTATAAGAGAAAGAAAAATTACCACTCTGAGCAACTTAAATCTATACAATTTTTTTTTTTTAGAGGTTTTTGCTATAGGGTGCGTGCACTTGCCAGACAGAGACAGAGAGTCAAAAAGTGAGAAATCACCCCCCAGGGGGGATGGCCACGCCGCAGTCCCTTCTCCTCCATTCTCCTCTTGGGATCTTGGGCATGCACACATATGTGCCTGGTGTGAGTTTTAAACCACTGGGTCCGGGACGCGAACTGCGGTCGACTATGTGGGAGTCCAATGACATAGCCATTACACTAACTGCTGGTCCCAAATCTATACAATTTTATTTGATGTTGTCAATTATACCTCAGTAAAGCTGGGAAAACCAGTAATGAACAGATGGATAAAAACTCTTTAAAAGTAATACAAAAAAAAAAAAAAGAATATATGGGCAGAAGAGTAATGCAAATATTCAACAAATATACTTAAATTAGTTTCAACCTCATAACTATCCAAATAATGTCAAAAAGTCTAAACCTCACTAATATGGATAGGTTATAAATGCTTGTAGGAAAACAAGTTGCCTAGTCATTATTTATCAGACAATAATAAAAGCTAAGTTTTTTTTTTTTCCCCAGTGGGAGAGTCAAAGAGAGAGAGAGAGAACAAGGGCAAAGGGAGAGAGGAGGATATTTTTGACAGGGTGTTGCTAGGATCCCTGTTCATACGTACGATGGTGCCTATCCCACTTAGGTTGTGCTGGAGACCAGACCTGGGCCCCCCACGTGTCCTCAGCAACCACACAGCAGTGCCCTCCTGCTTGTTCTGGGCTAGCGCCCACTCCTGTTGGCTGTGGAATAGCAGTTATCTACCTATATTCTTTTCTTTGAGCAACCTAGCTGGTGCCCCGGATGTCTGCAAGGTAGCCCTGGACATCTCAGAACTGAATGTGACTGGCCTCCCTTTCAAGCTGATGTTTTTGTAGAACGGAAAGAACACAAGCTTTGTCAGCCAGGAGACTTTATTGTCTGAGTGCATGATATTGGGTAATTTACATAACCTCTTTGAAACTAAATTTTGTAAATCCTAAGAATGGAAGCAATTATACCTGTCCCTCAGAGATGTTTAAAGATTAAATTAATTAATAGTATATGAATGTATCTGGGACAGTGCTAGTTGCCTGAAAAAGTAACTATATATTTTTTGCTGTTTTATTTTAATAAGAAATCATATATATCACACTTTGCATTTATGAGAACATTTTATTCATTTTTTTGCATTTTTGTTTTGTTTCCAAGCACATGAGTTCTTAACAATTTCTAGAGTTCAGTTAAAAAAAAATACAACTAGAATTCTTCTTAACTATTTCCACATTATATAATGCTTTCGATAAAATGAAGGTGACTGATGGTGACCACACTTAGTTATTAATTGAAACAATGGAGCTAGGAGTACATTATTTTTCCTTCTCTTCATTAACTTGGCTTTCACTTGTCCGAATTCATTCTCATTGACTTTGAATTGCTCCCAGGTGATGGTTTCATTAGTTTTGCTCTCACATGTACTACTACTGGCAAGGGCTGCCTTTTTTTTTTTTTTTTTCCCCTGTATTGTGATGTCTGTAGTCCTTCCTGTGGGCTTCGGGTTCAGCTTCTTATATACTATACATTTTTAAAAGAATTATTCATTTAACCTTTTATTTATTCATTCATCCATCTTAATTTGATCAGAGAGAGACAGAGAGAGAGAGAGAAAAAAAAAGAGAGAGCGAGAAAGTGAGAAAGCAAGCCATCAGGTCTAGGACTCGAACCTCAATCGGCCATGTGGGAATGTCTGATGCCTTAATCACTATGTCACCTGCTGGTCCCCCTTATGTAGCATATTGATGCCACAGATAAATCTCTCTTGCCTTTCATTATTCCTTTATAGCCTCCCTAGCAAGTTTTCCTTCAGAGTACTTCTGTGCTGCCATGGATTGATGGTTTGGGGAGCTTCTCTCTAAGTGGAATTCCTAAAAAGAAACCAAAACCAAAGCAAAACAAAAATGTAGAAGCTATAGAGCCTTGGATGATCTATTTTTTTCAAAACTTTTTTCAAGAAAATATTGGGAAAAAAACCCAATTATTGGCCAGGATCTTCTGTCAGCCATTTCCCAGCATAGGGCAAGGATGGATTATAAAAAATACAGGCTGAAAAACCAAATTTAAATTTAATACTTCACTCCAGGGGGCTATCAACTTTTATTGGGATTACTACAATGCCCTCCCACCTGGACTCTCTGCATTTGTTCTTGCTTTTTTTCTTGATTGCTCTCCATCCAGCTTCCAGGGTAACATTTTTGAAATGGAAATCTTGCTTTGACATGCCATAACTTTTAAGCTCTCAGTATTTTAGTTATTACTGTCCTAGTGACTTTGTTGGCATTTTATCAGTTAGGATGAATCTAGCATTTTAATGGCATTCACCACTTCTCCTAACTCAAGGTAATCTGTGTATTTAGTTGTTGATCCTGTTTTTTTTAAATTTTTAATTTTTTTTTACATTTTAAAAATACATTTAATCACATTTTTTAGCTTACAAGGTGATCATTTCAATATGTGAACATTTCTCCCCGGTCCAGTTGATCAAAATATAACAACACTACCTCCCTGTCTCAACAATGCTGTCTCCTTATCCCTCCTCCAAATGTTTTCCCCCAGGCCCGACTCCTCCACACACACCACATCTTGCATTCACACCCATCTCTTCATTAGGGTAGAAAATAAGTAACACAAAGCTTACTCTTTTTCCAGAGAAGTGCATTAGATATCTGTTAATATTTAGACTTTTTGAGGATTATCAATATTCAGAGAGATCTGGTTTTCAGTCACAGTTTCATTAATTCAGACAGCCTTGCAATTTTGGCAATCTACCTCTCTGAACCTCAGTTTTATATCTAGAAAAAAGAAACAATAGTACCACCTTTACGTCTCTGAGTGCTAAGTGAGTCAGTGACATAGAATGCTTATCATTGTGTCTGAAACAGAGTAAGCTCACTATGGAATAGCAGTTATTCTGGGAGAAATTCTGGGAAAAGTCCTAACCAAAAATTGCTCCCTCACTATATTATTAATTGCCAGAAATTCTTATTTTTACATCATTCCTTTTTGGACAAATGTGAGAGTCTGGTTAATGTAGCTGTTATGTAAGAAGCAATGTGACCCAGCATAGGGAGTGTGTCTCTGGCTTACAGGCATAGGAAGACAGGTCTGTGGGGCAGCTTACTGGCTAGGTGAGCACAGATGAGTGATTGTACTTTTCTGAAATGCTAAATTCCATGAGAGATTAAAGAATACAACTAAAAATGAGCTAGAATTTCGGTAAAGCTGCCATTCAGTCAACAAATGTTTATGAAATGCCCAGTATTTCTTACATTCTAGAGATGGAAAGGTAAACAGCAAGTCCTTGTCCTCAAGGAGCTCACAGTCTAAGCTCTCCACACTAATGGCTCGTTTCTCCCAGGTACTAGAAATGGAGCATCCAACAGGAATACACACCCATTGGGTGAACAGCAGGAGCTTATATTGGCTGTGGATTAGTGGTGGGGGCACTTGGTCAGGACTGGGTGTGGTCCCAAGCAGTAACAGGGATCATCAGGAACATGCCTGTGGAATGTACTGTAGTCAGAGACTGTGGCTAAAACAGTGACTCCTGCTACCTCTGGCAACCTTTTGAAGGACACTTAGGTCCTCAGTCATCTCATTAACCATTATTCTGGGGCTACAGAGGAGAGCAAAATAAAAATATTTCAACAGTAGGTCAAAGTCTTGAGTCCAGGGCAGAACAGAATACAGCCACAGAGCAATGTCAAGTATTTATAATTGAGAATTTTACAAGTTTCTAAGGGAACAGAAAGGCTGGCCCACATATCCTAGCATGGGATGGGGTGGGAAGACTGCATAAGATAAGGCAACAATTGGGGCCAGCAGGTGGCGTGGTGGTTGGGGAACTGGATTCCCATACCAGCGACCATGGTTCGAGTTCTGGACCTGGCAGCTTGCTTTCTTCCTTTCCCTCCCTCTCTCTCTTTGTCTATCTCTGGTGAGCACAAATACCTTGTAGAAACTGAAAAGTAATAATAATAAATTTAATTAAATAAATACTTCTTTTTAAAAAAAGATAAGGCATGATGATTCCAAGTCTTACTGGAAACAATAAGGCATGAAGGTGCTCAGATATATGATATGAATGTATCTAGGTAACTGGACAACCTTCAACTGCTCTCTGATTATGATCTAGCTTACTGCAATCAAATCCAGGGTGTTCAGAGATACCTTGTTTGTGTTTCCAAATCCAGTAACTTTAGATAAGTGAAGTGTGAAAAATATTTTATTAGTATTGGCCAAATTCATACTTTAAAAAAAAACATAAATCTAAATGCAGCATTGATGAGTCAAGACTTTCTTACTTTCAGTTGTGAAAAATTCTAGTCTTTCCATCTTGGGTGTCTTGAGGTATTTCCACTTATCAGCATTTCTTTGCTGTTGTGATGATCCAAATAATCTCATACCCAAATCCAACCAAAGGAATTAATGCCTCTCACACTCATCCTCTATCAAGCTCTCAAGACAGAAGGGAGAGTTGGGTCCCATCTCCTTCATGGGCCAGCTTGCTGCATCCACCTTTGCCATCCCAAATACCCAGAACTTCAAGGCACACATGCCCACTTCCTTGGTAAAGAGTCAAACAGGTCTCAGAAATGCAGGGACCAACAGTTGGACCACGCTGGGAGCATGTGGGTGTGTGTCCAAGATCCCAAAAGGAGAATGGAGGAGAAGGGATTGTGGTGTGGACATCCTCCCTGGGGGGTGATTTCTCGCTTTCTATCTCTCTGTCTGTCTAGTGCACGTGCCCTATAGCAAAATAGCAAAAACCTCTCACCGCCCCCCCCCCAAAAAAAAAGAAAGAAAGAAATGCAGCATGATGAAGGGAAAAACAAAGACTGAAATTCCAGATAACATGGCCATTCCTTCCCCTGCCCAAGGGAACCCTTCTGGGTACGAAGTTTATGAGCATGTTCCCACATTGGACACTCCTGAACCGACTTTCCTCTCAGGGCACCCTTTCCAATGCAGCTTCCTGTTTCTCAGGCTCATAACCCTCCCCACTCCCTCAGAAATTTCCACTTGTACCATACAAAAGGATGAAGAGGAAATATAACCCCTTGGACCTTGCAAATTTTTTCTTATAGTTTGAAAATTTGAATTCCATCACCACCAACAGCTTGGTGTATATTGATGCTAGTGATCTTTTGATTTTTTTTTAAAGAATGATTTCTTTTTAACTCTATTTATTTATTCATTAAAAAAATTTGATCAGAAAGAGATAGAGTGAGAGCAAGACAGACAGACAGAGAGAGAGAGAGAGAGAGAGAGAGAGAGAAAGTGAGAAAGCAAGCCAGGACTTGAACCACAGTTGGCCATGTGGGAGTCCAGCATCCTTAACCACTATGCCACCTGCCAGTCCCTGATCTTTTGATCTTTTGAGGTAGAAATTGGTCTTCTGAATAAGGACAATACCTGGACCTGACCAAATCTCTTTATGAAGTTACCTATGAGGTAAACAAGGTTTGTAAATATAAAGAGTGTTGTTTCTCAAGTATTTGGCAGTATAATCCCGTATTTTAAAAAAGCTTTTTCTCCCATTAGCAGGGTCCTTGATCTTATGAGTTATAGGTTCCTTGGTTACTGGGTTGAGAATCACTTGGCTTTTCTTATCTGTCCTTACTGACTGCTAGTGGATGTTCTTTTTGCTACCTTAAGGGGGGATGTTGTTAGCTTGGATCTGCTGGATCTGATTAAATTTTTGATTCTGAGTCTCCTTTTAATAAAAGCTGGTGAACGGGAGAGGGAGAAGGGTTAGTCAGTTTATCCTGCCAGACGAACAATCAATACTGAGCTCAGCCCTGGATTAGTTTTTAATTCATATGACAAAGACTCAGACTGGGTTAGATGACCTCACTTTGGAGTACAACAACCTCATCTCTCTAATTCCCCGTGGATTTGTCCATTTCACTCCCTACCAGACTATGAATTCCTTATGTTATTCATGTTTGAAACCAGAGCTCAGCGCTTTAATTAGCCACTTGGTTGGCATTCAAAAAAGTGTTGGCCCAGCCACCATAGCACATGTAGTAGGTTGCCACAACAGAAAGCTGGGGCCACATGGAAGGCCTGAATTACGATCGTGGGGTAACCTGTACGGGTTGAGTGTGTCAACACCTGCTTGTCAGCCTAACCAACCAGAGGCTGGTGCAGAGGATCGCAGCAGGGAGACCCTATCAAAAATACCTCTCGATAGATAGTCCAGTGGTTAAGGTGAGCCAGATCCCCATTGCTGACGGAGGTAGGAATCCCAGCCCTTGTGGTTTAGAAAACACACCAGGCACATGTGTATGCATACCCTAAATCCTGACAGGATGGAGAAATGAGGAAAAGGGACTGCAGCATGACCACATCCCATTCACATCCATCATGAGAGGACAAAATAAGTCAAATGCTTAGAATCAGTCTTGACTCATTAATGCTACATTTAGATTTATGAAAAAGTGTGAATTCAGAAAATACTAATAAAATGTTTTTCATTCTTCACTTATCCAAAAGGGCTGCTTTTTTCTCTCACTCTGTCTGTCTTTGTTTGGCAATGTGCCCTCTGGCAATTAAAAAAAAAAACCTCTTTCTCTCTCTGTCATTAAAAAAAGTGTTTGCTGAATGGAACAAAAGCAAAGCAAAATAGATATCATAATTCAAAATAATCTTTTTTAAAAAAATAATTATTTATTTTATTCATTTGTTTATTTATTTATTTTTTTTAGTTTGACCAGAGAGAGACAGAGGGTAAGAGTGAGAGAAAGAGGAAGTGAGAAAGCAAGCCACCAGATTCAGGACTCGAAACCTGGTCAGCCATGTGAGAGTGTCCAGCACCTTAACCACCACGCCACCTGCTGGTCCCTCAAAATAATCTTTTTAAAAAACCGTTCTATAAGAGGGCAATTGAATGCATTTCAATAGTGTAAACGTATTGAGAAAAAATTCTCAAATTTCCATTTCCTTCTAAAAGTGCTCTCTGTGTGGGCAGACTCACCACCAGGACCAGAGAATGAGCAGTTTTTATCTTTGAAATTTTCTGGATGTCAACTTGCCGTGATAGTCTCACACATGATTCTACTCTGACCTTCTTCCTGGACTCAGTGATGTACTTGTAGCTCAAAGTGTTGTTGTTGGCCTTACCGTCAGCAGGATCTCTTTGCAAAGACAAGCTTCTTAAGGGCTAATTTTCTCCAGTTAAGCTGCCTTGATCTTGCTGAATTGATCAAGCAACTAACTGAAAAAGGCTTACTGAAACTGCAAGGCAGCTTCTTGTTTAAAACATAATGATTTTTGTTACCTTCTTTGTATCCTACCCACCTTCAAAATGGGTAAACGTTTTTTCCCCAAGAATGAATGAATAAATGAATTAAAATTTGATATGAGAGAGAGAGAGAAAGTAAATGAGAAAGAAAGCCACCAGGTTCAGGACTCCAACTGTGGTTGACCATGTGGGAGTCCTGCATCCTTAACCACCATGCCACCTGTCAGCCTCTAAACATTTGTTTTTATGTTTATTATATAAATATCCTTTGATTTATCTCTTAAAACTTGAATTTAGAAAGAAAATTACTTTTTTTTTTTTTGAGAGGTCTTTTTGCTATAGGGCATGTGTGCTCTCCAGAAAGACAGAAGAGAGACGGAGAGACAGAAAGCAAGAAATCCCCCCCCCCCATGGGGATGGTCACACCGCAATCCCTTCTCCTTCGTTCTCCTCTCGGGATCTTGGGCATGTACGCACGTGTGCCCGGCGTGAGTTTAAGCCACTGGGTTTGGTACTTGAACCACAGTTGACTACATGGGAGTTCAGTGACATATCCATTAAGCTAACTGCTGGTCCCAAAATAACATATTTTTGATCACAGAAATTTAGCTGTTTATATTTTTTAGCATACATTTGTATCTGGCCTGATGTGCCCAATTATATTTTCTCTTAGTATTTGACTTCTTTGGTCCACTCCTGATAATGTGAATTCATATTTGCTCTTATAGATTTGCTAAAAGCTAAGGTAAAAATCATAATCTCTCACTTGACAAGGAGATTTGTTGCTGTTAAACTGCAGGATGCTTGCTTCAAAGGCTATGAATGTCAGCAAAGATGGCTAATGTTGACCTTGGAAAACAACCAGGATCTCATAGGCAGTGCTTCCTTTTTGTTTTGCAGCTGTAGTCATTGGGGATCTCGAACCCATCCCTAGAAGTGCAGCCAAGAAAGGGAGCTCAGAGGCGGGTCCTGTAACGGGAGGTGACATTTGAACAGACTCTCTTGCAGAATGGAATTGAGGTTAATCAGTTGACTTTACAATAGGAAGGCTACTCTGAATTATCTGGGTGGGCCCAACATAAACACGGGGTCCTTAAAAGTCTAAAAGGGCAGCAAAAGAAAAGATCAGAGTGGTAGGATATGCAATGTGTGAAAGCCCCACCTGCTGTTTCTGGTTTTGAAGATGAGGAAGTGGAGCCATCAGCCAATGAGCACTGGTCTCTAGAAGTTGAGTAGGCAATTTAATTGGGTCTCTTCTACAACCTATCACAGCAGCAATAGACAACCGATTCGATTCTTAGGCCCCGTAAGTGCTCGCATCTGTTGTTGTAACATGAAAGCAGGCATAGGCAATATGCAAATAAATGACAATCTCTGTGTTTAGATAAAATTATGTATGAAAACAGGGTGGTCAGGCCAGATGTGTCCTGTGGAACATAGCTTGCCAAGCCTTGGTTTATAATCTAGGGCAAAATTAAACTTACTTTGTGGACAAAGATAACGATGTGTATGGAACAGATTAGAGATCAGGGAAATATCAGTAGGAATTTTGTAGGAATATTGGAGAAGGAAGAAAATGAACATTTATTGAGCATGTATTACATTATAGGTACCACTACAGGTGTTTTATGATTTAAAAAAATTCAGATTTTGAAATAACATGGTTGGGTTTGTATCATTACTTCATTTTTGCAGATGAGAAAACTGATTTCATAGAGATTAAGAAACTGAGATTCACTGGGCTAGGCCTGTGACCTAGCTGGCCAAGGGAGTTGGATTCTACATGGTTTATTGCATGGTTTGAATCATGGCCCAGTGGCTTTAAAAACACAGTGTGTGTGTGTGTGTGTGTGTGTGTGTGTGTGTGTGTGTTTGTGTGTGTGTGTGTGAGTGTGTGTGTGTGTGTGTGTGTGTGTGTATGTGTGCATACCTCAAATTCTGACAGGATGGAGAAATGGAGGAGAAGGGATTATAGTTTGACTATGTCGTATTGTGGGGGTGCTTTTCTCCCTCTCCCTCTCTCTCTTTGTGTCTCTCTCTGGAAGTGCCTGCTCTCATTGGCAAATAAATTAAAAAAAAAGTATATCCACACATTAATAAGATAGAGTTTGGACCTAAGTCTCCCTACATCTAGGCCCCCAGTTTTTCACACTGAGGGATGTCTTATTTGTTTTCCTTTGTTAATTCTGAGTCCTTCCCTCAATAAGATGTGCTGACTCTGAGAACTAGGCTGAATTGGAGATCTTTTATTTTATTTTATTTTATTTTTTGACTCAAACTCAGTTATAACATTTAGTATTTATCTTTCTCTAATTTTGCTAATGTTAGCACTTTTACATGTTTTAGCTTTGTCCATTTTTTTTAAAAGAAAAGATAAAATGCCTGATGAAAAAACAGCAGCAGGTAATAGTTAATTTGATTTGGGTTTGAATGTCTTACTGAACTTAATGGGGTTATTTAAACACATGACACAGTAGGTAAATTCTCAATTTGGAGTAGAGGATTTGAGTACATACTTAGAAAGAGATATTTTTCCACATTCCACCGCTTCTCTGATGTAAAGAATTATCAATTCATCAATCTTAAGAACACGCCGTTATGATTAGCAATACTCAGACCTGAAATGCCTTTTCTTGGTTAAGTTTGCAAAATTCCATCTAACTGTGTGACAAGGGGGATTAATAAAATAAGAACAAAGATCCACTGTTATTTCCTGGAAATAAAAATATTAAATATTTATCAGGCTCAGAAGCCAGGAAGATGAAGGAATGACTACATATCACTTATAGATGGGGATGGAGTTTCCAAGATGTGCTTCAGAAATACCTTTGTAAAGAATTAAAGTTAAATAAATTTATTACAGGACTCCTTAGAAGCTTAAAGAGTCTCAGGAGAAAAGATACGTGCAGGTTTTCTAAAACATACTTGACTAGTGGCCACTTACTTCCTGGAACACTTCAGGAGACTGGTCTTTTACAAAGCACCCTCTAGGCAGTGTGGAGGAAATGGCGTGGGTGTGGACAGAGGCAGGAGACAGCCTGGGAGGCTGAGAGACCAGTCAGTAGTTCACAGGGATGTTCATGGAGGAGATGAAGCAGGAGTCAGGGAACTGTTGTAAAGTTTGGCCTTTATCCTCGACAATGAGAGCCATTGAAATATTGAAGAAGGGTAGGCCAGCAGTGGTGCCATGTAGGAAGGTCCTAAGTTCATGTCTAGGGTCTCCCTACACATGCCAGGGATGTATGTGCCTATGATCCTTTCTGGCTGAGGCTTGAGCCGGGTCATAGAGAGAAGACTATTATGGTGCCTGTCTCTCTCTCTTGCTCTCTGTCTCTAATAAGAAATAAATAGGAAAAAACCAAGGAAATCTCTATATCTATCTATCTATCTATCTATCTATCTATCTATCTATCTATCTATCTATCTATCTATCTAACTTTTAACCAGACAACAGGGCTAATAGGCTTCTTGAAAACCCTTTGTATTTTTACCACTGAGGCCTGGATTTTGTGATGTTCCTATTACTGAAATTTGGGATCCTTCATCCATTGAGTAACTCAATCCAAGCAGTTTCTAACTCTTCCATCTTTTACTCAGTAAGCCATTTTATAAAGGCACATTGAAATCAAGTCCTCTAAGGAACAAAAAACATAGCATCACTTCTCTGCTTGGCATTAGGATCATTCATGATTCCAAAAACTACTATTAAAATCCATGGTCAGGCTGAAACCCTCATCACCTAGGAGACTAACTAAGGGTCTCTGGCATGGAGTAACCAAGCTTCAGAGGTGCTTTCAATAGAATAGCTATGGGACCCACTTCCAGAGGAATAGGAAGCTTCCTGGTGAAACTTCATGATCTGATTCAGTGATGCTTAACCATCCTGGGTGCTTTCTATTCTACCTTGAGAAATGCTTGGCCAAGTCTACTCATCTTAATCAGTCTCTTCTCTTCCCACCATCGCCTCTGAACTCAATTCAATAAGAGTTCATTTAAAGTCTTGCTAGACCTAGAACACAACATGGAGGAGCCTAACTAGGGAGTGAAGGACTACAGTGACCTGACTTTACAGGTGTTTGTTTTAAAACAACATTCTAGTCCATGTTTTAAAGGTAATGAATTTCTAGCTAATGAATTTATATTCTTTTTAAATAAAATAATTATTAAACTTTATATGTTATTATTATTAATTTTTTAATTTGACCAGAGAGAGAGAAAGGGAAAGTGAGAAAGCAAGCCACCAGGTCTAGGACTTGAACCATAGTCGGCTATGTGGGAGTCCAGTGCTTCAACTACTACATTACCTGCAGGTGGTTATATCCCACTAGTATGTTCTGCAACTTTCAGGCTCCAATTATTGGATCTTAGAACCCATCGGGCAATACTCAGAGCAACATGGTCTATGCAGTATCTATTCTTCCCACAATTACCTCAGCAATCCATTCTATAAGTAGGTATTTCAGTTGATGCTCAGGATAGAATTTGTAGAATCCTGTGGCCTACCTAGGGAGCTAAGGGATCATGTGGCCTATCTAGGGAGCTAAGGGCTCAATTATTCAGTCTTAGCAGGTGTTTTCTATAAAAAGGGTTTCTAGATCCCTTCCACAAAATGAATGGGATTCAAGAAGAGGCCTATGCTCTATAGGCAATCAGGTCTGGAGTCTTGGGTTACTATTATTGGGCCTTAGGAATCACTTTTTCCTCAGAGTAATTCAACTCACATAGCCTTTTCTTTCTTTTACTCTCCCCCCCCCCCACTAGTTTCTTTCTTTTCTTACTTTTATGCACAATTAAAAACATTTCCATCTAAATCTCCACTCCAATTATAATCTTCAGGATCCCGAAGACTAAGTAAGAACCTTGAACAGTCTACATATGAATGTCCTAAAAGAAAGCTTACAAGACTATCATTATAGGTCTAATGAGTTTCTTGGGGCCTCATTTTCTAATTACTTAGGCCTGAACTTCCTGGGCTCTGATGCTCTTATTAGCGCAACTTAAAAAACACTCAGGACAACTCAGTTTAAGTAATCTTTGCTCTGCTTGTTTTTTCCTCCCAGTTCGCAGTTCTTGAAACTCACATTTAAATTGGTGCTCTGGCTGGAATTCTCTCTTCAGGGAAGTCCAGATAAGGGGCTTGAGAGGCATACCAAAAAACCCAAAGAAATAGTGAAGAAAGATGAAAAAAATGATCAAGTTGTATGCCTAGAAAGATGACTCTGGATTTGGTGAGGATATTATATTTGAAGGACTGAGGACTGGAGGAAGTCAGAACCATCAGTTTGGCCTCTTCTGCCTTAATCCAGATGAGCAATGAGGAGGACTCAATCAACAAAGTAACAACACGTTCTCACAGACTGGGATAGAGAGGAGGGGAAGATTTCGGGAAAGGAGTCCATTGGATGTGGTGACTGCAAGGTAAGGAGCAAGGAGGGTCTGAGTTGACTTTCAGGTTTTTGGTTTAGGTGACCGGAAGTTGTGGGGTTCTGTTCCCCAAGATTAGGACAACAAGATGGAGGTGCACATTTGGAGGAAGAGATAATGAGTAAAATCCAGGATAAACTGTCTTTATAACTTGCTATGAAGGTCTCCACATGGTGCTGTTTAGAAAGTAATTACCGTTTAGTTTTTGTCTCCTTCTATTTTCAGTTGGACTTGACACTTCAGGTTTCCTGCTAGCATTCCTATTTTTGGACTATTTCCTTTTCATTCTGTACTGTTGTGTGAGTGATCTTAAGGAAAGAGGTTTTCATTTACTGAGGGCATAACATAGCCAGATACCATGCTAAAGCACTTTACTTAGACACAATACCATTTACTTTCATTTAATCTTTTGAACATTTGTATGTAGTAGGTTTTATTATACTAATTTTATTAGTAAAAAAATTGAGACAAGGAAATTTACAGTAACTGGCTCATGTTCATGCAGTTATAAAATGGCAGAGTTGGGGTGCTAACTAGGTCTTTAGCTACTAATGTTACACTGAACAGGTGTGTATATCAGGTCCCTCTAGGTTAAGGTCTTAGGAATAAAGCTTTCCTTGATCCTGCTTAGCAAATGGACAGTTTCAGGCTTTTTATGCTAAGAGAAGTTGGGTAGTGTTGTCTCACCTCATTCTTCCTTGTACTATTGCTGGTGGAGTGCTTTTTGTTCTTTCTCTAATATTGTCATCTACCTGGGAACAGAGATTGCTCCTGCATTTTATCTCTGTCCTCAAAACCCAGCATAGGATCAATTTTAAGATAAATGTCTGTATGGGCTAAGGTTTGCACAGCCAAGGTTTTTTTATTGTACTCATGCCTCAACTGAATTAGATGGAATCCATGCCCAAGTGGCTTGCTTCTTCTAGACTAGGATGTTGGGACTAGCCCATGCCAATGAGCTGTAATGGGAGATTCAGTCCTGGAAAGCTGAGGCTCCTTAGCACATGACTTTCCTACCTTTTTGCGCATCAATTTTTCTTCCCCCTTCCCCCCCCCCCCCTTATGTCAGGCTATGCCTTTATCTGAATTTAGCTTTCTCTTTTCTCATGTGGGTGAAGTGTAGTGGAAAGGGCAATGAAACAAGATTCAAATAGCTTACACCATTCAAAGCCTTGTTAAGCTCACTTACCAACTGTGAGTACTCAGGCAGTCACTTATCTGCCTGAGCCTCTTTCTTTATCCATTAGGAGGGCTTGATGATACTTTCTTGCATACTTTGCAGAGGTACCCTAAGACCCAAATGCCTAAAGGACATGAAAATACTCCGTGAACTTAAAAACATTCTGCATTTCTGGAAGGTTGTAGAAAAATGCCTTAGGAAAAGACAGCAGAATGCCATGGCCCTAGGAAACAAGAGTGACAGAAAGTTTGAAAAGTCCCGACAAGAGATTACTCTGGAATCAAGGCACTCATGTAGAAACTCATTGTACAGGCAGCTTTCCACATGCAAAATCCTCTGGACATTTATATATAAATTTATGTGGAAGGAAAATCAAGTGGTCTTGAAGAACAATCAAAAACTGCTCCAAAGGCTTGGGTTTAAATACCAATTTTCAGGCTGTGTGATGTGTGGCAAATCACCCAATCTCAGAATCTCTGTCTCCTCTATGTTAAGTGAGGATAATAATAACTATACCTCTAAGATTTGGAAAAGATAAATAAGGCAATGTATGCAATATACCTAGTTTCTTTTGTCAATTTCTTTTTCTTTCTTGGATTGTTACCACCAAAGTCTTTCCCTCTTCTCCTCTTAGCTGAACTGGTGCCTGCCCCCAGTAGAGTCCCATAGCACTTGCACATTCCTCTCACTATGCTCACAGGATGGGATTACAGCCAGCAGTCTGCACCTGTCCTCCCCACCCAGACCATAAGCTCCTTGAAGGCAGACATGGATTTATGTTTGCTCCTGTTTTCTCAGAGCAGTGGCTGGTGCCTGTTACATGCTTAATGAGTATGTCCTTGGACCCTCTACTTCCATGCCTTGCTTTAGTTTTCATGGTTGAACTTATCACTGATAAAGCTTATGCTTTTTATTGGTTGACTGTTCCCTGTCACCTTCACTAACCATATAAACACCAAGGTGGCAGAGATTTTGTCTCTTGTTCACCGTTATGAACAGAATCTAGAATAATTCTTACAACACAAAAGCTACTCAATATTTGTTCCGAGAATAAATTAATTTTATTTCTCATGTCATAGAGGTTAAGTGACTGGCCCACTTTCTTTTAGTTCATTAGAGGCAGAGTTGAGATTTCAGAGTCAGATTTTTCTGACGGCAAAGCCTCTTCTGATTTCAATATACCAACTGCTTTCTCATTAGTAGCTGTCAAAAACAAAGTAGAAAATGTAAGGTATCACCAGAGGCATACGGCTACACAGTGAGGGGAGCCTCAAGGGGGAAAAAGGAACTTCTTTTCTACCCCAGTCTTCTGGGAGGCAATGTGGTGTAGAAGAAGTGTGGCTCTTTGAGTAGACAAACTCGGTCATGAATTCCAACTCTCCTTTTCAGTTGGGTGACTTTGAAAAGTTCCCTAATTTTTTTTTTTCCATCAAACTTCCTATTACAAAATGATCACAATAATCTCCTTTTGGGGTTGTTTACAGAGTTAGATGAGATAGTACTTACAACATGCATTTAATAATCTCCCATGTGGTTGTACGTTGCAAGAGTCAGTCACTTCTGGTAAATTTTGGGGCGGAAGATGGATCATCTTACAGGTTGAAAGTCAAGCATGTTAAGTATGAAAATCGCCCAATATGATAAGGCCAACATGTCTGTAAACTTCTGAAATAAGATGACACTATTTTACTCATATTTTTAGTTGCTATCTTAACTTTCTTTTCTTTTTGTGTTCCCACACAAACACTGTTACTAGAATCAGAGGTGCAGAAAAAGAAGAGTTAGGATTTTGTTATTCAAACTAATGTTATGTATTTAAAAACTAAAGTGGATTTGTCAGATACTTTAAGGATCAGCTTTCTAGATCTTGTTTTTTTTTTTAAATCTAAACTTTCTAACTTATTAAAAAAAAGTCTATTTAGACAAGCGGCTCAGTAACCTCTGGGTAAAGTGTTGAAAATAAATTTGAACAAAGCAGAATATTGTATAATTAAGTCTCCTAATGTGTGAATTCTAGAGATGGTGGTGAAAATATATAGGAAACATACATTGGTTATTAACGACTAAGGTTAGAAAGGCATTTTGATTTATGGCAGAGGCGGATTGCAATTTCACTTTCCACTGGATAGGCAGAAAATGGGCTCTGCCTCATTACGTTGTAAGATTAGTGTGCGTGCTGAATCCCCTTCCAAGTGAACAAAGTAAAAAAAAGCCCCCCCCCCCCACCCCGCCCCAGGAAGTTACTGGTTTTCAGCTCATGTGGAGTCTAAAACTCATCCTTTGTGTTTCTATACCAAATGGTTCTTTCTTTTCTTCCTTAGAGATTCAATTATGAACCAGGTAAAATGGACATTTCAAAATTTCTCAACTGCTGGGTCAAATTTGTTTGTTTAAAAGCAAAAGGGAGAGTTCTGCTCCTTTGCCCACCTTCAGTCAACTTTTATAACTGGCAAATCTAAACTTTACAAAGACAGGATGTTATGGGTGTGGGGGCAACTCAGATACTGTTGTAAACTTGCATTCCGACATGCTCAGTTATTGAATCAGTTACAGATTACTAGATAATAAATCACACTCAAAATGAGTAGCTTAAAAGTACTCATTGAGGGGCCAGCAGGCAGCGTAGTAGTTAAAGTGTTGGACTCCCACATGGCTGACCACAGTTTGAGTTCCAGACCTGGGGGCTTGCTTTCTCACTTTCCCTTTCTCCCTCTAGTATACTTAAAAATAATAACAAATAAAATTAAATTAAGTAATTCTTTAAAAAAAAAAAACTGAGGGAGCAGCAGATGGCATAATAGTTATGTTGTTGTACTCTCACGTAGTTGACTGTGGTTCAAGTCCCAGACCCAGTGTCCTAAAACTAGCTTAATATCCTTAGATGCTGAAATTGCCCATTATTACCTCTTCTAGCGTTCCACAAGTCCTGGGATCTAGGCAGAGAAGACGTCACTTTTCTCTTTTTCCTAAAGCAGAAATTGAAGCTGGAGGGTTTAAATAATGTCTGTGAATCCCCACCACTGTAAAAGGTAGCAGGGATGGTATTTGTACCCAGGTTATCTAATTCCATCTTTTGATTCACTATGTATGTCATCTCTAGCTGGTTGGCTTGCTTCAAGGTGATGTTATACCACATGTCTTCAACTGCTGGGCGTATATAATCTAATACAATATTTCTCAAACTAGAATTTTAGGCTCTGGATGATAAGAAATGGTGGTAGTCTGGGTACAGAGGCACGAAAAAGGGGTTTAGTAAACTGTGGGGAGACCCAAGGGCAGGCACAGCTCTCTGAATTTTCTCTTCTTCCTTTCTAGACTTTAGTGTTCCTTTGTCCTCTTAAAGTATTGAAGTCTTCAATATTGATGGCATGGATGGGATGGTGGCAACGTGAGAATGTCTTAACTTGAATACAGTTCAGCGCATTGCTTCAGTTTCATATTGGCAGAAGTCTAAGGATGCCACTTAGTGTTTGTGGTTTCTTTCTGTAATTCTCAGAGCTCTGATAACCTCAGGCGCAGTAGTGGGACAGTGGAGAAACATGAGCTTTTGAGTAGGATATATTTGGGCTGAAATTTCTGTTCTTCCATTTACTACTCAGTATGTTTATGTATAAAATGATGCCGATTATACCAACTATATAAGCTTATTGAATAAATAAAGTGTAATAACATTTAAAATGCTTCACATAGTGTACATGTTAAATAATTTGTATGTTTTTCCAGTTGATAAATGAATTCACGTGTAATATAAATTTCCCACCATAATTTTACCTCCAACTCCAGCTAAATGCAAGCTAGATAAAATATATCTTTTGTTTATTCTTAAATGACTTCCTATTTTAACTCAAAGACTTAATAAATTCAATCAATCCAATGTATTCAGTTAACATAGCTACTACATTGTGCATTGTATCAGGCACTAAGCACTTGGTAGAAACATAATAAAATAACTAATATAACTCTATCCCTAAGCTTTTCACAGTCAGAGATGGGAGATATGAACAGAGGCACTACACAATAAGATATTTATATCCCTAGGACTTCCCAGTTTTTCCCTTCCTGATTTTGGAGATAATGTTTTTTCCTGTTTTATTTTATAATTTCTTAATTACATTTGATTATTGCATATCTTTATGGTGTACAATATGGTTTTTCAAAGCATGCATGCAGTGTGATAATCAAATCAAGGATATTACCATATTGTGTCTGTTAAATGCTTTTATTCTTGAGTCTTTCTTTTCTTTCTTTCTTTTTTTTTGGAGAGGTTTTTGCTATAGGGCGCATGCATTCACCAGACAGACAAAGAGAGACAGAGAGACAAAAAGCGAGAAATCACCCCCCAGGGGGGATGGCCACACCGCAATCCGTTCTCCTCCATTCTCCTCTTGGGATCTTGGACACGCACGCACACGCACCCGGTGAGAGTTTAAGCTACCGGGTCCAGGACTCAAACCGTGGTCGACTACATGGGAGTCCAGTGACATAGCCATTACGCTAACTGCTGGTCCCTCTTTCTTTCTCTTTCTCTCTTTCTCTCTCTTTCTCTCTCTTTCTCTTTCTCTCTTTCTCTCTCTTTCTTTCTTTCTTTCTTTCTTTCTTCCTTCCTTCCTTCCTTCCTTCCTTCCTTCCTTCCTTTCTTCCTTTCTTCCTTTCTTTCTTCCTTTCTTCCTTTCTTTCTTCCTTTCTTCCTTTCTTTCTTCCTTTCTTCCTTTCTTTCTTCCTTTCTTCCTTTCTTTCTTCCTTTCTTCCTTTCTTTCTTCCTTTCTTCCTTTCTTTCTTCCTTTCTT
>NW_006159609.1:5719898-5726266 GCF_000334495.1 Tupaia belangeri chinensis
CTTCCTTCCTTCCTTTCTTTCTTTCTTTCTTTCTTTCTTTCTTTCTTTCTTTCTTTCTTTCTTTCTTTCTTTCTTTCTTATAGGGCATGTGTGCTTACCAGAGAGAGACACAGGGAAGAAGACAAAGAGAGAAAGTGAGAAATCACTCCTCAGTGGTGATAGCTTTAATGCAGTCCCTTCTTTATTCTTCTCTCTTGATTTTGGATATGCACCCACATGTCCCCAGCATGATTTTCCAGCTGCTGAGTCTGGGACTCAAACTGTGCCATTGGCCATGTGGGATCCAGCCATCTTAACCTCTGTGTCACCTGCTGACCCACTTCCTTTCTAATTTCAATGACTTTTATTTTACTCTTGTCTGATTGTGTTGGCTAGTTAGAAAATCTTGCTTTTTTCCAGTTTTTATTAGAAAAGTGTTTTTTCCTGTTAAGTGTGATGTTAGCTATGGGTTTGTCATATGTGGCTTTTATTGTGCTGAGAAATGTACTTTCTATACCTGATTTGTTGAGAATCTAAGTCATAAAGAGATGCTGTATTTTATTAAATACCTTTTCTGCATCAATGAATATGATCATATGGGTTTTATCTTTGATTTTGTTAATGTGATACATTACATTCATTGTTTTGCATATATCAAATCATCCTTGCATCCCTTGGCTATAGCCTAGTTGTTTATAATGTATAATCTTTTTTTTTGAGAGATTTTCGCTATAGGGTGCGTGTGCTCGCCAGACAGACAGAGACATAGAGACAGAAAGCGAGAAATCACCCCCCCCAGGGGGGATGGTCACGCTGCAATCCCTTCTCCTCCATTCTCCTCTCGGGATCTTGGGCACGCATGCACAAGCGTCCGGCGTGAGTTTTAAGCCACCAGGTCCGGGACGCGAACTGTGGTCGGCTACATGGGAGTCCAGCGACATAGTCATTATGCTAACTGCTGGTTCCCATATAATGTATAATCTTTTAACAGTGCTTTTGGAGTCAATATACTAGTATTTTGTAGAGGATTTTTGTGTCTGTATTCTTCAGGGATATTTGTCTATAGTTTTCTTTTTTATTATGTCTTTGTCTGCTTTTGCTATCAAGGTGATGGAGGCGTCATAGAATGAATTTGGGAGTGTTTCTTACATTTGGATATTATAGTTTGAGGAGTATTGGTGTTAATTCTTTAAAAATGTTGTAATTTCAGAAGTGAAACAATTGAGACTTGAGCTTTTCCTTGTTGGGAGATTGTTTACTACTGATTCAGTCTCATTACTTGTTATTGGTCTAGTAACATGTTCTTCCTGGCTCATTCTGGATATATTGTGTGTGTCCAGGATATTATATATATCTTAGTCTGAGTGAATCCTAATCTTAGAGATCTTCTCCATTATTATGTTTTAATAATCTATATTTTAGAGTTGCAAAATTTGTATCTCTAGTCCTGGTCTCTGTCATGCATTCTAAAATGATTGATTTAATTTCTTTCTCTAACTTGTACCCAACTTGGATAGCTCAAGCCCCACATATCCAAAATTGCACTTAGCTTCCCTTAAACCAAACTTCATGCTTACATTTCCTCTTCTCAATTGATGAGAATATCTACCTTGTAGTAGCTTATTCCAAACACCTTGAAGTTATCTTTGACTTATTTTTTTTAACAACCCTCACTGCTTTTTAAGCAGTGAGAGGTTTTTCGCTATAGGGCGCGTGCACTCGCCAGACAGACAGAGAGAGAGAGACATAGAGACAGAAAGCGAGAAATCACCCCCCAGAGGGGATGGTCACGCCACAATCCCTTCTCCTCCATTCTCCTCTCGGGATCTTGGGCACGCACGCACACGCACCTGGCGTGAGTTTTAAGCCACCGGGTCTGGGATTTGAACCGTGGTTGACTATGTGGGAGTCCAGCGACATAGCCATTACGCTAACTGCTGGTTCCCAATTCCAATAAATTCTTATCAACTTCATTCTCTACCAGAAACTTGCACTTGTTACTTCAACAGTTTTCTAAATAGTCCTCTCGCTTTGACGCTTCTTTCCTACTCTCCCAGTCTTTTTCCAACACAGTAGCCATATAAATTAGTTCATGTTATTCTTTTGCTCAAAATCATGAAATGGATGGTTCTTATTCAGAGTAAAAACTAAAATCTTTACAATGGCCCATAAGACCCATGAAACTTACCCTTCTGCTCTCTTAACTTCATCTCCTACTACCCTTCCCTTTGCTTCACTTGTATACACTGGTCTCCTTATGCCTTCTCAAACTCACACAGCATGCCTCTTCCTGAGAGCTATTTAACTGATATTACTGTAGTCTCAAATGATCTCACATGAATCTCTATGGGTAACTCTCCCACCTCTTCCATGTCTCCTTTACAAGGAAGCCTACCCCAATACCCTCTTCTATATTGTAGCTTGTCTTCTTCTCTCAATCATGCACCACTTCATTTCTTTTTCACTCCAGTCTCCATTTTTCTCTATTATTATTACACTCTCCTACATAATTTAGATTTTTAAAGGTTTTTATTTTTTTCCATAGAGTGTATGCACTTGCTAGAGAAAGATAGACAGAGACAGTGAGAGAAAAAGTGAGAAATCACCCCCTGGGAGGATGGCCACGCTGCAATCCTTTCTTCTCCATTCTACTCCTAGGATTTGGGGAATGCACACACATATGCCTGGTGTGATTTTCATGCCACCAGGTCCAGGGCTTGAACCACAGTCAGCCATGTGAGAGTCCAGCCCCTTAATCACTACACCACCTGTTGGCTCCTATAACCTACTTTTTTAATAGAAGGAATTTTGTCTTTCTTCTGCATGTATGAGTGTGTGTGTGTTTACATGATAAACATTTAAAACAATGGTTCCAAATATAGGCAGTCAAAAAATATTTGTTGAACAAATAAATAGATCCTGACAAAAATTTTTATTAATTCACCAGTTCATCCAGATCTCTTTCTCTACTTGTTCTAAGTTAAACACTTACCATATTTTGAATGGCAACTCAATTCATTTTAGTAGAATAGTTTAGTATAGAACATGATTGTAAGCAATGCAAGTATAGTATATAAAACTATAAACTATTTTGAAGAAAAGAATATAGTTGCACAAATATTATTTTTCTAGAATTCTGCTCTGAGAAAGAAGAAATGTCTTGGGAAAACGATCAGCTATGGAATGTACTATGTACATGAATTACCATTCAGTCTATTTGAATAGGCTTTGTGGCTGCATAGTTTTGAGATGGAAATCTTTGCCTTTTGCTTTTCAAATCATTCTTTGCAAAGTCTTAACCTGACCTGCCATGTCCACTTATTTTAATGAAACATGAAGCTGCTTAAAATAAAATTTCTCATCTCCACATTCTGTTCCTCTGATTAATTTAGTGTTGGCATTTAAGCATGATTACGTTCCCTTGGGAATCAGTGATGTTTTAGGCAATTTCATCTGTTTAATTTACATTTTGTTGAAAGACTTAGGAAGGCAACTGCTTTTTAAATCAAGATCCCCAAATGTCCATGCATCCTGATTATAGCTGATCTTTCTATTTTCATTATGCTTTCATGAGTTGAACTTATTAAAATATGAAAATAAAGAAAAGCAAATCCACCATGTCAAATAAAATGCACCACTGCTCTCCACTCTCCACATAGAGATGCTTTTCCATCATGCCTCCATGCTTTTTAAATTAAATGTCAAGTTTTGCACAGCTGCCTCAAGAGATTTGATCATGGGGTGCAAAGTTTAGCTTTGCCTTGCTCTGAATTATATTTCACTTAGTGCTTATTACCAATAAGAGTATTATGTAATAAGAACAGTTCATATCAGATTTTAATGTTGAACAGATCAAGGTGGTTTTTAACCAATATCCTATCATTGCTTCCCTTTTTAATCATCGTATATAATAAAAATAATAAAGATTTGGCTCTATTTTATAGATTCTCTATCTTTTTTTTTTTTAAGAGAGGTCTTTGCTATTGGGTTCGTGCGGCACCAGAAAGACAGAGAGAGACAGACAGAAAGTGAGAAATCACCCACCGGGGGGATGACCATGCCACAATCCCTTCTCCTCCATTCTCCTCTCAGGATCTTGGGCATGCACGCACATGTGCCCAGAGTGAGTTTAAGCCTCCGGGCCTGGGACTTGAACCCTGTTTGACTACATGGGATTTTAGCAACATAGCCATTATGCTAACTGTTGGCTCCGATTCTCTATCATTTTCATGTGGTAGTATAAACTGGAGAAGACAGAGAACCAGAATCACTATATTTCTAAAGGTGAAGGAATATATGAGATTATTATGACTTTTATTATATTCCATTCCATTCTACTCCCTTCCCAGGAAGGAGTTGGCCAATGAAACACAGATAACAAAGGTGAAGAAGAGTCATCCAGACAGTAGGGTTTGATTGGAGTCCCGCTTCTCACTTGTTTTCAGTAGTTGAACAAATCCAACAATCCATTATTGAGTACTTTGCTCTATCCTTGTGCTAGAAGTTGGACATATAGCAAAAAATAAGAGGGAGTGACCAGAAGGTGGCATGGTGGTTAACGCACTGGACCCCCACATGGCCAACTGCAGTTCAAGTTTCAGGCTCAGCGGCTTGAAAATCATGCTGACCAAATGTGAATGTGTGACCAAAATCCCAGGTGGTGGTTGGAGGAGAAGGGACTGTGGCATAGCCATCTCCCTGGAGGGGGTGAATTCTCTCTCTCTCACTGTCTCTCTGGCGAATGCACACATCCTATTTAAAAACCCATAAACGAACAAACAAATAAGAATTTTCCTGCCTTTTAGAAATTGTGTTTAACATCTTCTTGGCATAGAAATCTACCCTTTTTTAAAAGTTTAAACTTAAAATGGATGCCTTCTTTGACCAGCACCATACTTCTATTTTGAGTAATGGTTTAAATGTTCCCCAAGTACCAGTAACTAAACACATTAATATATATTTCTTTTTTATTTCTTGCATGTCTAGATTATTGGTTTCCACTAACTTTTCTGTGCAATAGTGAAAAATGCTCCACTATTCTTCCTTTACTTTACCACTCATTTGCCTAGATATGCTCCAGGCATTTGCTCCGGCAGTAATCTAATGTGCCCAAAGAAATTTCCAGTCACAAAATCAGTAGTCAATCATCCTTCCATCCTGGGAACAGAATGCTTTTCCTCACTGGTACACTAGGATGTTTCAATATTTAGAATTAAGCCCTAAAATAGAATTCAGAGCATCTGAATCTTAACTATTCTCACATGTTTTTGTTTTATTTTGTTTGGTCCATTCACATAGATTTAATTCTGCCTTGGTTTCTGGAACAAAGGTTGATCCCAACCGAGGACTGGGTTTGAATTCTGACTTTACCACTTATTCAGATCATCGCATACAAATATCCATACAACTCTAGGAATTGGCAAGTATTGCACAGTTGCCCCAAGATACTTAATTTTGTGGAGCTAGATTTTGGTTGTCTAGGCTTGGATTTTCTTTGGCTTCATGCTTATATCACCAGTGATATAAGGTATGGTATACACAATTGGTAAACACAATTATTACTGGATTTTTCTATTATTTTTATCATCTCCAACTCTAATGAGAAAAGATACCTGTTATTTAAGAGAGCTGTACAACCAGTTTTTGTATTTGTATCCAACTCACTTAGTTGCATTAGTTGTACTCTATGTAAATGACATATCCTAGAGTTGTGTAGTATGTTAATTATAGAGTCATACATGGAGGCTCCTGAGTTACCTTGGTGTAACACGTCAACTACAGAGTTAGAACATGGTCCTACAAAGCTGTGGTAATCAAAACAGCATGGTACTGGCACAGAACCAGACAGGTGGACCAATGGAACAGAATAGAGTCCCTAGAAATGAATGCTCAAACATACAGCCAACTGATTATTGACAAGGGGTACCAGTCAATCCAGTGGGAAAAGGAAAACCTCTTCAGCAAATGGTGCTGGCAAAACTGGATCTCCACTTGCAGAAAGATGAATCTGAACCCCTACCTCTCACCTTTGACAAAAATCAAGTCAAGGTGGATCAAAGATCTAAATCTAAGACCTCAAACTATAAAACTGCTCCTGAAAAACACCGGGGAAACTCCGGGATACATTGGTATAAGGAAAAACTTCCTAAATAAGATTCCCAATGCACAGTCAATAATCCCCAAAATAGAAAAGTGTGATTACATACATCCGACTAAGAAGTTTCTGCCTGGCAAAAGACACAGTAATTAGTGTGAATAGACAGCCCTCATAATGGGAAAATATTTTTTGTAAACTATGCGTCAGATAAGGTACTGATAACCAGAATTCACAAGGAACTCAAGCAGCTGTTCCAAAAAAAGACAATCAATCCTATTAAAAGATGGGAGAA
>NW_006159609.1:5726291-5730567 GCF_000334495.1 Tupaia belangeri chinensis
TGTGGTGAAAAGGGAACTCTCTTACACTGCTGGTGGGAATGTAAATTGGTCCAACCACTGGGGAGAACAATTTGGAGATTCCTCAAAAATCTACAAATAGAACTACCATATGATCCAGCAATCCCACTCCTTGGCATCTGCCCAAAGGACAGAAGAATACTTAATCAGAAAAGTGCTTGCACATCGATGTTTTTTGTGGCACTTTTCACGCTTGGTAAGTCATGGAAACAACCCAAATGCCCATGAACTGATGAATCATTAGAAAAACTGTGGCACATATACTCAATGGAATACTATTCATCCATAAAAAACAACAAAACCCTGGCTTTTGACAGGAAGTGAATGAATATGGAAGAATTGCTGCTGAGTAAAGCAAGCCATGCTATGAAGGAGAGGCATTGTATGTCCCCACTTAATATATACCGAGTGTCTGCACTCTATGACTTAAACTAATTGTCTAAAGGATATAGAAACACAGTATATAGATGTAAATACCAGATATAGTGTGTGTGAAAGAGGAGGGTCTGAGGAAGGACATTTGGGGGCGGGACAGGGAGGCAAAGCATTAATGGCACAAAGAGGTGTTGAAGATATTTTGTAGTTTTATCAACAGTACTAGGGAGAAATGTTCACCTGTTGAAATATCCATTTTGTAAAACAAATAATAATGTGATGGAATGTATGGAAGAAAATGAAATGAAAAAAAATAAAAAAAAAAATAAAAAAAAAAAGAACATGGTCCTCCACAAGATGGCAGTCACTTCAGATACCAACTGTAAATTCGGGGAGTTGAAAGTTATTATATTCAGCTACTATGGTCATTATAAGGATTAAAATCAGTCAAAGGAATAGATACATCAAAGAGAGACCAAGAGGGTTCTAAACATGAAGCTTTCCGTTGTCCTATTCCTGTAGTCAGTATGTGTTATTTTCTTGGCATTGATATGGGACAATGCACATGGGATATAAACCAGAGAAACTTATACAAGCTCTGGAATTTAGAACTGGCCTCCACAACAGAGGCTGACAATGTGATTACCCACAATGTTGATATCTGCCTTTAGTCTTCAGTTATGACGCAAAGCCCCTCCCTAAGTTATAGGACTGGTATGAGTCAAAGCACCTACTCTGAATTGGATTGTTACTCTCTTGCTAGCTCAAGATCCCCAGGCAAACATAGATACTTTACCTCCCCAAAGGCCAGGGCAAAGGCCAGGTCTATTTTTGGCCAAAACTAAATTCTTTACTAGCTACTTGAAAAGGACCATTTGTTTCCTTCTATCTCAGTTCTCATCTATAAAGTGAAACTAACTATGTGGTTGTAAGGGTTCTATTTTGGTTAATACATGAATATAAACTTTGTAAGATTATAGAAGTAGAAGGTGAAAATGTGCCACTATTCCCTCTTTAGTTTTCCACTCATTTTATGTCTATGCATGTGGTGCTATTAGCCTGGTCTTACAAATGCAGTTTTGTTCCCCACTCTGATTCTTTTTAATAGACACAGCCTTAGTCACCTTCACCATGAGTTCTTGGTTTGGCCTTTTCCTATCTTAATGACTTGGTTTATTGTCTTATCTCTGTTCTGTGATGAGATTAGATCCCTTCAAATTTTGTTTCATTCTCCCTGAGCTTGAAACTGAAGGCTTTTCTCAAGAATTTTGCCTCATCAAATTCTCCTTGTCCAATGATTTTCTATTATTATTCTGTAATCATCCCATGAAATTTTCCTCTCATTGATTTTTTTTTTCTTCAAAGAAGCTGCCATTTTGGCACAGCAGCTAAACTTTCTCACTCAAATGCTGGCATTCCTTTGTACTTGGTGAGCGTTAATAAGGAAGGTGTAGGGTCTACTTTAACTGATTTCTGAACTAGGTGCGAAATAGACAGAAGAATAAATAAACAAATGGGCCCCCAAAGTTCTTGATTGGCAAAATCTCCCTATTGGAGAATGTGGCTTTATACCTTCAGATAAATGAATTTTCTATTGCTGAACCTCTGAATTCGACTGACACTGGTCACTTTGAGGATGCAGGAAGATGTGTTTTTTGTAGGGAGACCATCCACATGGGAAAAAGAGGAGCTTGCTAAAGCAAGAGAATGCTCACTTTATTCTCCCCCGAATTTCCAAGGAAAACCAAAGCACTCCTACTGTCCTGGAGATGAGTAAAGAAGCAGAAAGAGGCCAGGAGTATTATATAATTAAACTTCAAATACATAGAAGAAAATATTAGTATATGGTTGACTATTATCATAATGGCCTCAGTTTGTTAATACTTTCCTGTATCCATAACTCTCACTAGTTCCCTCTCATGCCAACTCTGGATTGGGCTACATACCTTGTTTTGCACACAACAAAACTGTGGCTTTAAAAGTACTTTTAGTTTGGGATTTACTCTTCCTTTATGCTCTTGGGACTTTATGACTTCCTTGTGGATAAGAACAGGTAGCCTGAGGGAGGGTGAGAAGCCATATGGAGAGACAGACCAACTATCTGTGCTGTCTCATGGTTTTCATAACTTAAGCAGCCCCAGTCAGCTCATCAGTTAACACAGATCACATAGGGGAGTATGGCAAAAGAATCACTCGGCTGCACCTAGCCTATGTAAAAAAATCCACAGATTTGAGATAGAAATAGGGACACTAGAGACAAAGTGGAAGGATAGTGTGGGAGGGGAAGAGTGTAGGAAAGGAAATCTGGGGAAAAAATAGGTAAGACATCAGTGAAACACAGATACAGTTCATTATCCGTTGATGAGGATATGTGTAGCCGTTTCAACTGGGCTGGACTGAGGTGTATATCATGCTGGGTAAAGTCTCTTTACAATCTAAATGATATGTAGTGATTGAATGTATAAATAATAATAAAGAATAATAAAGGGAAAAATAAATGGCAGAGTTTTTTAAAGAATTATTTATTATAATTATTTGTCAATTTTGGTCAAAGAGAGACAGAGAGAATGAGCTGCCAGGTCTAAAACTTGAAATGCAGTTGGCCATGTGGAAGTCCAGTGCCCTTAACCACCATGCCACCTGCAAGTCCCCTAAATGTCATCTTTAGGCCTCTTAGTTGTGTTCTGCTAGGCAACAATAGATAACTAACAAATGGGGGGGTGATGCAGTCCCACAAAATAGGAGGCTTATCGTTTCTATGGGAGAGGAGCAATGGGACTATTGCAGAAATTCTATACAAGTATTATTTTATTATAGGTAAAGAAAGACTAAATCCCACACCTAACTTCAACACTGTACAGTAATGAAGTCTTTTACCTCTGGACAAAAAGGACTAAGAAAGAAAGAAAGAAAGAAAGAAAGAAAGAAAGAAAGAACTGTAACACTGATGTTTATAATAGATAAAGGTGTAATTTCTTTGTGGCATCTCAGCAACAAAATCCGCCAAGTTCAAGATCCTCGGTTCTGTGAGACTTCGTCACACCATCTTTGTTCCAATTGTGGATGCTGTTCTGTATTGGTGAATTAAAGACTTTATTTTCTCAAGTAGTTTGCAATATCTGATGGTAATTTACCTGGCATATCATTGGAATAGATAAGTTTCTACCTTTGGATTTATAGTTTTCAGGGCCAGAATCCTCATTTCAGAAGAATTCTCTTTCTCAATTTGATTCCTGACAATAAAAACAGCACATAAAATATAAAGTCTATAAAAAGAAATCATCAACTGCAATTATAGAAACTGCTCTCCCAGTGGGAGAATTATGCAGCTATTACCAAAGCATGGCATAATGTGACTGCCTGAAACATAAATATGCATACAAATCAATAGCACCTCGTATTTCAGATAAACATGCATATCATAAATACTTCTATACCAAAGACACCTTGATAAGGAGAATATAGGGAGAAACAGTTTTGTAGGATGTTTTGCTGGGGGGGAATTTCAGGGGGGGATACCTTAATTCATTCAACAAACCTTTATTGAAAGTCTATTCTGTCAGGTCCCTTTCTGAGTTATGTATTATATATATGAGGTTCTAGACTTGGCTACTGTCTACAGGGACACTGTTGCCATGTAGAGTCAAGTAGTGTAATTGGTATTATGACTAAAGCACACATCTAGGACCACAGAGAAAGAACATAAAGCCAGAATGGAACAGGTGTCAGTAGAGGCTCCACAGAAAGAGTAAAGACAAAGTCCAGCCTAAAGTGGGAGTAGGATTTAGCCAATTGAGGTTGCATGGAAAGTTAATCGAGAGAAAAGAAATAAATTGTGCACATCAGATTGGGGTTGGGTGATCAAGCATTGTGGAGACCTGCT
>NW_006159609.1:5730725-5737453 GCF_000334495.1 Tupaia belangeri chinensis
TCATAAATAGAACATAGAGTTCAAGGGTCTAGGGAGGAGAACGGTTGAGCAGTGAGTCTGAAGAATGAACATGGTTGAGATGATAGGCTATTTTGGAGTTTGGAGTTACCATGATATAATGAGGAATCTATTAGTCACTGAGGGATTTTAAACAGGACCATGAAGTGGAGACTTGATAACATTTGCTTTTAGAAAGATATTTCTAATCAGAAGACAATGAATCTCCTAGAGACTGGTCGGGGATCCTTGCAGAAATTCAGGAAATAAAGGATGCAGTTCCAAATTAAGCCAAGGGCATTGAGCTAGACAAGAAGTAAATGGATCTAGAAATATGTAGAACAAACAAATTTAAATAATCTATTAATCAGAATATGAGAACTACAGAGTACACTCAAGCTAATTATTTTGCAGTGAATTTTAACAAAGTAACAAGGGTGAGGGGCCAAATGTCGGAGACTATAAAGAAGACTGATGCAATAGAAAGGTATTTCTATGTCTAGGCTTAAATGTGCACAAGGAGAGAGTAATTAGTGTAACCTGGTGAGAAAATGCTGTGTAGAAAGACCTATGTGGTCCATGACTCTAGTCAAGGGTCATAGCCAGCTCACAGGGTCATAGTGGAGATGGAGTTGTGGGCATAACTACCCTGATTTCACTCTCTTCACTCTTTTTGATGTCTTCAGGGCCTCTGCATGAGGACAACTGGTACCTTTTTCATGGAGAAGGCCTTTAGGGACACACAGCATGCAGACACATGAAGATAACAGATCTGGAGAGGTTAACAGGAGGTCCCCAATACAGCAACACAGTGAATACAGGAGATCAGAGACAGAAGTCAGGACGACTCAGGACAACTCTTTTAGAAGTCATCCTGACTTCTAGAATGCTAATGTAGGAAACAGAGTAGAGGGTTATCTCATTCATTGATATAAGGAAATTCAAGGCAGAGAAGGTTATCATTATGTGTTTGGAAAAGGAAAACTTGGCGAAAGTGAATTTTAGTTTAGGGTTGTTGAGTTTTGCATATCTGAGGGACCTTTCATTTCTTCATTCATCAGATCTACAGCATCATCTCTGTGATAATTGAAGGTCACTTGCTTTCAGAGCAACTTCTACCTCCTCAAAGAGTCCCAGGCAAACACCTTTTTACATATTAGATAGTACCAGTGGTGCTGCTGGTCTCTAAGTAAATGAAAAAGTTTACGCTGTTAGTGTTTAAATAAGGCTAGAGTCAGTCAAACATGTTTCCATAAAAAAAAGATTAAAATAAAATATATTTTATTGCTTCAATAGCATCAATTTAACATATCACATTGAGTTGAAGTAGCATGATGAAATGGAAAAAGCTAAGTTTAGAGCAAGACACAATTTAGTTAGAATATGAGTGCTACACCTTACTTGCTGTGTATCCTTGGGCAAGTAATATTGGGTTGTCAGGGAAGTCATGACATATTTTTTTTTTAAATTTTTTTTTTCCTTTTTTTGGAGAGTTTTTTTTTGCTATAGGGCGCGTGCGTTCGCCAGACAGACAGAGAGAGACATAGAGACAGAAAGCGAGAAATCACCCCCCAGGGGGGATGGTCACGCCGCAATCCCTTCTCCTCCATTCTCCTCTTGGGATCTTGGGCACGCACACACACGTGCCCGGTGTGAGTTTTAAGTCACTGGGTCCGGGACGCGAACTGCGGTTGACTACATGGGAATCCAGCGACAGAGCCATTAGCTAACTGCTGGTTCCCATGACATATTTTTCTAAGCAAAAATGCATCATGATTTTTCTGACAACCCAATAGTTTTTTCTTATCATTAGTAGTAGTCTGTCTTCTAGAACAGAATCAGATATTCTAAAATAATAGAACATACATACATCACTACTTTTATGGTGCACGTACTGAGAAAACTTTAACGCACGTTCTCATTTAACATTAAGTCCTTGGAGGTAGGTACAACTAGTAAGCAGGAAGTTGAAACTAAGCGAAAGTATGTAAGTTTTGCAAAAATCACATAGGCAACTAGTAGCAGTGCATGAATTCCTGTGATTTCTGTTCTTCACAATAAGCTCCAAGAGCATCTTGACATAAGGTAGATATACCTTTGGTTTGCCCCTGCGTTATATTATAAACATCTGCTTACAAACCTGTCTTCACATCATACTGTGATGTGCCTCGTTCACCTTGGTATCTGCAAAGCCTGGCATAGCATTTCACATGGAATACATCTAAATAAATGTAAATATCACTTTTAAAAATTGCAAGTGGTTGCCTAACATATTATTTCTTTTTTTTTTTTCTTTCTTCTTTACCTCTATTACTCCCCCTCTCTCCCTTCCTCTTTCTCTCCCAAGGAATCTTAACATTTGTCAGATGATCTTGATGTTCTGCCAGGGGTGTGTTTAAACAATGTCCTATCTTATCTTTCTTGGTTCCTTCTGCTCACCATTTTTGTTTCAGATTGTGCTCCAACTGTTCGACATTTGTAGAGGAGAGAGAGAGATCTTTAAATGTCATTCAGTTCAAACGTATTATGACCTGTCTCTTCAGTTGTACAAGGAGTGCAAAGTAGTTTTACTTAATGAGGCAGAACATCTGAGCTGCTAGTCCAGAAATGATATCAAAGAAGTTTGCTTGAGTAACTTGTCGGCCTTTAGTTTTTACTGTACGGACTTTCCTAGTTCCCTGGAATATAAAACTGTGTCATTTAAAAGGCATTAGATTCATCTCTCTGGTTTAACATATTTGATGTGTCTCAGACATTGTAAAAAGTTGTGAAGCCTACAATTCTTATGCCCTCAGGGTTGCAAATTATCTGTATGGTGCCACGAGGTAACGTAAGATTACAATATATGGGTTAGCCATCATCTTCTCGCACAGTATAAAGTTTCCCTGATTCAGACTTTCCAAAAGATAAGTTGACAAAATTAGTTTGGTAACAAAAATATTAGTAGTGGATGTTGAAAGGCATGTTTTGTTCTTTTTTTTTTTTTTTTTTTTTTTTTTTTCCCAGATAGCAGTCTGAGAAGGCGAAAAATAAATGGCATGTCTATAGTCCCCTAGTGGGTTTCTCAAGCTTCTTTCCTACTTTGTGATAGTCATTCACTTACTTACTCAATCAGTGAACACTTCTTAAATCCTACTATATATCAGACACAATGATCCAGACTAAGTCCCAGCTCTTCTCTCAAAATACTTTATGTACCTCCAATGCCACAGTATTTCCACCCAGTTGCTTTTGCCTTCCTCCGAAGTTTCACAGTCCCCTGTGTCTTACTGTAGACGACACTCTCTCTTACCTATTCCTGATCTTCACCTTTCTTTCCAACTCACTTTTTCCTCTCTGCTTTCCTCTTTCCTTCCCTTCTTTCTTGAATGATTTATTAAGTAACTTTTGTGTTTGGGGCCCTAGGACACACTGGAATGACACTGCAGAGTAAGAGTGTCTGCTTTTTAGGAGCTTGCCGGGGTCCAGCCTCGGCAGTGGTGGGTGGCTTGTACACAGGAAGGCGACACGGGTGATCAGAAACAAAAAAATTAGACTGAGACCTCATTGCTCCTTAGCATGTTCTCAGCCGGCCACAGCCAGAGCCAGCTCCAGGTTGCCACGCTAGCGGCTACTAAACACACGTATTTATTGAGGAATCTTACAGGAGTAGGAGGGGTGAGGGGGAAATAAAAGATTTACTCTATGAAACAGGGAATTCAAAGCACAGGAACAATGATCATAAAACATGATGTCTGTCTTGTTTGAACAGGTGAAGCCAAACACAGTTCTCAGAACAAAGGAATCTATTTGGTGCATTTTCTTCTTCAGTCTTGATTACTGGACAGGGTCTTTTGAAGAGTGGGCTTGCAGTCTCAGGTCAGCTTGATAGTTTTAGTCCTGGGCCAGGGCGGTAACATTGCTGGTTGCATAGGCCTAGATAGAAGTCTTGTTTAAGTAAAGACACAGTTAATATATGGACTATCTATATATTACATCAAAAGACGATGAGTCTATTACCCATATGGGAAAGGAAGATGATCTTGTAGCTCAGGAGATAACACAGGATGGTAAATTAGCAGGTTTTTTATAGTCAACAGCACATAGATGAGAAACTCTTTGTAGTTGAAAACTACCTGTTGCTTTAGATAAGAGCTCCCAGCTAAGATAATCTTTCCTTGGAGACTTCAGGTTTGTTCATCCTTTTCCTTTCTTAAAAAACCCATGGGTTTCTGTATTTTATTTGCTGAGTCCTGTCAATTAGTGAGTTCTTTTGTTTTATCTCTGAGTCCCAGCTATGTAGTGAATGTGCTGATTTTGGCCTAGCTTCAGTTAACTTTGGCCTGCAACTTTAACAAGGGGTATTTACATAGAACTAGCCTTAAACTAACTTAATCTACATATGTTACTAACACTAATTTGGTTTATACTAACTTAATCTTAACATACGTTAATTTTGGCTAAAAAACAGACAAATGGGGCAGTCCCAAGCCTTCCAGAGGGTCCTCTGGGTCCTCTCACATGCCGTTTTAGGGAACCACATTCCTACAAGATCACTATTTGGCTTTATTGTAATGGTTGGGGGTGATATTTTTACCCTAGCAGGGTACTGTAATAATAGTAAAACTCACGGCAGAGAAATTAAATACTGGTCAGTGCAATGACACAAGAAAGGGCTTGTAAACTGGGTCTTGCTTCAGTTTCTTCCCAGTCCAGGCCTTGCCATTTAAACATGGAAGGCAGCCTCTTTACCAGCTGTTGTCTGCATGGCCCTGTCAGGAGCTCAGAGTACAAATGGAGATAGACCTGCCAGCCGAAAATTGCACTTCAATGTGATAAAGGTCCTGTTTTACATTTACTTGAATAGATCTCTCTCATTCAGCTCATGGTGTCCTCTCAATAATTTTGTTTGAGAATTGATTTATAAAATTGGAATCTAGTTTTGAGATATATTTGTTGTTTTCAGAATCTCTTCCATATATTGGATATATATTAAATGTTTTTTTTTTAAATTTAAACTGAGTATATCAAAATGCTGTGCAAATCATATGAGATACCAGGTCTTATCTTGTTATCTTTAAAGAAATTTCATTTTTTTAAAAGCATTTGTTTATTTATCTGTTTATTTATTGTGATTTTCAAGCTGCCAGGCCTGGGATTTGAAATGCATTTGGACATGTGTGAATCCAGCTCCTCCACCATCATGCCATCTGCTGGTCCTTGCCTTGCTCTCTGTAGTTTCTTTTCTTCTTCTTCTCTCTCTCTCTCTCTTTTTTTTTTTTTTTCTTTTTTTAAGAGAGATTTTTGCTATAGGGCTGTGTGCTTTCTGGAAAGACAGAGACAGAGGGAACTAAAGCAAGAAATCAGCCCCCAGAGGGGAGGACCATGCTGCCATCGCTTCTCCTACCTTTTCCTCTTGGGATTTTGGGCACACATGCACATGTGCCTGGTGTAAGTTCTTTTTTTAATTTTAATTTAATTTTTTTTATACATTCGATTGCTATACATCATTGGACTTGCAAAGAGAATTTATCCATGAAATACATGAAATACACCTCAGACCAGTCCAGTTGAGAATACTATATATGTTATCATCAACAGTAGTAAACTATTACATGTCCTACAAATGTCTGGCCTCTATTTTTACCCCTAATTTCCTTCCATATATTCTTCTCCTCTACCACCCTCCTTCCACACTGTCTCCAGTGTCCATAACTATTTTCAATGCTTTTATGTCCTCCAATCTTTCAGTCTCTACCATAGAGTGCAAACAGTTGGTATGTATTAAATATAGACATACAATATCTTTCTTTCATACCCTGGCTTGCCTCACTCAGCAATATATCGTCCATATTCAGTCACTTTCTATCAAATGTCAGGGTCTTGCTATTTTTTTATGACTGAATAGTATTCCATAAAGCCTATATTCCACACTTTCCAATCACTTTCCAATCCATTCATCTGTTCATGGACTTTGGGTTGGTTCCATGTTTTAGCAATTGTGAATAATCCAGTGTGAGTTTTAAGCTACTGGATTTGGGACTTGAGCTGCAGTCGACTACATGGGAGTCCAGCAACATAATCACCATGCCAACTGCTGGTTCAACTCTCTTTAGTTTTTTGTTGCCTATAATTTCTGAGTTTTGTTCCTTCTGTGCTATGATGAATACAATTAACTGTGATTGTGTCAAGTGCATGGTGCTAAATGAAATAAATACTATTATCCACATTTTATAGATGAAGAAATCAAGAGAGAGAAAGAAATCTAACCAGAATTATGGTGCTCTAAAGTTGAAGAAGCTTGGGTTCGTTTCCATAATGTGAGCTTCTGTTCATGATTATATATAGTATGGTGTGGGAGATATGAAATTATAAGTCGGGATTCAAGTAGCCTTGGCAATTCTATTTGACTTTAGTAAGTTAATCCCTGTGAGCTTCAGTTCACTGAAAATTTGGGATAATAATATTTAGTTTAAATTATTGCCTTAAGGGGGAGCTAGGAGGTGGCACAGTGGTTAAAGTGCTGGACTCCCACATGGCCAACTATAGTTCAAATCCTGAACCTGGTCATTTGCTTTCTTACTTCCTCTCTCTCTCATCTCTCTCTCTCTCTAGTGAGTACATGTACCCTACAACAAATTTTAAAAAAAGATAAATAAAATTAAGTAATTTAAAAAAATTAGTGTCTTAAGGGTTAAATAAAATAAATACCTATCAGAAGCCTGGCGCTAAGGAAATATTGCCCCTTTCCC
>NW_006159609.1:5737484-5789535 GCF_000334495.1 Tupaia belangeri chinensis
CTACCATCTCTCTTCAGAGATCCCATATTGAGAATGTGAACTAGTAAGGCTCTCCTAATCCTGGGGAATCGACATTTTATACTAGAGTGGAAATGCTTTGTCCTTTTACAGTACTTAGTGGAGAGTGAGTAATGTGGAGGTAGGTAGAGGCAATATGGAGTCCTTGGACCTTAAAACCAATGACCAAGTAGACCACAGTGGTCATCTTATGCAAGAGTTTTTAAATAGATGTTGGACTCAGAATATGGACACATTCCTAATAATCATACAGGATAGCCCCTATGCAACACCCTTAAAATTTCTTGAGAAATTCTGAAAGAGTAGCAGATAGTCCCTAGCCTTAGCATCTCTCTCTCCCATTGCAGAACAGCTCTTGGTGTGTGCCCAAGCATCTCAGCATACTGATCTCTCAATTCAGAAGCTACTTCTATGTGCCCTGCATCATATTCTATTGCTTGAGTCTCTTCTTTTTTAATTTTAATTTTTAAATTTAATTTTACTTATTATCATATTTTTTTTAATATTAGATTGAATCACATATATCTTTACAGGGTATTACATATCTTTTTCCAGCACGATTACCGTGCATATCAGTCAAGACAAAGACATTACTATCCACATCATCATCAAATAGAGCTTTTCATCATTTTTTTCAGATTATCATTATTACTATTATTTATTCTCATTATTTTTTTAAACATTCAATCACTATATATCATTTGGCTTGTATAAAGAATTTGCCCAACATGAAATACTTCTCAGACCAGTCCAGTTGAGAATACTATACATGTCATCATCAACAGGTAATAAACCATTTCTGTGTCCCACTGATGTTATGTCTTGCTATTTGTTCTCTTGCTATCCTTCTCTATACTCTTCCCTTCTCCCACCCCATTCCATACTGTATTCAGTATCCATAACTATTTTCACTGCTTTTATGCCCTCCAATATTTCAACCAATGCCACAGAGTGTGAATAGTCTGTATCTATTAAGTGGATACTTACAATATCTTTCTTTCATATCCTGCCTTGCTTCACTCAGCAATAGATCCTCCATATTTGACTATTTTCTATCGAATGCCAGGGTCTTGTTGTTTTTTTATGGCTGAGTAGTACTCCATAGAGTATATATGCCACACTTTTACCATTCATTCATTCGTTTGTGGACATTGAGGTTAGTTCCATGTCTTAGCGATAGTGAATAATGCTGCAATAAACATTGATGTGCAAGCGCTTTTCCAACTGAGCATCCTCCTGTCATTTGGGTAGATACCCAGAAGTGAGATTGCTGAATCAAATGGTAGTTCTATTTACAGATCTTTGAGGAACCTCCATATTTCCATATTGTTCTCTACAGTGGAGTCTCTTCTTACTTCAGTACTTTCCTTTATTTCTTTTTATAAAAGAATTATTTATTTAATTTTATTTATTATTTAAAAAAAATTACTGTAGGGTATGTTTACTCACCAGAAAGACACACACACACACACACACACACACACAGAGAGAGGGGGGGGGGGAGGGAGAGAGGGGGAGAGAGAGAGAGAGAGAAAGTAAGAAAGCAAGCCACCTATTCCAGGATTTGAACTGTGGTTGGCCATGTGCGGGTCTAGTGTCCTAACCAACACACCACCTGCTGGTCCCAGTACTTTTTTTTTTTTTTTTTTTTTTTTACATAGACTGGGGCTTTTATTGGCGGACCAGTGTGTCTAGTAGCTTAGGTAGAGCATGCCTTTGTGCTGGCTCCCATTTGCCCTCTCCTAGGAGTTCAGGACTCAGACCAGGAGAGAGAAGTGTCCAGGCAGAGGTGGTAGGAGAGCCAAGATAAAACATACAGGGCTGGGACCGAAAAGGGGCTCAGCGTGACAAAGGAAATGTGGGAGTGCTAGTCCATCCACATAAAGTATCCTTTGGGGTGAAGGGGAGCTGTTTCACCAGCAGGTCCTTTTATACTTGCCAGGAATGGGAGGGCTCAGGAGGAAAGCTTCCCCTAGAGATTCCCTACTGTGCCCTTCCGGCCATCAGCATCTCCCGGATATTGTCTTCAGCTTCCTTAACGCTCTGTTCCAGGTAGGATTTTTTCTGTTCTAGTTCTTTATTTTTTTCTTCTGCTATTTTCTGTTTTTCTAGCAGCTGATTGTGAATTACCTCCTTTGATCAAAGAATAAACATTCTTCCTACACCTTCATACATATTAGTCTCATCTACCAAAGTCATAATCTCTGTATCTGTAAGAGGTGCATGTTTCTTCATTCTGTTTAGCTGTTCAATCTGTGTGTCTGCAAGCTTTATCTTCTGTTGAGTGTCAATAACTTTGGCTTGAAGCTCTCTGTGAAAGCCTTCTTCAACTCCAGATCCACAGGGGCCGCCATCTTGGTATGCTCTTTGGTCCCAGTACTTTCTTTATGCGTCTGAAAGAAACCCATGAGCTCTTCTGGCTTCAGGGGGTTGCTGATTACTATGGGATGCAAATATTTTGAACAATGGATATAAACAAAGTAACAAGTTTTCAGAACCTTGGAAAGCTCTCAGAGAGCTGGGGGTTTGTGGAACCTGACTTCTTTTTGACATGAAAGTGAATTGCTTTTATTCTATGTAGTGAGAGCTACCAAACTTCCCCTCTTCCCCAGACTCTACCCTTTTATAACATCAATTTTTGAGTATCAGAAGGTAGGAAGGTAAGAATTGGTACCTTCTAATTTTCGGAGATCTGGACCTGACTAAAATTTTTTGTTTTATGGAACTTCATGGCAATTTCATGAAGCTTATAGACCATATCTAGGAATTTTTTAAAAGAAATTTTTGCTATAGGATTTGTGCACTTGCCTGAGAGACAGAGACAGAGAAACAAAGTGATAAATCACCTGGGGGGGGGATGGTCATGCCACAATCCCTTTGCCATTCTCCTCTTGGGATTTTGGGCACACATGCACATACATGTGGTATGAGTTTTAAGCTGCTGGGTCTGGGACTTGAACTGTGGTTGATAACGTGGGAGTCCAGCGATGTAACCATTACACCATCTGCTGGTCCCTCTAAGAATGTTTTAATGTGTATAAGAAAAAAGACATAAAATTCCAGAGGGAAACAATTATGCTGAAATAAAATTAAAAATATTGATGTGATTCCCACCTTTCCATGTAAACAGGTTTAAACGGAGTGCATTGGAAAGCAAAGACCTTGTCTTGGTTACCAACGTTAAGAATGCACTTTTAGCTTTACCACTAAGGGTGGAATGATTACTACGGACACAGTTGTCTTGTAAGATGACTCAGCATCTGTAGATAGTACGATTGTGATAGTGAATAGGAGTGAGTCAAACACTATCAGATTTTCAAATCTGTGATTAGCCTAAGTGACAATCCAAGACATTTGTAATAACTACAAAGCTAAATGAAAATATCTACCATTTCTCTTGGTGATTAAGTGACTTGTATTGCACACAGTAGCATGCTTTGTTATTTGCGGTTGTAGCTTAAGGGAGTGCTAAATTTCAGTTAGAGATAAGAAAGTATCAGATATGTAAGAGGGGATTTATTGGGGGAATTGGTTCATGGTATTATGGTGACTGAGAAGTCCCTCAGCAGGCTGTCTGCAAGATGGAGATTCTGCATTCTGGTAGCATGGCTGAATCCACACCTAAAGACCTCAGAGGCTGGGAAGGGAAGCTGACAATGTAGTCTCAGTCTCAGTAGTTGAAGCCTGAGAACCCAGGTAGCTGCTGGCATGGATCCTAGAGTTTAAAGGCAAGTAAGCCTTGAGTCCTAGTATCCAAGGTATCAGGAAAAGTCTACCTTGTTTTCACTTTTTTTTTTTTTTTAGAGGTTTTTGCTATAGGGCATGTGCCCTTGCCAGATAGATACATAGAGAGACAGAGACACAGAAAGCGAGAAATCACCTCCCAGGGGGGATGGCCACACCGTAATCCATTCTCCTCCATTCTCCTCTCAGGATCTTGGGCACACACGCACACGCACCTGGCGTGAGTTTAAACCATCGGGTCTGGGACTCGAACCATGGTTGACTACATGGGAGTCCAGCGACATAGCCATTACACTAATTGCTAGTCTTCCTTATTTTCTCTTTAAAAAAAAAAAAAAAAAGACTTATTCATCTTCTGTATTTATTCTGTCCAGGCCCCTTGGTGATTGATTGTGCCTGGCCCCACTGATTGAGGGAGAAACTTCTTCACCTAGTCTGCTAACACTGGAGTGTCAATCTCCTCTAGAATCATCTCCATGGACATACCTGGAATAAAGCTTTAGCAGATTTCTAGGTATTTCTTAGTCCAGTGAAGTTGATACCCAAAACTAAGAATCACAGACCCTGTTGTAAAACTTCCTGTCAGCTGTCTTCTCAGCTGGTCCTCTTTACTAGGCCACCATTACCTGCCCTCTGGGCCTTCCTCATTGCCACAAAGTCTTGCATACATATTATAGAATGTCACTAATGGGTAGATTAACAGCCTTTGTAAGAACAGGGAAGTTTAAGCTGTCAATTTTGCTTGAGGCTACAAAATACAGAGAGAAAATTGCTTTCCTACCCTTGCCAATTCTTGTCTTAAAAAAAAAATTAGTGGGAGAATCAAGAGTGGGGGAAGGAAGATGGCAATTGCAGATGGAGCATAAGGACTGCATAGCTCATGGTAGCATTCCAGATGAGCATGAATATGCAGATTTTAGGCATATGATAATCAAAAGACCTGGAGGCTTATCCCCCATTCTTATTGTATTTCAGTGCTACATTCTGATGATCCTAATTAGGTTTTTCTCCCATATGTGTTAGTATTTCGATTATGACAGTATGTGTATCAATTTATGAATAAAATAAAAAAATGATAGAATGCTGTTTCATCTCATGGATCATCTGATCTCTGGCAATACAGCAATGACAAGCAGGGGATGTCTCCTAGTCTGGCTAGTCTGTGTGCTGTGTTGCTACTAAGGTTCTGTAAATTGGAATGTCCCCACACTCTTGGGCTTAGATAGTGCAAACTGCTGCTTTCCTCAGCATGGACAAATAGTGCGTCCCCCAATCCCACACAGGTTATTTTAGTAGTTAGTATCTGGTAGAGTGTAAGTGTCCTGATCAAAGGAATAATAATCAGATGTTTGCATAGTAATCTCAAACACACACTCACACACTCACACACACACACACACACACACACACACACACACACACAGAGTCATCTCCCTGTATAGACACATCTAAGCCTCACAGCATTGGTGCATTACACCATCTGTAGGATTTGGTCTCTGCTTACCTTTCAGTTTATCTCCTGGTACCCTTCTCCTGCATGCACACACACATCATGCACACTGAGATGGAGGCACATCAGTCTTCATACCCCCATACGTACAAGGCCATTTCATACCTCTGTGCTCGTTCGCCTACATAGAAATTTTGCTCAGATTGTACCTATGCATGTAGGCTTCTTGACCAATTGTTCCCGTCATATTTCTGGGAAGAGGTGAACATTTCCTTGTGTTCGCACACTGCTGTGTTTGGAGTTTGTGTATCCATGGTGGGATTTTTTCAATCCAGTGTGTATTTATTGGAGAACTTCTCAGTTATGGGCTCAGTCTCAAGACACTGGCAAATCAGACAGACACTCCTCACCGTCCTAGAGGTTATAGTTCTACAAAGATTCTATCATCCTTTTGTCAGTTTATTGACATCAACTCAAAGAAGGAACACAGCCCTCTGTTCCTAACTTTCACATCATTCATGAGAGCATTTATGGCATAGTAGCTTTTATTTACAGAGGAGATTTTACACTGAATTCATTGAAAATATCACAACATTCAAGATTAGATCTCCCTCTCTCTCTTTTTTTTTTAAAAAAATTTTGTCATAGGGTGCATGTGCTCACTAGAGAGGAGAGAGGCAGAGAGGGGGAAAATGAGAAATCACCTACCAGGGGATACATTCCTATTGCAGTTCCTTGTCCTCCATTCTCATCTCGGGATTCTGGGCATGCAAGCACGTGTGCTCGGTTTGATTTTCAAGACACCAGATCCAGGACCCAAACTGCCATCAGCCATGTGGGAATCCAGCTGTCTCAACCACCTTGCCATCCATTGGTGCCAGTGGGTCTCCTTTCTTAAAAGTCCTTCTATTGTACCACTCTGCCATTGGAGATTGATCACATTTCTCAAGAAATTCCAGCCTCTGTCATGCTGATTCTTCTCTCTGCTTCTTCCTGACATAGTTGCATCTTAATTTCTTTTAATAGTTATTTTTCCAGAATAATTTTCCATTTCTTTGCTCACTTCCAGGCATGCTTTCTAGAACCAATAACTAATTGAAGAATTCCTCTAAAAAGTGCCATCTACCTGGGTCTTATTCTCTAACAATGTAGAAGTGATCAAAGCGTGGACATTTCAGGTTCTTTTCTTCTTTTTCATGGTAAGGGGGAGAAGCCAGGATAGATTTTTTTTTTCCTCCATGACTGTGATTTATGCGCCTCAGTCAAACTTTTGGAGAGAGAAGTATCTATAGTTAAGTTTGGTTTTAAATAATATAAAACATCCTCCCATGATAGAATGCTATATACTTTTAGAGCACTTAGAGCTTTATGAAAGATTGTAACTTCATCTTTATTGAGAGCCAATAATAAAAGATTAACAGGCTGTAGAAAGATGAATTTAGCTTTATTATGACAGACTGGGGGTTTGGTAAAACCAAGGTAGGCTTACAGAATCAGAGCCTAGTTTATTTGTAATAAAATATCATTTTTGCAAACTTTTAAATACAGTCTAAGTTATACTTTTTCCTAGACCTAAATTAACTTCATAGGTCTCTTCCATTCTTTCTATTTTAGCATGGAAAATTTCTATGGTCTGTCAAAATATTGAGCTGTCTTTTTATTATATTTTCAAAATCTTACATGTTTAAAGGTAGATTTATTAACTTATTTAAGTTATTAGTTAGCAGTGGCTAATTTTTTTTTTGGCTCTTCTGGTATGGGCTTGTGTTAATCTGAAGTAAGAAAACTTAGCTTGCTTTTTGTGTTGTTTTTATTATTGTGATTATTATTATTATTTGGTATATTTTATTCCAGAAAACATTCATGTATATTTATTTTAGACTATTGTAGTCCAAATTTACATAATATTTATATTCGATTTCTTTCAGTTTTTTGATCTGTATTTTGAACAGTGTTCAAAGTCAATGTTTTTAATGATTGTATAATGCAGTACTTTATTACACTGATATCAAAGTTTTCTTCACCACTTCCCATGTCTGAATAATTAAGTTGCTTATTTCATCTTTATCATTGGTACAAGTGATTGTGTGATAAATTTCTATTTGGATTTGACTTTCCCTGTACCCTGAATTTGTAGAGATATGATTATTGATTGTCAATAAAACTGTTTTTAGTCTCTTGATTTCCAATGTATCCCAAAGGCCACAAACAGTGTACAGTACTAAGTATAGAACTATATAGGAGTTGCCATCTTATTGGTCACCAGTTGGCAATGTGTAAAAACCACTAAACATGTACATTACCAAAGATATTACCTCATTGTTGCTAGAGGACTAATGATTATATTGCTATAATTATAATTATGAAAATTTATATATTTGGTTATTAGTTGCTTTTCCTGTGTTTTGACTTACTTAGTTTGTATCCTCTACCAATTCAATCTATGATAGTTGCAGTGGCCTTTGAAAAAGTTTTATAAAAACTTTAGATAAAATAAACTCATTTTCGTGCATATATATGTCTTACAAGTATTCCTAATTTTATTTTACCTTTCTTTTTTAAGACAGGTTTTTGCTCTAGGGTACATGTGCTCGCTGGAGAGACAGACAGAAAGTGAGAAATCCCGCCCAACCCCCCCCAGAGGGATGGCCATACCACAATCCTTTCTTCTCCATTCTCCTCTCAGGATTTTGGGCACACATGCATGCATGCCCAGGGTATTAAGTCACCAAGTCCAGGACTTGAATCGCAGTCAGCTACATGGGAGTCCAGCAATGTAACCATTATGCTATTTGCTGGTTCCCTTAATTTTATTTTGCCTGTTATCTTGCAAATTTTAAAAACACTTTAAAACACTTGCATGCCATTTTAAAACACTTGGCATGCAAGTGTTTTAAAATCTTCATATCATCAAATCTGTAGATTCCTTTTCCTATACTAGAAGCTAGATAACTGGAGTAGTTGTCTTAAATTTTAGCCTTCTGATTTTGTAATTCTTTGAGTTTGTGATTTTTTTTTTTGGAGAGGTTTTCGCTATAGGGTGCATGTGCTCACCAGTCAGACAGAGAGAGACATAGAGACAGAAAGCAAGAAATCACCCCCCAGGGGGGATGGTAACGCCGCAATCCATTCTACTCCATTCCTTGGGCATGCACGCACATGTACCCAGCGTGAGGTTTAAGCCACCAGGTCTGGGACACGAACCGTGGTCGACTACGTGGGAGTCCAGTGACATAGCCATTACGCTAACTGCTGGTTCCCGAGTTTGTGATTTTATTAGGGAGAAACAGAGAACACATATTTTTCTTTCTACTATAAAATGGGTGTCTTAGTGGACCCTACCTTTTCATCCATATTTTATAGCACTTATTTCTTGGATAATAAATAAAATTTATGAGTAAGTTAACATTCTAAAAAGCACAAAACAGTGGCAAAATCTCAATGTATAACTTAAGAGAATTTCATGTAAAAATAATTGAAAAGAGAGTCATGCTTCATAATCTGCATGCCCATAAAGCCTACAAAGTTCCCTTTAACTTTTTTTTTTTTTTTTTTTTATTTTGCCATAGACATGTGCACTTGCCAGAGAGAGACAGAATGAGAAATCACTCCTTGGGGAGATGGCCACACTGCAATCCCTTCTCCTTCTGGGAACTTGGACACACACACACACACACACACACACACACGCCTGGTGTGATTTTCAGGCTACCAGGTCCAGGACTTGAACCATGGTTGACCATGTGAGAGTCCAATGCCCAATCACTATGCTACCTGATGGCTTCTTCCCTGTACTTTTATGCATTAGTGATCAGAAAACTCTGTTTTATTGACTTTGTTAACAGAAGTATGAATTCAATAATGGTAAAGTTGAATTGAGAGCCTATAGTGTGCTGTATACTCTTCCAGGTGTGTGGTACAAGGAGACATGTGGCATGCTCCTCTGGAGTTACATTTGCAATGATTACACTACGTAATGAAAAAGTATGTGCGACTCCTCTGAAACCCTCTCTTCACCACTATCTTCTTCCCTTGCTCCCTGCTCCTCCTTCTTTTCCTCCTCCTCCTCCTTTTTCTCTTTGTCCTTTTTTTAAACAAGGAAGCCCACAGAAAATATTACAGCAGAGAAAAGTCAATTTTAAGTAGGTATGATTGAAAAAAAATCCTTCAATATAGTACTTAGAAAATCCTAATGCCAAGGGAAGAAATCCAAGAAATAAAAAATCCCCTAAAGATACATCTCTGAACAAATACCCATGGACTCTTGAAATTCATTACATCTTTGGTTCCTGGGAGACTGACTTACTGGAGCTTTCACTCTTCTTGGAGAGATAAAGATCTCATCTAATATATTTTCTAACCAACCCTCCACCTTCCAATAAACTGAGCAAGTTAAGACTTTACCTTTTCCCTTTCATCTTTCAGTTAGTTGTTAATGAAAACCTCAGTGCACTTGCCAGCTTAAGCTTTTACCTCATGTTCTCAAGATACCTACATGTCAGTGGGGGCTGTGATCTCGGGTGTCCAAAATAACTTGATATCAAGGATACTTTGGGTATCAATGCTGAGGGCATCCACTAGGGGCTGGAAGAAACTGTTTGGGACTAAGCAAAGTCACAGATAAGTCAGCTCCCTGGATTGGGCCAGGGATCCCTTCATAGCCCTCTCTGTTCTTTTTTCTGTCTGCCTTTGTCAAAGTGACTGTCCTAGTTAGGAAACTTTGGGATACATGGGACCAGAAGTGACTCAAAGTAGATTTAAAACCAAAAAAGGATTCAGAAGAACCTCACAAAAGTGAACTATGGAAAACACTATTGGAGAGCTCCCTACATTCTAGCCTGCTTCTCTTTGTCTTCCTGCTCTGTGCTTGTTTCTGAAGAGGAGCTCACACTTCTCACTGGCTGGCCTCACAGGGCGAAACGTGGCTGCAAATGCTGAGTCTACATGATTTCACGCCATTTGACTAGCTAGACTGTGTATTGAGATTGGGGAGAGAGAGAGAGAGAGAGGGGGAGAGAGAGAGAGAGAGAGAGAGAGAGAGAGAATAATAGGTTGCTAGGTTGCTGACTGGTCTATGGACTTGCCAGCTTTGAACCAGATGGTACACTAGTTCAATCAACTGTAATTCAGGGAAAAGGATGACCATTGTGGGGCCCCATTTTTATTAAGCAGGAACTATAGGGAGATTCTCTGAGAAAGAATGAAAAAACAGAAAAATAAACGTTGTTAATTTAATTGTACTAATTGTTACTTTAATGAATAAATGGAAAAAACATGGATATCTGTTACACTAACAGAAGAAAAGCAAAAAGACATAAAAGTTGACTATAATTCAAATGTTAAGAAGTTTAAAAACATTTATCAAAAATGAGCAAAGCTTGATCTGACTCTACGGTGCAGTGGGACTGTGCCGCTCAAGAAAAGCTGGATCCCACATGACTGCAATTTCAGACCCTGGCCTGGTCAGCCTGAAAGGTGCTGGGCACACGCATGAGTGCCCAAGATCCATTAGACTAGAGGAGGAGATTTATCATTATTATTATTATTATTTTTTGGAGAGGTTTTTGCTATAGAGTGCGTGCGCTCGCCAGAAAGACAGAGAGACAGAAAGTGAGAAATCACCCCCCTGAGGGGATGACTACACAGTCCCTTCTCCTCCATTCTCCTCTCGGGATCTTGGGCACGTACGCACACATGCCCGGTGTGAGTTTAAGCCACTGGGCCCAGGGCTTGAACTGTGGTCACCTATATGGGAGTCCAGTGACATAACCATTACGCCAATTGCTGCTCCCAAGGAGGAGATCTTGGAATGAAAAGACCCTATGGTGGATGTGCATTGCTCTTTCTCACTTTAACATGTGCACATACAAGCTCTAACATGCATAAAGAAAAAATTAAAAAAGAATAGAGTCTAAAAATAAATGAATAATAGATTAAAAAAATAGAAAACAACAGTAAAAGAAGTTATAAAATTAGCCTTTTAACAATATTTATTATCAACTTTATGTCCTTCTGGACAGTGATTAGTGAATAAAAAAGATATATTTTGTGCCCTAGGGGACTCACAGTTCATTGTGAAGAGCTGGTATTAAACAATAAGCATCATAAATAAGTGCATAAGTACCATGTTGTAAAAGATACAAAAACAGCCCTAAGAATAACCACCACAACAAAAATTCTAACCAATTAACAGTGGTTTATTATAAATCAGCTAAGCCAAAATCTAAATGACAAGACAGAATTGGTCACATAAAAATCAAGGGAAGGGCTTCTGAAGCAGTGGAAAAAACTGGAACAAAGGCCTGACTGTACGAACACTTCGGATGAACTTGAAAAGCCTCCATGAGGATTAGAAGCTCTAAAATAAACACTCAAGTCATAAAGTGAGCTAAAAGACAAAATATAAGGGTAAGGTTAGAATCAAAACTTGACTGAGATAATAAAACTTTAATAAGCCGGTAAGATAAAATCATGTGTAAACAGAATAGGGCAAGTAAAGGTGAAGGGCATTCACTCATTGCTTACTGAGGACCATTCGTATTTGCAGGCACTCATTATGTGCTGGATATGATCAGGAATCTTTAAAGACAGCCTTGTCTGGGGATCCCAGTAACCGACACAAACCAAGAACCTAAATGAGTGTCCTCATAAAGGTGGGCACATGATCTGAATGACCTGCAGGCTAGGCTTTTTCACCAAGGTGTCTGAGGTCAGGACAGGTGGCTTAGAGAAATAATATCATTAGAGAAGTGAATGTTTCTGGCCTTCCAGAATTTGTATATTGAAACCCTAATCCCCAAGGGGGGTGGTACGAGGAGCTGGGCATTTGGAGGCAATTAAATCTTGAAGGCAGAACCCTCATAAATGAGATTAGTTCCCTTATACAAGATCCCAGAAAGATCCCTCACCTCTCCCCAAATGAAGTTACAGAGTGGATGACTGTGAGGAAGTGGGTCTCAGCAAACATGGAATCTGCAAGCACCTTCATCTTGGACTGCCCATCCTCCACAACTGTGACAAATCAATTTCTACTCTTTGCAAGTCACCCAGTCTATGTTATTTTGTTACAGCTGCCCAGATGAATGAAGACAAGGAGCTAAAATGATATGAGAAGAAATTAAAACAGGAAATTTTAAGTAACCTAAAATATGTAAATAACATAATATGTAAAATATACATAAACACACACTCACAGAAATAAAGAAAAAAGTTGCATTCAAATACTCCCAAGAGAATGGCAAACAGAGGCTGCCATGTGAATGTCATGGATGCTGCAAAGTCCAGAAATTCAAGGGTGGTGGGAGTTCTTCCTAGGCAGAGTTTCCTGAAAGTTCGAGTTCTGTCAAAATGGTCTCAAGCAGAGAACTATAATTTGATATTAGCCTAAGCTTGACAGTATTCATTATGCTCATTGTCTTTACACTGATGCAATATATTAAAATTTTTTATCTATCTATCTTCCATCTATTTATTCATTTAAGCTATTGGAGATTGTGTGTACTTGCCAGAGAGAGAGAGAGAGGGAGAAAGAGAGAGGAAATCTTGTCACTATCCTTAATAAATACTTTATTATCTTCAGAACTAAGTCCAAACTCTTGAATTGTCATAATCTTTTCATGGCTATTCTAGTGTATTTCCCAGCTCCCTCTTTTATTTTATCCCACATATTTTCTCCAGTTCATTAACTGTGTTTACAGATTCTCAAGTGAATTGTTTTCTCACTTTGCCTCTGGTCACTATTATCTCACAGCCCCACCCTGTCAATGTGATCATCATGTAAAAATCAAACTCTTAAAGAAAAAACCCTACCTTTTACTCTTCCCAACCCCTGTCCCACCTGTGCTGAGGCTGTTTCCGGGCGTCCTTTGAATGTAATTCATGCCATCATGCTCTTACCTTCATCACTGCATTTTTCAGACCTGCTTTCTTTCCCAGTATACTGTAAACTCCTTAAGGGCAGGAGCAGAGTTTTGTTTATTTTTCTATTTCCAGCATTTGGCATATAGAAAGCACTGAACAGATGTTTAATCAGTGAATTAATTATAAAGAAAATCAACATTTATTGATAGCACACTTTGTGTTAGGTTAATTGGTTTGTGCATATTTTCTCTAATACTCATTACCTTGAACTTTAAATATTATCACCCATAATTTGCATGTGGAAAAGTTGAGACTAAGGGAAGTTAAATAATTTACAGTAGGTCACATACAACTTTTTCAGTGGGATAGAGATTCAAACCTGAGTATGCCTGTATTCTTCCACTGGTTAACCTGCCTGCCAGCAATTACCACCCCCAAAACTGTATGATTTTTCTGTACGTTAAACACCTGCTTTTTTTTTTTTTAAGAGTTTTTTTTGCTACAGGGTGTGTGCTCTCACCGAAGAGACAGAGAGAGATAGAGAGACAGAAAGCAAGAAATCACTCCCTAGGGTGGATGGCCACACCTCAATCCCTTCTCTTCCATTCTCCTCTTGGGATCTTGCACACGCATGCACACGCGCCCGGTGTTAATTTAAGCCACTGGGTCCAGGACTCAAACCGCAGTTGACTATATGGGAGTTCAGTGACATAGCCATTACACTAACTGCTGGTCCCAAACACCTATTTCTTAAAGAGTTGAAATAAAAATTCAAATGCACAAACATATTCACATTCAACCATCAGAACACGTGTGTATACGAGCAGTAGTACAAATTCCACTGTCCCTAAGTCCTTTGAGAGCAAATGGTAAGCTGTTTTAGGTAATATTTATATGATCTTTTCTATATTTTAGGTCTTCTAAATGCTTTAGAAATTGTAGTTTTTCAAACTTCATAAATTTGTGCAGGTTTAAGGTACGCTAATTACCTCACCTTAGATTGAGAGGTCACACAGCTAGTAATGTTATAGAATTAAGATTGGACCTCCAGCAGTCTGGCTCCAGAGTCCATGGGCTTAATGATTTATTATCTCTTTCAAATCATGGCAAGGGAGGCTTTTTTGACACTTCCAGGTGAGCCTGATTCTGTTGCATTTAAGTGATTTTGTACACTGAAGTATGGGCTGTTCAATCAGATACAGGTCTTACATGCAATACTGTGGAGCTTCATAAAACCAACATCTAACATCCATGTAAATAAACCTGTCACATGGTGACATGGTGTTTGAAACAGATAAAAATGGATTGTGTGGATCTGATGAATATCAATCATCATTTTATTTACAGTAAATGTTGATTTAGGATTATTTAGTACATATCTATAAAATATTGGTAAGATAAATTAACAGTAAATTACCAGTCAGAAATAATTTGCATATTATTTAGCATGGAGAGTGAAGAGTGGCTGAGTGAATACTCTTTGTAATGTATCATCTTGCTATTTCTGTGCAATTTTAATGTAATACTGAACAAAGATAACTTCAATCCAGAATTCTGGTTATATCAATACCCAAGGGGCATCAAATCTATGGAATATATTTTATTTCTGATTATGTGTGTGTGTTTATCTACCAATCCCAGTAAATTTAGGAAACTGTATGACAGAGTCTGTAGTAGGTGAACTTTGGAACCAGAAAGATATTAATTCAAACCTCAATAATAATAAGAGTTGTCAGGAACTGATACAGCTTACTCTGCATGTGTCACTGTATGTGATGACAAAATGGTATGAACATTAAAATTCCTCACTTAAAATCAGCCAAACCAGGATTGAAATCCAGGTTATACTATATCCTTTCTTTGTGATTTTGACATTTTTTTTCTTTATCTGAAAATGGACATGGTTGTAAAGGTGGAATAAAAAAATTGTCTTTTTTACTAGAGAAGTTACTATTAGTAGATTATTTATCCTCCCTAGGTTTCCTTATTTGTAAACTGGAGATCACACTTGCTAGGTGATTGTGAAAATCCAGTGAGAAAATGTAAGTAATATTAAGCAGGTAATAGGTTGCTCCAAATAGTAGGTGCTCAAACTCTTGGCTTTCTCCGCGTGTCTCCACTATTGAACAAAGTTCTTCAGTTGTCTTCTGTTAGTGTCTCATGAAATATTTTCATTGTTTATACAGGGAGCAATGTATACAGATGAACAAGAGTTAATATGAGAATTCAGTGAATTTAAAAAGAAGTAAATGGGTCAATTTTGTTACTTTAAAAACATTTTTAGAGAGATTTTTGCTGTAGGGCATATGTGCTCGCCAAAGAGACAGAGGCAGAGACACAGAAAGCGAGAACTCACCCCACTCCAGAGGCCATGCTGCAATCCCTTCTCCATTCTTCTCTCAGAATTTTGGGCATGCACACACACGTGCCCGGTGTGAGTTTGAACCTGCCGGGTTGGGACTTGAAACATGGTTGACTACGTAGTAGTCCAGTGATGTAACCATTACACCATCTGCTGGTCCCAGTGGGCCAATTTTGAAATGAATGCAAAATAGTTATTTATTTATTTTAAACCTGGAATCTGATATTCAGAGATGTCTAATCAAACTAGAGTTTTGACTTTGAAGTAATTTCTCTTGATCCTGTGTAACTCATTGCTACCATAATGGAAGAACTGAGCCTCTCTGGTACTGTGCTTGCTATATGCTTGCTTTCCCATTTGCCACTGCCCACCGTGCTTATTGGTTTCTTCAAGACTTCTATGTCTGTGAGGTCACATGTCACATCCTGCTTACAGGGAGTCTAGGGATATTGCTTCCCAACTTCTATGTTAGAAAGTAGGACTCTTAATGGAAGAAATTGTCAAAATTGAGACCAGCAGATGGCATAATGGTTCCATTGCTGGACTCTCACATAGTCAAGTGTAGTTCAAGTCCCAAACCTGGTGGCTTAAACTTATGCTGGGCACATGTGCATGTGTGCCCAAAATCCCAAGAGGAGAGTGGAGGAAAAGGGATTGTGGTGTGGCCATCTTCACTCTCTGTCTCTCTCTGGTTCTCCAATGAGCACACATGCCCTATAGCAAAAATCTCTCAAAAAAAATTACCCAAATTTACAAGAGTGCTTAAAAATGTTGGGAATCTACAAATGTCATATATTCAATCTTCTACAACTGAGAGAACTATTCTACTATGATTGGGTAATAAACTAGGTTTGATTCCTTGCTCTTTAAAATATTGCTAGGGATGGGATGATGGCATAGCAGCAAAATGCAACACTCTGTGAGGCTGACCCATGTGGGATCACTCTGGGCTTGTGCCTGGAGACCTCCGTGAGTATGCTAGGTATGTCTATACTCATGATCTGGGGCTGGCTGAGCCTGGAAGTGTGTCATGGCATTTATAAATGAACAAACTTATAATAGTGCTGGGCTGACTACTGTTTATAAATTGCTTTCATAAATATTCCTGAAGAGTAGATTTCTATAAAGGACATTGTTGATTAAAAAGCTGTAAAAACTGGGGTCAGCAGGTGGCATAGTGGTTAAAGTGCTGGACTCCTATATGACTAACGATGGTTCAAGTCCCAGACCAGGCAGCTTGAAACTCATGCTGGGCACTTGCATGTGTGTTCCCAAAATCCCAAGAGGAGAATGGAGGAGAAGGGATTGCAGTGTGGCCATCCACCTAGGGGGTGATTTCTCATTTTCTGTCTTTCTGTCTCTCTGGCGAGCACCTCTGTCCTATAGTAAAGAACTCTTAAAACAAATCCATAAAAACTTACTGTGAGTTTTAGTAGTGATAGACTATTTCCATAGTTATTTTGGTAATATTTCTGCCAGTGGTAGATTTAAATGCTTATTTCACCACAATCTTGATCATTATCAATTAAAATGCTTTTATGGGTGCCAATTTCATAACTGTCATGAGTTTTTATGATGGCTAGAAGTGACATATTCTCATTTCATTAATAGCCACTTTTATTCCTCTTAAAATTTTTATTTTGTGCGAATTATTTTTCTATATCACGTGTTCATAATTGTATTGGATTTTAGTTTGATTCATATTGGTTTATATGAACTTTCAAGGTTATTCCAAGGTTATAAAATTGGTTTACTATATGTATTTAAAATATTTTTTCTGAGTTTCTTGTTTGTCTCTTATTTTGGTTTTATTTATTTTTACTGATGATGTTAGTCTAAAAATTAAAATGTGGTTAATACCATGTTATTGTTAATTAAATTATAGTGTCTTTATCCTTTAATGTTATTTGCAACATCATTTCAGATGCATTTTAAACTATATGTTTTAAAATTTTAAGTGAGTTTTTAAATGTTTTATTATGATTATTTTTATTCATAATAGAATAGGGGTCCCCAGTCACTGGGACATAGACTGGTGTTCATCTGTGGCCTGTTGGGGGCTGGGCTGCAGACTGGAGGTGGGTATGTGAGTGAGGCTGGGTTTGCAGTCACTCTCCGTCCTTCTCCCATGAACCCTCATGCTGAGTGATTGTTCTATTGTCTATTGCAATGTAGTCATGGAGGAATTGGGGTGCTCAGTAGATGTAGGATGCTTGGGTCATCTTGGCACCAGCTCTCGCCCCCTATCTATGGCTTCTGTGAGGCTCGTCCCTGTGCCAGAGATTGCAGCCTGCTGTGATAGAGAGTGTTCATGGGAGAAAGACAGAGATCGGGAACGAGAGAAAGAAGCACTCTTGACAAGATCTTGTCACATGGCGACCCACTTTCTTCAGTCTTCTCTCTCCTGAGGATCTTGGAATGAGTAGACATAGTTGGTGTATTTCAGGTTGAATAGATCTGGGATCAGAACCTGTGTTGGCCATGTGGTGTCCAGCACTGCTGTAATGCTAACAACTGTGCCACCTAGACCAAGCCTAAAGTGATTTCTTGTTTTTCTTTTGGCATTTTAACCAACAATGTATGTAGGCCTATGGCGGTAGGTAAAGATCTGGCTTCATTAGGGTTTCAATGTGTTGTCTTGGCATTATTTATTGAATAGCTTTTGATTTCTTCATTCATTTATGATATTTCCCTTGTAATGTATATAGTAGGGATTGTTTTGAGGTTATTTATTACTATTATTATTATAACTAACCTGTGTGCTTATTATGAAATTCTATGTATACCAAAAAGATTTTGGGTTATTCTCACCTATGTATCTTACTAGATAAACTATAGGATCACTTTGTCTACCAGTTGGTGATATCGTTACCGTGCTCCCTGCTGGCCTCTTGTTACTGCATTTTAAGAATATGTATGGGGACCAGCAGTTAGCATAATGGCTACGCTGCTGAACTCCCATGTAGTCGACCACGGTTTGAGTCCCAGACCTGGTGGCTTAAACTCATGCCGGACGCATGTGCGTGTGTGCCCAAGATCCTGAGAGGAGAATGGAGGAGAAGGGATTGTGGCATGGCCATCCTCCCTGGGGGGTGATTTCTCACTTTTTACCTCTCTGTCTCTCTCTGTCTTTCTGGCGAGCGCACACCCCTTATAGCAAAAACCTCTCAAAAAAAAAGAGTATGTATGCTGGCCAGCCCTGTAGCCTAGTGGTTAAGAGACCCAGATCCCACATGGCTTACTAAATTTGTGACCTGGTCCTGGAGGCTTGAAAAATATACTTGATGGGTATACACGCATGTCCAAAATGCCAACAGAATGGAGAAATGGAGAAGGAATTGCAGCAAAACCTTTATAGAGCTGTTCTCTCTCTTTTTCTCTGTCTCTCTCTGATGAGTATGTACATGTGGCCAACTTCATGTTTGGATCTCTAGGCCACTTGACCTGAAAACTTCCAGGTGCACATGTGTCCCAAATGCTGACGAGCTGATGCCAGGGGAAGGGATTATGGTGTGATGAGACCCTGTCAAGGGTGCTTTTGTCTCTGTTTCTCTCACTCTTATATGCACATACATATACTTACATGCTAACATGAGTAAAAATAAATAAAAAGTGTTGTTATTACTAGAAAGGTAGTTGAGATTCTTCACGCAAGAAGTAAGAGCTTAAATAGCTTTCTAATGTTTTCAAAGGGTTGCTCTTTGACAGAGAAAAATTTTTAATAAGACTGATACAAAAATTGTAAAAAAGTAAAATTGAATTTTGAGCTTCAAATAGACCTTGGAGTTGTTGCCATTCATACCCCCAACTTTACAGGTGTGGCCGAATTATAGTTTAGAAAGTTAGGTACATGATAGAGACAGCTGACGATTTTTCCAAATTTCACCTCAGTCTTGGTTTATCATGGTGGCCAGTTTATCTGTTCTGCACTGTTGATTTCATGTAAGAGCTTAGCAAGATTCTACCTGAGCTCATCTGGTATTGGGAACACCAGAAGTTATCTTCAGGTCACTTATACTCATATTGTTTCTAGTATTTGTTCCTCAATGTCGAGGCTGAATTTTGGCCTTTGATAATGACTGTTTGAACACCTCCACAGTTATATAGCTATATATCACTTGACTGGGGAGATACATTCTGAGAAATTGTCATTAAATGAGCTCATTGTTGTATGGCCATGACAGAGTATTCTTATACAAACATAGCCTACTACACACCTGCTTATATGATATAACCTACTCTAATGTTAGGGGACCACCGTCATATATGTTGTCTGTCATTGATTGAAACATTCTGCATTCCATTTGGGGGGCATCACAAGAACAAGGACCTTTCTTCTTTTAAAATATTAATTTTATTTATTATTATTGTTCGTTTTGATGAGAGAGAGGGAGAGATGGAGGATGAAAGGGAGAGGGAGAGGGAGAGGCAGAGGCAGAGGCAGAGGCAGAGGCAGAGGCAGAGGCAGAGGCAGAGGCAGAGGCAGAGGCAGAGGCAGAGGCAGAGGCAGAGAGAGAGAGAGAGAAAGAGAAAGCAAGCAGCCAGGTCTAGGACATGAACTGCAGTCAACCATTTGGGAGTCCAGAGCCCGAACTGCCACACCACTTGCTGGCCCCTCAAGGGCAGGGACCTTTTTAAGGATTATATGTTTTACATAATAAAGAGCCAGAGTCTATCCATTAATTGCTAGATCATCTATATATATATATATATATTTTTTTTTTGTGAGAGGTTTTTTGCTATAGGGCATGGGCACTCACCAGACAGACAGAGAGAGACATAGAGACAGAAAGTGAGAAATCACCCCCCAGGGGGGATGGTCACGCTGCAATCCCTTCTCCCCCATTCTCCTCTTGGGATCTTGGGCACGCACGCACACGCGCCCAGCGTGAGTTTTAAGCCACCGGGTCCGGGATGTGAACTGCAGTCGACTATGTGGGAGTCCAGCGACATAGCCATTACACTAACTGCTGGTTCCCAGATCATCTATTTTTAAGAGATTTTCTGTCTTTAGATAAGTTATTTCCTTTGTCAGTATGATGGCATCTAGAAATTTCTTGACTAATTTTTTTTTTCTGTTTTGTATTTAGAATTATTCTTTTCCAAGTATCCAAAACAAAAACCTATCAATTCTTTCTGTGTATGGGCTTTTTATTGGAGGAATTCAATATGGTGTGGCGCCATTCAATCGCTTTATTTTGCAAAGCCGTTAACTTGTTTTTTGGCCTTACTCTGGTTCTACAGCCCCTCAATATGTTTGGGCAACTGCTAAAGGTCTGTTAGGAGAATTATTTCTCATTCTAGTATTTGTTTATATACTAAGTCCTGTAGCCTAAGGCTGTTCATAAAAAATGAGGATAGTGCAGCAGAAACATTTGCCTATAAACTTACCCCTGAATGTTGACTGATGTTGTTGAAAAGGCAATTTCTAAAACCTCCAATGGATTTGCCCTTTTTCGGCTTACAAGTCCGGATTAGTATCTAGTCATTCTTTGGTAGAAATATAAGAAGGATGATCTTCAGTAAGGGCTGTCCTACATTTTGTTCTTCTTTTTTTTAATCCCTGTTCTCTTTAGCAGACCTAAGGAATAACTTCACATTTCAAATATTTCTGGCAAGGTACATAGTGTGTGTGTGTGTTTGCCAGACTTCTACATTAAATATAGAATGGATCTACGGACACCAGTATTAGTTATCAGAGGTCAAGGAGGTTAGGATAGTAAGTTCCCAGTATTATTGAAGTTCTTTCATAAATTTGTTTTTCCTTTTCAAAGTTTGTGGAAATTGCCTATAAATAAAATTGAGGCCAGAGCTGCTTTCTAGATCTGTGTTATTGTTTTGGCATTATGGGACACAGGCAATGACTAAAGAAACAAGGTTTTGATGGACTCAAAAGTGAAATGATCCTACAATTATCACATGTTTTATTAGAGTTTGGCAAAGAGACCTTTAATAATACTATTTTGGGAAAAACATATATATGCATGTATATTATATAATAATAATGAAGCCTCAATGAACAATTTTGTTTAGCAATTTCTTTTTAAGAAACAATTAGGTTTTTTTTCAAAGTTTATTTATGTAATTCTTTCACAAGCAAGAGAAAGAGACAGACAGACAGCCAACACCCTTAACTGGGTGCTGATAACAGGATCCACCTTCAGCCTCAAACAGCTCTGGATCGTGGGCATGCACATACTCATAGAAATCTCTAGATATGAACTCAGAACCTTCTCATGTGGGTCATGTATACATATAAGTATTGTTTGTCAACTTCAAATTAAAAGATACAAAAACATTTAAGTGACTGGGAAAATAATCTAGTGGATTCTAGTCAGGAAAATTTCAGAACACCCATCTTTAGGAAAATCGTCATGTTCATGGGTTGTTAATTGTATGTGTGTGTACACATGCTAGAGGCTCGTACTGGTTGGTGTGTACAGGCAAAGTTTACGTTCAACTATCACCTCCATGAATAAAATTTCTGGCAAACTCTTATTCCTTCTTCAAGACTCATATATATATATATTATTCTCATTGAGAAGCTTTTCATGATCTTCATGTAGAGTTTACTTTGTATTTGGGTTTACTATATTTATTATTTTTATCTGTTTTCATTAAAAGTGCCCCTAAGGAAAGATGTGTATCTTCTTCTTATTATTTTATGTGCCATCTGTGCTTGGTAAAGTATCTGATTCAGGATGTGGTCAGGAAATACTTGTTAAATGAATGAATAAATGAGCAAATTAGAAACACTTACAGAGGTTATCTTTTTACCAAACAGAACTCACAATCCAAAGAAAGAAACAGGTGGAATACATGAAATTGTTTATAATTCTATGGCTCAGTACAAAATTCCTTATGATCATGTTAGTGCCTACACAATACTGATTAACACTGATGATTTCACTTTTGATTCAATTATTAAATTTGTCTGTCAATTTGTGAGGGTAGTAATTGCCTTGGGGTCCCATTTGTCTAGTACTGTGCTGAAATTATGGAAGACTTTAAATTTTTTTCAAAGTTTATTTATGTAATTCTTCCATGAGCAAGAGAAAGAGACAGCCAGCCAGCCACTACCCTTAACTGGGTGCTGATACTAGGATCCACCTTCAGCCTCAGCCAACTCAGGATCACGGGCATGCACATACTCACTGAAATCTCTAGATATGAACTCAGAACCTTCTCATGTGGGTCATATATACATGTAATTATTATTTAAATTCTGGGAGTGTATTCTCAATAAGTCAGCTTGGAAGACATCTTCCCAACAGAATGACTCTTGATTTTTAAATTTTAGACTCTGTCTCTCATTATAATGTATCTTTCTTTAGAATGCTTTCTTGGTGGTATTAATGTAAGGAAAACTATATTTACATCCTTCAAATTAAATAATTTTAAACAAATTGATGTAACTTTTGAGATAATTCCAGAGGCAACTTGTAGAGTTGCCAGAAGCCTGTGAAATTTGCTTGTATGAGGTGCCAAAGTCTCTTCCTTGGGAAATTCTTTAGTCTACTGGGAAAGACAGATAGACGAGTCAATAATGCAATGACCTGAGCCTAGAGTGATAACTGGGAGTTACGTGAAGCCAAAGGAGGACTATGTAATTTACCAAACCTAGGAGATGATTTGCTAAGCCTTCTAGGGAAACTGAATATTTTTAAAAAAGAATTATTTTGCTTAATTTTATTCACTATTATATTTTTAAAATTTGACCAGAGAAAGACAGACAGGGGAGAGAGACAGAGTGAGAAACTAAGCCAGCAGGTGTGGGACTTAAACTACGGTTGGCCATGTGAGAGTCCAGTACCTTAACTGCCATGACACTTGCTGGTCCTGGGAAATTAAATTTTTAAAAATGGATGGAATCTACCTGGGCAAAGAAAAAGGAAGAATTTCTAAAAAGGGGAGAAATGTATATAAAAATGAACTGTACTTCAGATAAGGGATCGATAACCACAGTACATAAGGAACTCAAACAACTCAGCTGCAAAAAAGCTAATAATTCAAAAAAAACGGGGCAACCTATCTAAACAGACAATTCAGAAAAGATGTACGAATGACTATAAAGCATATGGAAAATGCTCAATATCTTACCATAAGGGAAATGCAAACTGAAACCACAGTGAGGTATCACCTAACCCCAGTCAGAATGGTTTATGATAAAACAACACTACCACCCCCAAAAAACAAAGAAAACAAGTGCTAGAGAAGTGGTAAAGAAAAGGGAACCCTCATGCACTGCTGAAGGGAATATACATTAGCACAGCCAATGTGGAATACAGTTCCTCAAAAATGTAGATAAGGGACCAGCAGTTAGCATAATGGCTATGTCGCTGGATTCCCATGTAGTCAATTGCAGTTTGAGTCATGGACCTGGTGGTTTAAACTCACGCAAGGCGCGTGTGTGTGTGCCCAAGATCCCGAGAGGAGAATGGAGGAGAAGGGATTGTGACGTGGCCATCCCCCTGGGGGCTGATTTCTCTCTTTCTGTCTCTCTGTCTCTCTCTGTCTTTCTGGTGAGCGCACGCACCCTATAGCAAAAACCTCTCAAAAATAAAAAAAAAGTAGAGATAAATATTTGCATATCCATATGTATTAAAACTTTATTCACAATAGCTAAGATATGGAATCAGCTCAACAACCCACGAATGGATAAAGAAATGTGGCGTCTTTTTTTTTTTTCTTTTTTTTGTAGAGGTTTTTGCTATAGGGCGCGTGCACTTGCCCGACAGAGAGAGACAGAGAGACAGAAAGCGAGAAATCACCCCCCGGGGGGATGGACAGGCTGCAATCCCTTCTCCTCCATTCTTCTCTTGGGATCCTGGGCCCGTATGCACACGCGCCCAGTATGAGTTTAAGCCACCGGGTCCGAGACTCGAACTGCTGTTGACTACGTGGGAATCCAGTGACATAGCCATTATGCTAACTGCTGGTCCCAAGAGATGTGGCATCTTTACATAATGGTGTTCTACTCAGCTATAAAGAACCAACAAAGTCTGCCATTTGACACAAAGTGGACAAACCTAGAAGACATCATGCCAAGTGAAATAAGCCAGGCTATGATGATAATGCCTATGCTAATATCTTTAACTGGACTGATATACAGAGTATTCATGCTGGTAAATTAATTTTGCATATCATAATGATAAACAGTGATTTAATATATATATGTATATATTATATACACACACATAAATTACTATTTATTTATATCTTTTATATATATATATATATCTTTATATATGTATAAAGAAAGACACTATATATCTCTTCTGAACATCTATCAAATGTCTACACTCTGTGGCAGAAACTGACGGACTCAATGGCATAGAAGTAGAAAGAGTAATGGTAGATACCAGAAGTTGCAAGGAGGTAGAGAGGTTGGAAAAAAATGATTACAGACACAAGAATGTATGTGAACAAATGAATTAAATTGTGAAATAGTGTACCATACTATTTTCACCACTAGAGTAAAAAAAAATCACAATTCAGTAAGTATTTCCCCAACCCCCACCCCTCCAAAGGACTATTACTGAAGGTTTGAAACATAATGTTCAGTGTTAAAAAAGATGATTATAGAAGGGCCAGCAGCTGGCGGCGTGGTTGAGGTGCTAGACTCCCACACAGCTGACCATGCATGGTTCAAGTCCTGACCAGACCTGGTGGCTTGCTTTCTTACTTTCTCTCTCTGTTTTCCTATCTCTGGTGAGTGCATGTGCCCTGTAGCAAATTAAAAATAATAACAATAATAAATACAACTAAATAAATAATTTTTTAAAAAAGATGAAAAATATATATTACACAGTCTATGCATGCTTTGGAAAACCATACTCTACCTCACAAGATGTACAATGGTTATAAGTAAACCAGACATCACAATAAACACACACACATAGACACACACACACACACACACACACACACAAAGGAAAGAGAGAGAGAATGGCCTACTTTGGAAGTCGGAGTAGTTCATTGTGGGTGGACTATAGGCTGTATTTATGGTAATAGAATCTGGAGCCTAAAGGCAGGTAGATACATAGAAGAAAAGACCTTGCATTATTTCCAAAGCTCTTTGGACAAATCTGATGCATAGCCACTATCAGCAATGATAGAAACCTTTTATTGGGGCCAGCAGTTAGCGTAATAGCTATGTCACTGGATTCCCATGTAATCGACCACGGTTCGAGGCCCAGACCTGGTGGCTTAAACTCACACCAGGTGCGTGTGCGTGCGTGCCCGAGAGGAGAATGGAGGGGAAGGGATTGCAGGGTGGCCATTCCCCCTGGGGGGGATTTCTCGCTTTCTGTCTCTATCTCTCTCTGTCTTCCTGGCAAGTGCACACACCCTATAGCAAAACCCTCTCCAAAAAAAAAAAAAAAGGGAACCAGCAGTTAGCATAATGGCTATGTCGCTGGACTCCCATGTAGTCGACCGCGGTTTGTGTCTCAGACCCGGTGGCTTAAAACTCACGCCGGGCACGTGTGCGTGTGTGCTCAAGATCCTGAGAGGAGAATGGAGGGGAAGGGATTGCAGGGTGGCCATTCCCCCTGGGGGGGATTTCTCGCTTTCTGTCTCTATCTCTCTCTGTCTTTCTGGCGAGTGCACATGCCCTATAGCGAAAACCTCTCCAAAAAAAAAAAAAAAGCCTTTTATTTATTTATTTTTAAGTATCATACAAAGTGTTTCCTTGGTTTTGTTATGATATGACTCATACATGTCTCATAAAGAACAGTTAGGGTTATAGTACCTATTACTCAACCTTGTACCAGTCAATTGCCAATCAAATGCCCAGAATAAGTGGAATCTGATGCTTATGGAAGCAATGTCCTTTGTGGATAAATATATACATATATATATATATATATAAATATACATATATATGTATATATATACATATATATATATATAAATGACCATGTTTTTTTTCAAAATCAGTTATAATTTCTTCTCAAAGAGTATCATTAAAGAATTCAATAGATTTTTAATGAAAGAATCAGAAAATTTGGTACTTGTTTTATTTCTTTCCAATTTGCTCAATAATTAGTGAGGAAGTGATTCAGAATGTTTGGTAAATGGAGGAAACAAAAGTGGTATCTAGATCTTTTGTTATCAGATAGGTAAGCTAGCCAGCCTGAAGACAGGAAATGACATGATGATTTGAAGCAGAAAAATGGATACTTGTCCATCCCTGAATAAATGACACTGAGAGCATATCAAATATGTAGGAGACGGCAGGTCGCACTTGTCACAGCTAGAAGTGTCAGCATCCATTTTAAAGAATTCTGTAGGAAGGCCTGGATTCACTTCTCAAGTTTGAGTGGCATTGAAGATAATTAAAATCAACATATTGACTTTACGAGTGGGTAAAATATTGGAAAGGAGAGAAATCGGTTAGCTGAATTGACAAGTTCCCTCTGTTTTAATTGTTTCAGGGAACTGCTGGTATTACTTAGAAAAAGAGAAAGAAAGAGTCCTAGAACTACGTGGTTAGAGAAACTCAATAAATCATTTGGCTCACTTTTTTTATCTCACATTTAAATCCACTTTGTTGAAGCAATCTTGCTTTTTAATTTGTTAACTTGTAAAATAATGTGACTTCATTACAGTAGGCACTTAATAAATACAGATTCAATTCATGAATATATGAATCTTCTTGGTAAGATCCTGGTGAAATCATCCCCAGCCCTTTCTTTTATGCCTCTATTAATGGGAATATGACTGGGTTTGTGGTAGAGAGTGTGCATTTTGGACTTCAGCAACCTTGGGTTAGTATCCACTGTTCATCAGTCTTAAGTTATTTAGCAAATGATTTAACGTTTTTAAGCTCCTACTTCTTCATGCATAGATTGAAACCTACCATTTACGTCTTTGTTGGGACTGAATATGATAATTTACATAATGTACTTAGCACAGCGCTTTATAGATAATAAATACTTAATAAATGTTAGCTTATTATTATTGTTAATAACATTATCTCCCTATACAGTCTACCACTGGTGTTATATCTCTTTTATGGAGTCACACAGAACAAACCTAATTCACCTTTCAACAGAAAGCTTGGCAAATATTTGAAGACTGTTACCATATTATTTAAGTAGGTAGAGATAAAGAGGATAAAGTAGATCATTTTAAAAAATGAATGTCATGCCATGGGATTTGCTAATCTGACACTGTATTTCCCATGTGATACTTAGCACAGTGACTGTAGCGTACATATATTTATTGAAGTGCCTTAAATATATGCTCATTTCTTTCTCTGTGTATACCATGAAAATGGTGATCTGCTTCTTGAAGTAAAGATTTACAGTAAGATGTTCTAGATAAACCAACTTGCCTAAACTCTGAATGAATCTTTTTTATCCATTGTTAGGTCACTTCTAAATAATAACAGTTGACAATATTTGTGTTCCCCTTCTTGGTTATGCAATCCCTCTTGGGAACAATTTCTTGTTTTCAGTCTTCTTGGCAAGTGCAGGTACCCTATAGCAAAAGTCTTTCAAAAAAAAGAAAAAGAAAGAAAAAGGAAAAAAAAAAGAAAAGCTAAGGTGAGACAAACTCTATATGCTCTTATTCCATGTGACTTCCTCTTAGCAACCTTTCTAAAATAAAGGGAGTGTGAGTGGGTATGCAGGTATGTTCTTTTACTACTAACCATTATGTCTGCTGTTTTGTACTTGGTGCCACGAAAATTATAAAAATAATAATAAAAAAAAGGAGAACCAGCAGTTAGCGTAATGGCTATGTCGCTGGACTCCCATGTAGTTGACCGCGGTTCTCGTCCCGGACCCGGTGGCTTAGAATTCACGCTGGGTGCATGTGCGTGCGTGCCCAAGATCCTGAGAGGAGAATGGAGGAGAAGGGATTGCGGTGTGACCATCCCCCCTGGGGGGTGATTTCTCGCTTTCAGTCTCAATGTCTCTGTCTGTCTGGTGAGCGCATGCACCCTATAGCGAAAACCTCTAAAAAAAAATTGATAAAAAAAGAAGAAACATAAGAAGGACCCACAAATAACTAATATAAAGCTGTAATGGGTGTAACTTTCCATTAATGATGCTAACATACTGCAGTGGTGATTTGAAGTATGGGAAATCTCATGCGGCTGGCGAGAAAGAGAAGATTTGAGATTTCAGCTCATCTCTGTAAATTTTGCTACAGAGCAGGTGCACTTGCTGGAGAGAGGAAGAGAGAAGGAAGGCGAGAGAGCACTTCCCCAGGGAGGATGGCCACAGCACAATTCCTTCTACTCTATTCTCTTGTCAGAATTTTGGGCAGGCATGCACGTGCACCCAGTGTTTTTCAAGCCACTGGGTTCAGGAGTTGAACTGTGGTTGGGCATGTGGGATCCAGCCTCCTTAACCACCATGTATCTGGCCATATAGGATCTAGCAGCCCATTTTAGGATCTGGCCTGGCCCATTTTCTTATCTTAGTGAAACCTTTTGGACATGAAATTCATGCCAATGCAGTTTTTTTTTTTCTTCAAAGAACTTTCATCACTGGGAATGAAAAGATCATGAGTCTATAAATTAAGATAGTTTAAATTACAATTCTTAGTGGTTATACTTGCAAGTCACCATGACAGTTGAGTGACCTTGTAAAACTTATTTGGCTTTCTCAGCCTCAATGTTCTCATGTAAAATGGGAATGTTGAACATCCCAAAAAGTGGATATAAAAGTTAAGTATCTAGTACATACTAACTTAGGCAAACCTTCCCTCACCTTTGCAATTTATTTTTCCTCTTTCCTTCCCTGGATAGTCTCCCACACTTTTCTCAATTTTTTGACTGGCCTCTGAGACATTCAAGGCTAAACTTTTCATACTGTTACTGATTTTGCAGTCAATGTGTTCTAACCTCCAGTGTTTCTAACTTGATTTTCTGTTATCTAATTGTAGCTACTTCTGATACATCCATTCACGTTAGGTTTTTTCCTCTGGTCTTGACATTTCCCTATTGATTAAGAACATCCTTGAGGACATTCCAGCTCTGCCAGTCATACGGTCAGGTTCCAAAGATGGATCATAGCCTCCTTCAATGAATGCTTTTTGCTCCTTCCTCGTAGTTCCTTCAATTTGTGTTAAGCTGGATTTAAGTTTTTGTCTGATAGTTTTCCTCTCCCCTCACTCCTTCCTTTCTCTTCCTTCTCCTCTCTTCCTCCCTATCCACAGTAACCAAAAATTATGTTTGTTGGAAATAGATGCCAGTTTTGTTTTCTGACTTTTTTTTTTTTTTTTGCTAGAGGGCATGCGTGCTTGCTGTATAGAGATACACGCAGGGAGAGAAAGAAAGGGAGGAAGCACTTTCCATGGGTATGATCATGCTGCAATTCTTTCTCCATTTCTTTTTTTTTTTTTTTGATTTTGGGCATGCACACACATGTACCTGGCATGTTTTTCAAGCTAATGAGTCTAAAACTGAACCACACAGCTGGCCGTACAGGATCTAGCAGCTTTAATCACCATGCCTCTAGCTGGTCCATTGGTTCATTTTATACTCTCTCTCTTTCTTTTGTCTCGCTTTCTCTCTCTCTGTTAGCCAATATCACATACAATGAAGTTTGCATAATTTACAACACCTATTTTTATTATTGTGGAATGGCAGTCAAAAGCTTGAGCTCAAACCTGGTTTAGTATTTACTTACTGAATGAGCTTGTACAAGTTATTTAGCTTCTCTGTAAAACAGGGATGATAATAGATTCACTGAGTTAATTTAATTACCTGGCAGAACGAATGCTTACAAAGTGTTAGCTGTTACTCATTTCTGATGAATGGGGTATTTTACTAATATGTAATTTTGGAAATTTACTCTAGGGGCTGGCTAAGTGGTGTGGTAATTGAGGCACTGGTCTCCCACATGGCCAACCAGGGTTCAAGTCCCAGACCTGACAACAGGTTTTTTCACTTTCCTTCTCTCTCTCTGGTCAAATTAAAATAAAAAAAAAAGAATAAATAACATTAAATAATTCTTTAAAAACTTTTACTCTAAAAAAAGATGTTGCCGTGTATGCAATGACAGTCATATGACAAATCCTGAATAATAACACTCATAGCCACCATTGCTGATCTCTTACCAGGGGCTGTACTGAGAGCTTTACCTAAATGAATTCATATAAGTTGTTTCAAATCCTGACCCAAGGTTACCATAGGCTGAGTGCACACAGCTCCAAGGTCTCAGAAATCTGGTGCTCACCTTCCACTGTGGTTATCCCACCATCCTGCTGAGATGGTGCATTCATAGTTAGTATTTGGTGCATCTAACAAAGGGTGGCCATCTGTCCACTCCCTGCTATTTCTTCCCAATCCAGTCTCACAGAGCTTGCTTCCCTCCCAAAGTTTGTATTCTCTCCACTTGAATCTGCTCTTTTACCATCTCCAGCTACTCACAGAATGTTTCCTCCATCATTTGTTGTGATGTAAACCTAGTGTCCCCCTCATAAAATCACTTTTCTTGGAATTTTCTCAGTGGGCCACCTGTGGACTGACACCTTAAGGAACCTAGAGGTGATGCCGACATTATTCAGCATCACAAAGATGCTTCCTGACAATTATTGCTCTGCTTTTGGGAAAAAATATCTATTCTTTTGAGATAGAAGTATGTAAAGTATGTAAAGAGTGCTAGAGTGACAGAAGATGGAGTGATTTAGTGGGTGATCATCTTTGGAAATGGAGTCAGATAGATTTGGAAGGAAATCCTAGTCATGTCTTCTATTAGCTATGTGACCTTGGGCAAATTAACCTTGCTAAGCTTTAGATAATCTTTGAAATTGGAATAAAACCAATACTTTTTCATAGGGTTTTTGTTGGGGTAAATTGATTAAATCTACTTATAATATTGAAGACTGCTGTTCTATGAGAAAATTTCTGCATCAGTTTCAATTATTTTTAATTACTGCTTTTACTACCGAAGTTATTATTTTTTAAAAGGATTATTTATTAAATTTTATTTATCATTATTTTTAAATACTAAAACACACACTAGAGCACACATGCACACGTGAGAGAGAGAGAGAGAGAGAGAGAGAGAGAGAGAGAGAGAATGAATGAATGAGAACGAGAACGAACAAGAAGCCACCAGGCCCAGGACTCGAACTGCAGTCAGCCATGTGTGAGTCCATCATTTCAACCACTGTACCAACTGTTGACCCTCCTCCCCAATATTATTTATTGAGCATCTGGCATAGGTCAAAGATGGTGAAGGTGCTTTATAGGTGTTGTTTCATGTCTATTCATTTAAAAATGGCAACGAATACTTTTAACATTTTTGAAGAGTTTGCTGTGCAGTAAAAAGTGGTAGAAACTAGAGGGGACTAGGGACCCAAAGGAGGATTTTTTTTAAATAGGAAAGATTTAATAACATATTTAATAGTAACGTCAAAAATCTACGTAAGAAAGAGAGACAAAAGATGCAAGAGCAAGTACAGTAACTGAAACCATGATTGAGAAGAAAAGTCTTAAGCACATGTGAAGGACGGGGAGTCATTATTGCCAACCAAAGGAACATTTCATGGTGATGATAGGAGGGGTAAAGAAATGGTCAACATAGTAGGCATTTTAGTAGATTCCAAGGGAGGAAGGCAGGAGATACTGTTACGTGGCTTTTTATTAAAATAATAAAATACAGGGGCCAGTAGATGGTGCGATGGTTACAGTGCTGGACTCCTACATGGCCAACAGTGATTTGAGTACCAGACCTGGCAGATTGAAATTCACACCAGGCACGTGTACATGTGTGCCCAAAATCCTGAGAGGAGAGTGGAGGAGAAGAGATTGTGGCATGAGCATCCCCTCTGGGAGAGTGATTTTTCTTTCTCCCTTTCTGTCTTTCCAGTGGGTGCATATGCCCTATAGCAAAAATATCTCTCTCTTTAAAAAACAAACAAGATGAGGTCCACTATTATGAATATGGGTTAAGTGCTGGATCTTTGAGAAACTGGACAATTTGTGCAGAGTAGGAGACTGAATTTATATGAACACAGTAACATCCCCAGGCAATGTTGAGTTTGGGGATGGTGATAAGGCATATGTGGTGACAGGTATTTTCCCAGTTTTGTGATGGTCTTCAGCAAATTCAGCTGCATGAACACAGCAATTATAAGGCAGAGAGGGTGGTTTATTCAGGGTTGGGAAAAGCACAATTGAGGGACACAGGAAATAGAGAGAGGGATTTCACTACGGGCTTGATCATTCCATGGGCCAGGATCTGGTCTAGAATCTGTGTGGTGGATAGCTGGTGATTAAGGGGAAGTGGAGAGGCCAGTGGATTGATGATTGTGGTGGGACTGAATAATTATTGATATGGATGCATCAGAGCAAAGGAGCTGGAAGGGTTGCTTAGAATGAGGTCAGATTAATCAGTCGAGAGGTGGTGCTGCTTCTGGCAATGTCATGGTCCAGACCACATGGAAAGTGAGTGAGATATCAATCTTTTGGTGTAAAGGCCTGAGACTTAGGGTGCTTTATCACTACAACAAAAGCTGATAACTTAAGGGAATGATGTGAAGAACTTAAGACTTTTCCCACTGAGGAAGCCTTTGGGACTTCAAAGAGTACTATTTGAAAATCACTGAATAGGAAAAGCCTCCTATTTAGTGAAGAATCTCATTTTCAAATCTACTAGATATTGGCATTAAAATTCAAATAATGTTACCCAGGGAAGTCAGGCTTTCTGCTTTGTTAACTAGTCCTCTCCCTTCGGTATAAACTCCGACGTCCAGAGACAGACACTGTGGCATAAGTTTGCAGTCATGTGGACTTGAAATCCAGCTCAACCTTTCACTTACCAGCTGTGCAACCTTGGACCAGCTACTGTCTCCAAGCCTCAGCTTTAAATCATAACAAAGACTGTCATGAAGATTAAATGACACAATTTATTCAAGGCATTGGGTGTACAATAGGAAAAAGAGATTTTATCTGTTATGTATGAGGCACTGTATTGAAGTTCTTTTTTCTTTTCTTCTCTTCTCTTCTCTTCTCTTCTCTTCTCTTCTCTTCTCTTCTCTTCTCTTCTCTTCTCTTTTCTTTTCTTTTCTTTTCTTTTCTTTTCTTTTTTTGTATTGAAGTTCTTAAGAGCAAAGTCTTTGGGTCTCCTGCCTGAGTCCAAATGTTGGGTTTTACCACTTATCTATCAGCAAGTAAGTGAGAAACAAACTCTCCGAGCCTGTTTCTTCATTCCTGAAACAAAGCAATAATAGAGTTATGGTGAATTCATGTTTGTGGAACAGTTATCAACATGAACACAACATAGTAAATGCTCCGTTTTCAATGACTCTTACAGTTGTTCATTCTTGCTCTGCCCCTTACTTGCAATTCTCAGCTTGATGGTACGGAAACATTAATACAACGTTTAACAGCCTATATCCTAAGGGTTAGTTCTTCCACTATGTTTAGAGGAAATTTAAGGAATTTGTTAAGCTGTCTCGTGTCTGTTCTTATTACAAAGAATAAATAGGGTTAAATTGTTTTTCAGTGGAGACATCCTCTGGGCACTGGGGTATTTGAGAAGAAGGGCCTTGTTTACTGGACTGAGCAGTTTCCCACGAGAGAGCAAGCTGACAGAGCAGATATGGAACTTCAAGAACAAGGAACATCTTGCTCACTTCTTTGCCCGGAAAACCTAGGTTAAGTAGGCAGCATAGAGACTGAGGTGCTGCTGATGGCGATTACTGCCCTTTGTGACTGAGACAAACCTCAGTGGAACCAGAGGCTGTTTCCCTCTCCTTTCCCTTCCCTCGTCTTTAGTTCCTGAGCTAAAAAGACAACTGCTTATACCTTCCCCTCTCTATGCTGAGCCCTTTCACTTTTTAGTGCCTTTGCCCATGCTGTTCGTCTTGGAATTCTCTTCTCTGTACGAAAAACAGGATTTTGTTTTTCCTCTGGGTTGTCAGAAGAATCATGACATATTTTTCTGTTTTTCCATGCAAAAATGCATCATGATTTTTGTGACAACCCAGTACTCTGTACATAGACATTATCTCTTCCTGCACCCCACAGCTGTTTAGAAGACCTTTTTAACACCACTTAATGTCTTTACTTAATTAAGTATCCATTTCACCCAACAAACTAGTCCTTTGAAAGTGGAGTCACACTTGTTCATACCAGCACTGTCATCCGTGCTAAACTGAGTAAGCAGGAGGCCATTAGCCTGAGGTACCCTCTGTACCTGGAGTTTCTGTTACAAACTACAACCTAATTCAGTACCTGAAGGAACCGAAATCGAACTTCCCAGTACATGTTTTGTAACCAATCCCTCAGTTCCAGCCAATCACAGCAGATGATATCATCCCCAAATAAGGCAGAGGCCTAGCTCAGTCTAATCACGCAACCCCTGTACTTTGCTCTTGCTTGGCCTGTAAAGCTCACCACTCTGCCAGCCCCTGGATCCCACATGGCTGACAGTGTAGTGTGAGTTCCAAGCCTGGCAACATTGAAAACACACGCCGGGCACGCTCAGGCACAGGTGCCCAAAATCCCAACAGGAGGGAGAAATGGAAGAGAAAGGATCGTGGTGTGACCATCCTCTCTCTTCTCCCTCTCTGTCTCTCTTGTCACTATACTCACCCTCTGGCAAAATTAAAAAAAAAAAAATCTCACACCACGGTGAAGGGTGAGGAGCTTTTTTGTTCTGTGTGTTACCTGATTCATGAACTGTCTATGCTCAGATAAGCTCTGTTAAGTTGAATTTGTCTGAAGGTTTTATTTCAACAGTGACTGCTTCAGTGCCTACAGTACTTACTTTTAAATAAGCAAATATTATTTGCTTATTTAAAAAAATAAATAATAGGTTGCTGGGAAAGTCATGACATATTTTTCTATGCAAAAATGCCTCATGACTTTCCTGACAACCCAATAAATAAAAGAATGAATGTCATAAAAATGGCAGCCCCACCATCATAGTCTTCAAGCATGTGAGTTGATGAGGAATAGGAGCTCCTGAGCCAGGTGACTGAGACACACACAGGGCTCTGGCTGTGCCTTGTTCAATGTTGTAGCTGTCATAGGCAATACTGCTGGGTGGAAATGATGATTGATTATGATAGTCATACACTCACCCAAGCTCCTTTAGTTTAAAGCCCAGGTGAGTTCACTCATTTAAGTTAGCAGTAGACATTTGCATTTGTGACTCAGATCTAATTTAACCCCCAATGTACAATTAATAAAGTTAAGGCTCAGTGGTTAAAGTTGCACAACAATTTAAATTTCAATTAAAAAGCAATCCTAGAAAGTTTGTTGAGTAGCTGCTTTAAAAGATCCCTGTAATCTGATTTCTTAGCTTAGTATAATTGATCTGTAAAGCAGTTTTATTAATGTAGCTAGAGTTATCAGCCTCATGAGGGCTGACTGACGCTAACCATGTTCATAGATGATTGATGTATAAATCAGAATGCCCATCTATTAATTTATGTAAAATAAATTAATTTATTAATTGCTGTTACATGGTTGAGACCATTAAGTGTTAACTGGTAGGTACTTTATTAAAAATATTTTATTTAACTTTATTTGTTTTTATTCATTTATTTAAATTTGACTAGAAAGGGACAGAGTGAAAGAGACAGAGAGAGAGGAGAGAGAGAGAGAGAGAAAGCAAGCCACCAGGTTCGGGACTCGAACTGCAGTCGGCCATGTGGAAGTAAAGAACCCTTAACCACCATGCCACCTGCTGGCCCCAGCACTTATTTTATTTTTTAATACAGAAAATAATTTAGATGGGATATGAAAATAATATTCAGGAGAGAGAGATGAAGGAGAAGGGATTGCAGTGTAACTGTATTTTTTGGAGGGTGCTTTGTCACTTGATCTTTTTTTCTCTCTGTTTTCCGCAAGTGCATGTGCCCTCCAGCAAAATAAAAAATAACAATAAAAACCCAAATCAAACCAAACAGAGAAAGAGAAAACTCCTTATTGATGCAGAAAGTTCACCTTAACTCTCCCAACTCCTCCTCAGTCAAAGAGAAAGACCAAAACCTTGGAGTCACGCAGAGCTGGATTAAAATCTTTATACTGCCATTGACTTTCTGTATAATCTTGGATTTACTAAGGAATCCTATTTAGTGATAGTTTTTCTTAGAGATAGAAAATAGGTATCAAAAGTCATCTTTGCAGACTTACAGAAAGGATGAAATAATTCCTTATAATGTATATAAATAGACCTATGGTGGACCTATGGTGAAAGGTCTCAAATACCTTCACTGATTCTCTTATTTCTGTGACAGCCACCAATCAGGAAGACAAATGGGAGAGAGGGAAGTCAGGTCAGCATTCTTCCAGGCCATGGAACATGGTGGCAAAAGCCCTGGACAAGGGGGGAGAAAGCCTGGGTATTAGTCTGGACCTTCCTCTAACTTGATCTGCTCACTTTTAGTTTATACATGGCAGCCACCCCAGTCTTCTGAATGTCTGAATGAAGTCATAATCTTGGGCCAGCATGTGGCATGGTGGTTAAGGTGCTGGACTCTCACTTGTCCATGTGGTTTAAGTCCTGGACCTGGCAGCTTGTTTTCCCACTCCCCCTCTCCCTCTCTTGCTCTGTCCCTCTCTGGTCAAATTAGAATAAATAAATCAATAAAGTTAAATAACATAATTTTTTAAAAACAACACAAAAAGAAAGTCAGAATTAGATTCTCTCTCTTTTAATTTCTTCTAGAGGTTTTTGCCATAGGGCACATACGCTCATGGAGAGAGAGGAAGTGACAGAGACAGTAAGATGGAAAGTGAGAAATCATCTCCCAGGTGGATGGCCACGCTGCAATCCATTCTCCTCCTACGATCTTGGGCACACACGTGCACATGCTTGGTATAATTTTCATGTCACTGGGTCTAGGACTAGAATGGCAGTTGGTCATGTGGGAGTCCAGTGACAACTGCTACGTCATCTGCTGGCCCCTCTAATTCCATTTTTGAGGCCAAGTTTAGGCAGCAGTGGTAGCATTTTTATTTTGTCCCCGGGGGCCACTGGGCATTCTAATGACCCTTCAACTACTAGCCTAGCCACAGAGCACCGACGTAATCTAGAAGTAAAGGCAAAACATACAGGGCATGCCCTGTTTGAAAGAGGATTTTCCATATGAAACTCAATTCTGTACAGCAAAGCTTCATTAAGAAATCATGAGTTAGGTGCTGGGAGTACCAAGGCCAGCAACACAAATCCCTGTCCTGGAGGGCCAAGAACAGCTGTGGTGTTGACTCTGCTTTCTTTTGCCTCTATGTGAAAATAGGCCGCAGAGTTAAAGTACTCTGGCTGAAGGTGCCAGTGTTTCAGGCCGCTGCCCACATGTTGCTATGACAAAAGCAGAGGCAAAGTGAATTTTCTAGTACTGAATTTCTTAGACTCACATTGGATTTTTAAAATACATACTCTCCAAGCGTGGGAGATGGCTCTCCCTCCTTCTGCAGGGTCTCTGCCTGGACATTAGTGAGTCCCAGTATTTTTTTTTTTTTTTTCCTCTTTCTGCTGTGAGCTTTACTTACTCTTCTAATGATGAAAACGCCAGGATGGATACATTTCAAGCAAATGAACAGTTTAAAATGTTGCCTGTTTAAAAATTAAAATTAATTTGCCTTGTGAGCTGTGAGCCTCGTTTTAACAGTGCCGTGAATAATTCAGGAGCTGCAGAGTTGGTGCGGGGTTGTGCCACGGCTCCTGGCTGTCTTGCTTGGGAAGCAGCCTGTACGGAAAGCTCCGAGGGTGGGGGGTACAGAAGGAATTCTCCTGGGGTCCCACAGCATAGGAACACAGGGATATGTTTACGGAAGGTGTAGCCTGGAAGGTTTTCAAGAACAGACTGGAAAGGGCATGCCATTGACCCCAACTTGAAGGTTTATCTAAGAGAGACAGCTAGTCCGAGGGGTGGTTGAGTGGGAAGTTACTTATAGATGACCTATCTCTACTTAAATCTTTCTATTGTCCTTTGAGATCTGTGTTAACTCTTTAGCATGAAACAGGAGGCTCTCTGCTTCTGGCTCCTGCCTACCTCACCTTCCTCAATTTATGTCCTGCTTCTTTGCAGTGTGGCCCTTGGGCTTTAGCCACATTGAACAACTCGCAGTTTCTAGAGGCATCTAGCTCTTTCGAACCTCCCAGGCCTTTCACCTGCTACATGGTCTGCTAGGAAGACATTCCCTCCTATAAGACCTGAATTCAAGAAGTACTTGTCTCTCATGCTGCAGCATGGTTGCTACCTCCTTTGGGGAGCCTTCCCTGGAGCTCTAGTTTTGGGGTGTCTCCTCTGTACTTACCCACTGTCCAGTGCCTTACTCCCTCACGGTCCTTTTTGCACTGTGCAGCCATGGTCTGCTTCCACGTTTATTACTGCCACTGAAACAAAAGTCCCTTGTGGCCAGAAGCTGTTTCCTTCAACCTTTAACAGGCCTTCTTCATATACCTGTTGAGCTGATGGGGAGCAGAGAGGCCTGCTATCTACAGCCTCAAGTCTGTTTTCCCAAGGGATGGCACCGTATCTGGAACGCCATCAGTAGAGAGTTGCTGTTTGTTGGTCAAGGATTACTGTTTCTCTTCAAAAGTCCCTTGTTGGTGTAGCACATTCTACAGAATGTCATGCTGTGAAGGGTCCCTGAAGACTGTTGAGACCTTCTCTCCATTTTAAAAATGAGAAAGTTAAGGTCCAGAGAGTAGAAATGACCAATCTAAGCAGCTCACTAGTGATAAATGTAGGATTAAAGCCCAGGGATTGTGATTGGATTTAGATCTACTTATCACATGGGGTCTCCTGCTAGCAGTCCCGAGAGTCCGTAGGATGAATAAGGTTGAGAAGAGGAAATTATTACAAAAAAGGGGAAGGCAGAGAACCCTGAAGCCAAATGACACAGGTCACTGTCATAGAAAGAGGCTTTGAAGCTAGGTACACTTCCAGCAAATTGCTCTCTTAGAGCAGACTCATTAATGGAACATATTTATTGAACTTTTTCATTTGTAAAGAGGAACAAGACTCTCATGTGTGAGATGATGGTTTGAGTCCTGGACCTGGCAGCTTGAAAATCATGCTGGGCATGTATACGTGAGTGTCCAAAATCCCAGGAGGAGAATGGAGAAGGCACTGTGGCATAGCCAACCCCTCTGAGGGGTCATTTCTCACTTTACCTCTCATTGTCTCTCTCTGGCAAGTGCACATGCCCTATGGCAAAAACCTTAAGAAACCAAAAAAGGTTAAATGAGATAGGATGTTAAAATTGTCTGATGAAGAGAACCTGATCACTAAGTGTTGATTTCTTTCCTTGCTTCACAGTTTTGCTGCCTTACCTCATGTCTTGAAAACTTTGTGGGGAAGGATGGATAGAAGTTAAGATACTTTTAAAGAGTTGTAACAAACTCAAAAGATACTTCTAGGTTTTTCTTGAGAGTGGAAGTGAAAGAAGCCACATAGGGAGTTCTAATAATCCCAGTAGAGGATGAATCATTATGACTACTGCTAAAATAGCACCACAGACAGCTTAATAACTGGCCAACATGCCCGGCTAGAGAACGGCTAAAGAAGACTCCTCTCCTTGGGCGCCATGAGCTCTTTGTATTCCTGTCTCCCACTATCTTTTTTTTTATCTTGAAAAGAGCCAGTAGGTTTTATTTATTTATTTTTCTTTTTCTTCTTTCATTTATTTATTTTTACATTTTTCCACAAACATTTACTTTACATAGCAAAAAATTTTAGCTTATACTCCATAATTCTTGACAGTTTGCCAAATTTCAAAATACTGAATTTTAAAGATAATGTTCAAAATATGTCTTAAACTGTTTCTGAATATATTCCTGTAAGAACATGCTACATCCTTCTTAAAAACCATTGCTACCAGCTATCAATGCAATGATCCAAGTTGTGGTTCATTTACAGTGAGTTAAAAGCACTATCTCCTTCTTCCCTTTGAATGCTATTAAGATTATGGGACTGGCAGATGGCACAATGGTTACGTTGCTGGACTCACGTGTAGTCAACCGTGGTTTGAGTCCTGGACCCAGCAGCTTAAAACTCATGCCAGGTACATGTGCATGCCTGCCCAAAATCCCAAGAGGAGAACGGAAGAGAAGGGATTGTGGTGTGGCCATACACCCTGGGGGGTGATTTCTTTCTTTCTGTCTTTCTGTCTCTCCCATGACTACACACACCCTGTAGCAAAAACCTCTCTCTTAAAAAACAAATTTAAAAAACACAATGCCTAGCATGACATAGGCATTGTTTTGTTTTATCTTGAGTTAGTTTTAGCAGTCAGCTCTACACCAACTCTTGAATTCTGGATGTTGAATTTTTCTCCATTGATTAATTATACCAAACTATTTAAAACTTTTCCCATAACTCTCCCTCTCTCTCTTTTCATATACTATTGGCCTTACCTCTGATGCGTTAACCCCATTCTCAGCTGGAGCAGCTGTCACTCATCATAAAGATGACCTTAGATATCATTTCCTAGTAAAGATTTCCTGTGGCTGCTAGCCCTAGGGTTTCCTGCTAACCTCTCACACTACAGTGATTTATTTCTCTTACGTGCTGTAAAGACATAAGGCATTACTCTTACGTGCTGTATTATAATTTGTTGATTTATATCATTCAAATTAGAGCAACTCAAGGGCAGGAAAATTGTCATATTTTTCTTTGTATTCCCATTACATTGCTATTCTCTGGTTGTGAGTAGGTGCTTAATAAATGTTTAATTTTTGAAAATTGGATCTGAGAAAAAAATTAGTGCATAATTGCTCTAGTTAAAAATATTTCTCTTCTTTATTTTAATTTTGACTACATGGGGAAAAGCTGCTCTTTTGATTCTAAGTGTTTTCTTTAATTTAATAGCCTTATGCTTCCCCTATTATTCATACCTCTGCTTTCTCTTAAGGATTTGAATTAATTCTCTCATGCAACCATTTGGACGCCTACTTTCTCCTTGTTCTTACACATCATGAGGCTGATGTTCTGAGCAATAGTGTATTTTGCAGAAATCTCAGACAAAGAGCACCCTCTTCACTCTGTTCCTAAGATAATTTCCTAAGAAGGACCCACAGTCCATATGGGTTGTGTATTTCTCATACATTGAATCCTTTTAATAAACCTTGATTGGTCTGACAGGTGGTATGGTGATTAAGGTGCTGGACTCTCACATGGCTGACTGTGGTTCAAATCCCAAACCTGGCAGCTTGCTTTCTCACTTCCCTCTCTCTGATCAAACTAGAAAACAATCATTACAGGGCCCACAGATGGAATAATGGTTACATCGCTGGACTCTCACTCCCTCAAGTCCCAGATCCAGTGTCTTGAAACTCATACCAGGCACGTATGCGTGTGTGCCCAAGATCCTAGGAAAATAAAGGGGAAGGGATTGCTGTGATGCCGTCCCCCTGGGGAGTGATTTCTTACTTCCTTTCTCATTGTCTCTCTGGGGAGTACACAGACCCTAAGGCAAAAATCTCTTAAAAATAATAATAAAATAAAATTAAATCTTTTTTTTTTTTTGAGAGAGAGAAATTTTTGCTATAGGGCACATGTGCTTACCAGACAGAGAGATAGAAAGCAAAAAATCATCCTCCAGAGTGATGACCATGCTGTAGTTCCTTTTCTTCCAATCTCCTCTTTGGATTTTGGACACACACACACACACACACACATGCCTGGTGTGAGTTTCAAGCTGCTGGGTCCAGGACTCAAACTGCGGTCGACTATGTGGGAGTCCAGCGTTGTAACCATTATGCCATTTGCTGGCCCCAATAAATAAGTTTTAGAAATATAAGCCTGGAGGCTGGCAGGTGGCATGGTGGGTGGAGGTGCTGGACTCACAAATGGCTGACTGCAATTCAAGTCCTGGACCTGGTGGCTTGCATTCTCACTTTCCCTCTGTCTGATCAAACTGGAAAATAATAATAATAAATAAATAAAGTTAAATAAAATAATTCTTTAAAAATAGCCTTGGTAAAACCCACCTCCTAGACTACCAAAATATTCAGACAAGAAGCCATTTTAAAGCTGAGGTGTGTCCTGGTGTGTTCGTGCAACGCACTTACTCTAAGCTTCACTCTCCAGACACTTAATGTCTACATAGGCCTAGGTGCATAATAGCCAAGCATCTGAATCCTTTTAGATTCACTGAAATCCTCAATGCTTATTGAATCTCCTGCTTTAATGAAGAAATTTCTTTCTATAAATCTGAACTCCTAATCTTACTGTTTATACCACATTGCTAAGCACTGTGGAGGAGAGATTTTGTCACAGAATGACCAGAAACAATCACAGAGGTACAAGAAACAAGAGGAACCAAGAAAATGTCTCTCCTATAAGGGAAAAGAACAATACCTCATCATCTACAAACAGTACAGTAGAATTCTTGGATATGTCTGATAAAGACTTCAGAATATTCATATTGACAAAACTAAATGAGATGCAAGAGCTGAGAGATAATGAACTCCAGAAGATGCTGGAGAAAAGAGACAACAAGTTACAGGAGGTATTGAAGTTCTTTCATGATCTGAAAGAGGAAATATACACTATGAAAAAGAATCAAATGGAGCTATTAGATGAAGGCTGGCCTTCAGGAAATCAAAATATCCCTTGAAAGTATTAAAAGCAGATTAGTCCATGCAGAAAATGGAATCTCATATGTTGAAAGTAAAACCTATGATCTAGAAAAAACAGCCAAAAAACCTGAGAAAACCCCAAAAATGAGAATACTGTATGAGAAATGCTAGACAGCATTAAGCACCCAAAAATTCAAAAAATCAGTATCCCAGAAGGTGAGGAAACTAATAAAGGCATTGATAATCTATTCCATGAAATCTTGGAAGAAAACCTTCCACATCTAAAGAGGCAGTCAAATATCCACACTCAAGATATACAAAGGACCCCTAATAGAATAAACCCAAGAAGATCTTCTCCAAGGCACATCATAGCCAGACTGGTCAAATCTACAAAGACAAGATACTAACACTGGCAAGAGAGAAACCTCAGGTTATTTATAAAGGTTATCCTATCAGGCTAACCTCAGACCTCCCATCAGAAACAATGAGAGCAAGGAAAGAATAGGAAAATATATACAAAATGTTAAGTGAAAAATGGTTTCAACGAGAATACTATACCCAGCAAGATTATCTTTTATATGGAAAGAAAGAATAAAAACATTTTCAGATAAACAAGATTTGAAAGAATTTGCCAGTAGCAGACCCACTCTTCAAGAAATTCTTAAAGGAGTGCTTGACCAGTGAAATTAAAGATATATACAGAAATAGAACAAAAGACAACCCAAAAAATGACCAATTTAATGCTAGGGACAGGAAATATCAATAACAACATAGAATGTTAACTCCCAGGATTTAAATAGAAAGATTGAACCACAGCAACACTGCATATTCAACAGAAGACAGTTTGAACATAAGACTGAACTGGTGAAATAGAATTTTATGACTTTTGAGTAAAACATTACTGATTTTTTTTACTATGCTTTATTTTCCAAATTTAAACTAAACTGTAGATTTAGCAATATGCTAAGATATTTTTCTTGCTTGTTTCTTTAAATGGAAACATAAACTTTTCTTCCCTCCTGATCTCTCTGGAATTAGAAAATATTTGGGAATATTCTTATTTTGTGGGAGAAGGATTATTTGCATACATTCAATAATGCTTGTTACATTGATTCTGAAATTGGAAATACTCATTATTGGACAGGGCTTTGACTGGAATGTCATATCTGAAGATTAATTAGAAAACTATGGAACTAAGGTGGATCTCAATTAAGCTAGCAGAAGCTCTTAGAAAGATGGCCTGGTACCTAAACAGTTCTGCCTGGCAGAGAGGATTAGAGAAGATATATGAAAAAAATTATAATATAAAGTAACCTGGACCTTTCTAGCCCAGCATTGTAATGAGTAGAGATTGCAAAAGAGCAACCACACCAGAAAATTATCTTGAGAAAAACTTCAAAGGAAGAAAAAGAGACTAATCTTTCTAGCAGATGGTATATCACAGAATACACTTGGGCAGGGTCGAATTGAGAAGGTTTATGTGTGAATAGTGTGCTGGGCATTTGCTTTTCAACAATTTGAGTAGTTGACATGTAAATATTTTCTCAAAAATATCTAAAACCATACTGTTTCTGTTATAGAGTAACAAACAAAATTATACAAAATTATAAGAAATATTTTGAAATTTTGAAAGTTATTTATTAACTTTCAGGAACTATGGAGTATGAGTTAAAATTTTTTGATATGTAAAGTAAATGATTGTGGAAAAAGGTAAAAATAAAATTAAAAAACTATCAAAAAAGAGCCTTGACAAAACCTTCTCAGAAAACTTTAATTCAGCAAAATAAATGTAGCAACATAGATTAATGGGGTGATTTACTAATTTCCCTTTCTTTTTAAAAAAAACCTGTGATCTCAATATAAGCATCTGTTCTGTGGGAAACCTTTCCATTTTAATCAGTTTTCTTTCCTAAAGAACTTGTCCCTAAACTAATGTGCAATTTGTGATGAAGACAGAATGAAAACAGTTGAGGAAGAAAAGAGCTACCACACTGGGGATGGGTGTGCTTCAGGCAGTTGCTCAATTTCTTCTGAATCATTGATTAGAAAATATTTTAGCTGTCTTCTTTATTGAGAAAACATTGCTGTGGTTCTTAAACTTCTTTAACTCTTTTCATAGTCTGAAATAGAAAGTCTTAGTTTTGGGTATACCTTAAGGACTTGGGAAACCCTCATAATTGTTTCTTTGTTTTTTGTTTTTGTTTTTGTTGTTGGCTTTTTTTTTTTTTGTCAATTAAAGGCATGAGTTTCTCTTTGAGAGATTTTTGCTATAGGGCATGTACATTTGCTGGAGACAGACAGAAAATGAGAAATCACCCCCCTGGGGAAATGGCCATGCCACAATCCCTTCTCCTCCATTCTCCTCTTGGGATTTTGGTATGCATGCACATGCTCCGGCATCAGTTTCAAGCTGCTGGGTCCAGGACTCAAACCACGAATAACCATGTGGGAGTCCAGTACCTTAATCACTATGCCACGTGCTGGTCCCAGAGCATGAGTTTCTTAAGTAAAACTCGTTTAGCCTACATGGATCTGTAAATGGTATGTGATTGCTGAACACCTGCATCATCTTAGGTCGCATTAGTTTTTTTGGAGAGGTTTTCGCTATAGGGTGCGTGCGCTCGCCAGACAGACAGAGACATAGAGACAGAAAGTGAGAAATCACCCCCCAGAGGGGATGGTCACGCTGCAATCCCTTCTCCTCCATTCTCCTCTCAGGATCTTGGGCATGCACACACATGCGCCTGGCGTGAGTTTTTAAGCCACCGGGTCCGGGATGCGAACCACGGTCGACTACCTGGGAGTCCAGCGACATAGCCATTACGCTAACTGCTGGTTCCCAAGTCACATTAGTTTTGATAGTGCTCAAACTGAAGGAGGTGTAGTGCTCTGAGGTCCTTGTAGACCGTCCAAATCTTGGCTCATTGCCGTGGTATCTGGTAGGTTTGGTCTAAGAAAGATACAGCACATTTTTGAAGGAGTATCTTCAGAGGAAGACCAGGATGGTGGGAGGGTTCAGAAGATAACCATCTGGAAACAGTTGAAGAAACTTGACTTGTATACTATAAAACCCCAACAACCTATCCTTTCTCTTTTTAGAAGAGGCCTTACAGAGACCAGCAGATGGCATCATGGTTAAGATGCTGGACTCCCATAGTTGACTGCATTTCAGGTCCCAGACCCAGTGAGTTAAAACTCACGCAGGGTAAATGTGTGTACATGCCCAAAATCCCAAGAGGAGAATAGAGGAGAAGGGATTGTGGTGTGGCTATCCCCCTAGAAGGTGATTTCTCTTTTCTCATCTGTCTCCCTCTCTCCAGCGAGTACACATGCCCAATAGAAAAAAATCTCTCTTAAAATAAAGAAGAGGCCTTATAGAAACACTGATTTACCAACATTTCAAAAGGAATTAGGAGGCGAGTGGGTTCCATTCATAGCCATCCCAGTTCCTTTCAACTCCCTCCTTATCCCAAAGATCTCCAAGTCCTGCTGAGTTCACCAACCCCTCTAGTGAGAGCTTCTTGGTACTCCTGTTGCCTCTAACTTGCTTCTTCAATTCCATTCATCCATTCAGATTAGCACATTTTCATGGAATACCTTCTCCAGGATCCTTTGTATTGGCATGTCCAGATAGGCTGGGGTGGGGTGGCACAGGAGATGCAAGGCCTGGGATACGTAGTGGTTTGGATCCTGTCCTGCTGCTCACTGGTCGTGTGACTTTGGAAAGAATTTGCTCTCTGTCAAGAGTATGTTCCTTTATCTCTAAAATCATATAGTGTGTCTTCACAGGTTGTAGCTAAGAAAAATAATATAACATGAGAATATGATCAGTTTGATAAATGTCTAGTTTCCTAATTAGACTGTCTGCTATTATGTAATAATATTTATAGACAACTAATTTTTTTTTTCATTTTTTTGAGAGGTTTTTGCAACAGGGTATGTGCACTTGCCAGAAAGACAGAGAGAGACAGAGAGACAGAAAGTGAGAAATCACACCCCGGGGTGATGGCCACACTGCAATCCCTTCTCCTCCATTCTCCTCTCTGGATCTTGGGCATGTACGCACATTCGCCCGGTGTGAGTTTAAGCCACTGGGTCTGGGACTTGAATTGCCATCAACTACATGGAAGTCTAGTGACATAACCATTATGCCAATTGCTGGTCCTTAGACAACTAAAATTAAAAAAAAAATTCACACTATGACCTCCTAAAAAATGAAAAAGAAACATAAAAATCTCTTAGAAGGAAAGCAACAAGACTTTCTTTCTTTACAATGTAACTTTTCTATTACAGGTCATTTGTTAGTTGTTTATAAACAGGACTATCTACAGGTCTGTCTACTAAGGTAGGTAGTAATACTTGGGGGGGAGGGATTACCTCCTTTGTTACTAATTCTTATTGCATTCTTGGAAGTTAGGTATAACATATTACTTTGGCTACTTTTCAGGGGAAAAGTACGTGATTTGCCCAGGTAGATGTAATGGTAAATGTCATGGCAAGACAGAACCAGGATTAAAATCTAGGCTAGTGTGGCTGTAAAGTCATGGTCTTCTCTACAGCAACATTGGCCTCTGAGTCCTAGGATACAGGAACTTTATCTCAGGCCTTCTTGTAATCCCATTATCTGGTGAAGTGCCTGCACAAAGCAGGTGTTCAACAACACTTTATTTAATTGGTTGAATTGAGCCAAATGATTGTTTTATAACTATCTTTTTCCTTCTTGTTCATAATTCTAGTTGTATATGGCCTGACTTCATTAATAACTACAAAAGCTCATTTCCCAGGACATATCTGAAATCAGGTCATCTAGCTGTTAAAAATATTTTTTCTACCTTTCTAGAGTGATTATAAGAATTTTGTAAAACTTTTTGATTAAATTCATGACCTGCATTAAATAGGACTTTGATGCCTTAAAATTTAGAAAGTAGTTGAGGCAATGCCAACACTGAATCATGCTGAAAAAGCATGAATTAAGACATGTATCATAGCCATGATGATGTTCTTTTTTTTTTTTTTTTGTATCAAGAATTTTGAAAATGGTTTTTTTGAATTGTATGGAATCTTATATATTTTTAGGAAGATTCACATTTAAAGAATTTTAATATTCTTTTCTACTCCGTACAGCTCCCATCACTCAGTGGATGGATGAAACCTCCATACTTAGATTTTCTCTGCCTCCAAATATGACATCATCCTTGCGAAGCAGGGTAACCCACAGGAAATTCAATGACTTTTTCATCAAAGAGACCCAAATCTGAACCCCCTCTCTATTTTCGTCATCCTGTGTTTTAGACTACCTGTATCAGTCTTTACCTGTTTAGGCTCTTCCACAAGATATCATGAGAGTAAGTCTTCTAGACCTCAAAAATAATAATCTCCCTCCCTACTGAAAAATTTTTTAGTTATCCCCATTTCTAGGAAGTTCAGAATTTATTGACTGAAGCTCAATGTCTTCCAAAATTCAACCTGAACCTTAAGTTAGGCATTGGGGTTAAGGGAGTGGCTTTGACATCAGTCAGATATGGGTTGGAGTCCTGACTGTTGACTATGCAAAACTTAATTAACTTCATTAAGCTTCAGTTTCTGCATCTGTAAAACAGGGGTCATAATGGTGCCCAGAAAACAAAAGATAATATGTCCCATATGTTCTGGGGTCAAGATTTTATTCTCACTATTGCTCAAGGAATATATGATTTTATCATTTTTTAAATTGGTTTAATCTTATTCAAAAGCCTCATGGCATTGGGAGGTTGGAAAGAGGAGTGACTCTGGGAACTCGGAATTTCCAATTGCTGATATCTTATCCTCTGGTTTAGGTCGTAGCTTTGGGTGTTGGTCTTTTTGAACAATGCTCTTCTTTTAACATCCCATTTCCTCTCTGTTCTTCTCTAAGTACATAAGATTAGGGCTGATGCCACCTGTGTCTCCCCATCCACAGGTCATTTTAGTGCTCTGTAGCTCTTCTCATCTCCAGCATCCCCATGGCGATGTCTTTTGGACAAGGCCACTGGCATTGAAGCTGAAGTCCATGAGTGGTGAAATCATGGTCCCTTCTCTGGCCTCCAGCATGGTCACATGGTTCTCTTGTTCCTCCCTGGCCAGCTTTTCCTTTTACTGGTGCTGAGGTTAGTCAGTCCTGGCTAACCCTGATGAAGTGGTCCTTCCTGAGCCCTTGCTGATGGGGTTGCTTTACTCTGGTGACAGCATACCCCATGGTCTAAAGGAAGAACGTCTTGATTTCTTGCAACCCTTAAGTGGAGGGAGCTTTGGAAACACTAACTCAGGCTCCCCTTCCCTCCAGGGCATGAAGGCACTATGTACCTATTACCTCTCACTGCTGCCCTCAGGCTTCAAATGGAGTTGAGCACAACTCACGTCTTGGCCCTGAGATTTTGACTTCTTGACATGTTATCTGCTTGCTTCTCCTTTTTAATAGAATTTTTGGAAGTCCTTTCTTCCTTCCCTCCCTCCTTTTTCCTCCCTGACTTTTTTCTCTTGAGAGAAATGGGTACCATTGATGAGGTCTCCCCATGCTGTGATCCTCTCCCAGGCTTCCAGCTAGCCAGGACTATAGGTTACCTAGTATTTTCAGGTCGAGTCAAGATCTGAACATGGAACCTCCCCATATGGCTCCATTATTGTGCAGCATTGCCGCACCACCTGCACCACTGCAGAAATTTCTTTACAGAAATCATTCCCCCTGCATTGAAAGGAGCAAGATTTTCTCTTTTCTTTTAGGCTAGAGGACACTGCCTTGAGGTTTTGACTCTTCTTTCCCTCTCTATTATAAGTAAGAGGAATAGTTTCTTTACCTTCTGGGGAAAAAATTGATCAGAGATTTTTCAGCTTCATTCTTGGTATGGGGGGCATGGGACAATCAAGACCCAGGGGTTATCTGTGCTCAGCATACAATTCAAGGCACTGTAAGTGCTCAGTAAATCCTGCTTGCCATCAGCATTTCACCACTCTTCCCTTCCAATGCACTTAACTCTCCTTCCTTGCACGCTAACTGTAATAAGTATTTTCTACATAAATCTGGATTTACTTTCATTTTGCCCTTTCCGTACAAAGCTTATTAAATGCACCTTAGAAATAATATTGTTTTTCTCTTCTAAAGGTATGAAACAAATTTAAAACCAGTAAAAGCAATTTTTCTAGACAGTAATATTATTAAAAATATCTAACCTTTAAAAAAAGGGTTTACATGTTTCAGAAGCCTTATGTTTATTATCTCATTTAGTCTTTGCAATGGCCTTTGAGGCAGGTACTACCAACAATTCTATTCTGGATATAACTTACTTTAATTAGGTTAACTTTCTCAAGGTTGTAAGAGTAGGACAGGATAGAGCTAGAATGGACACTCAGGTTTTCTGCTGGCACAGTTCCTGTTCTTGACTCTTTGACCGTATCAGATAGCCATCATCCTGACTTTGGTTTAGAAAAATAGACTCACTCTGAAACCCCTGTCTCTCTTGTCCTTCTTCCATCCTGTATACTCAGAGCTCCAACCTTAGACCACCACTCGCCGCCCTTGAAGGGTCCTAATAACCCTCCATCAGCGTGGCTTTGTTTAATTTGTTAACTCTGCCTGCAGGACCGTCCTCTCTGTGCTCATCATCCCCTTTCCTCTATTAATGGCTCAATGCCACATTGCTTCATATTACCACGTCCTCCCTAGTTGTAATTAATACTTGTATTTATATCCTGTCTGATGTTTGTGAATACCTCTGTCAGGGGATATAACTACTGTCCCATGTAAGGATTTTTAGATGCACGTCTATCTCCCTAAGTCAAATGAGGGTTTCCAGAGTGCAAGGGTAACTTCTTTCCTTATTGCTGAAATGAAGAGCATCAAAGGTGAGCCTTTTCTCAATATGAATCACATTAATCGCTGAGAGAAAAGGGAAGTACTGAATCCTTGATGATTGTCTGGAAGTACTTCTGGTCAAAACCAAGGGAAGGGTCATGTCACTGTGGGAGTGGAATCAATTTAAAAAAAAAAAGACAGTAAAGAGATAGCAAAAGGTCTCTGTGACTTGGAGCTAGCAGATGCTAGCAAAAGTAGCTCATGTGAAAGCCCAGTCTGAAAATGTGGGCGTTAATCCTGTGGTTACTTAGGAGCATCAAATGTACGCCAGCCACAGTCATAGATACTGAGCATAGCATGAAGAATCAACATGCAAGGTTTTGGAGCTCAGTGGTTTTACATCTATTTGGGGGAAATAGGCCATAAGCAACAATAACAGAAAATCTGGTAATACCTTGTTGTTCCAGAGATGGGAAAGTTGGGAAGAGAACAGCCTGTAGGGAATGGACAGAAGCAGAATTTTTATTTGTTTGTTTTAGAGATATATGCTAAAGGGTGCATGCACTTGCCAGAGAGACAGAGAGACAGAAAGCAAGAGATCACCCCTTAGGGGGGACAGCCATGCCACAGCCCTTTCTCTCCCAGTCTCCTCTCAGGCACACACACACACACACACACACACACACACACACACATGTCCCTAAAGTGAGTTTTAAGCCACCGGGTCCGGGACTCGAACTGTGGTCAACTACATGGGAGTCCAGTGGCATAACCATTACGCCATCTGTAGGTCCCAATAATCAGAATTTCTAACTTAGGCTTATCAAGTTTGGGATGCTTATCACACATCTTACTGAAGGTAGGCCACTGAGGAGTTATCAAGTACTTAGCTGATTGTAAAAGTCTGTGTTCTAGGGAGAAATCAGAGGCAGAAATACAGATTTGGAGTCATCCACACATGACTCATCTTAGGTTTTGGGCCATGTCAAGTAAAAAGAGAGAGAACAGGTGGTTCATGACAGAACCTTAGGGCTGTCCACGACAGAGAATGAGCTTCTGAGTGAGATGGCCCTGCTCTATATTACACTGTGTAAATACTCATTTTTTTCTCTCTTGTTATTGTCTATCGTTAGTAAGATAACTGCTTAAAATACCTGTCCTGGTCCCAGTCGAGTTGGGATGTTAAATGGGAAGCAGTACCGTCCATGGCCAGCAGGTGGTGACACTTGCCAATAGAAAGAGACGTGAAGAAGGACCGATTTGGCAGAGGAAGAGAGGAGAGGCATTTGCTCAGTGTTCCCTAC
>NW_006159609.1:5790744-5791714 GCF_000334495.1 Tupaia belangeri chinensis
AGCCACAGTCCTAGATGCTAAGCATAGCATGAAGAATCAACATGCAAGGTTTTGGAGCTCAGTGGTTTTACATCTATTTGGGGGAAATAGGCCATAAGCAACAATAACAGAAAATCTGGTAATACCTTGTTGTTCCAGAGATGGGAAAGTTGGGAAGAGAACAGCCTGTAGGGAATGGACAGAAGCAGAATTTTTATTTGTTTGTTTTAGAGATATATGCTAAAGGGTGCATGCACTTGCCAGAGAGACAGAGAGACAGAAAGCAAGAGATCACCCCTTAGGGGGGACAGCCATGCCACAGCCCTTTCTCTCCCAGTCTCCTCTCAGGCACACACACACACACACACACACACACACACACATGTCCCTAAAGTGAGTTTTAAGCCACCGGGTCCGGGACTCGAACTGTGGTCAACTACATGGGAGTCCAGTGGCATAACCATTACGCCATCTGTAGGTCCCAATAATCAGAATTTCTAACTTAGGCTTATCAAGTTTGGGATGCTTATCACACATCTTACTGAAGGTAGGCCACTGAGGAGTTATCAAGTACTTAGCTGATTGTAAAAGTCTGTGTTCTAGGGAGAAATCAGAGGCAGAAATACAGATTTGGGGTCATCCACACACACTCATCTTAAGGTTTTGGGCCATGTCAAGTAAAAAGAGAGAGAACAGGTGGTTCATGACAGAACCTTAGGGCTGTCCACGACAGAGAATGAGCTTCTGAGTGAGATGGCCCTGCTCTATATTACACTGTGTAAATACTCATTTTTTTCTCTCTTGTTATTGTCTATCGTTAGTAAGATAACTGCTTAAAATACCTGTCCTGGTCCCAGTCGAGTTGGGATGTTAAATGGGAAGCAGTACCGTCCATGGCCAGCAGGTGGTGACACTTGCCAATAGAAAGAGACGTGAAGAAGGACCGATTTGGCAGAGGAAGAGAGGAGAGGCATTTGCTCAGTGTTCCCTA
>NW_006159609.1:5791745-5810982 GCF_000334495.1 Tupaia belangeri chinensis
GGGAAATTCTGTTTTTAGAAACAAACTCAAAGGAACTGGTTATTATTTCACTAAAGGCTATCTAAGATTTTTTTTAAAGCTACAGTCAAAATGTATCATATCTTTTCAGCCACTTTTCAGTGGCTCCCCATGGCCCTCTACTAAAACCCAAACTCTTTGGGCCCAGCAGATGGTGTGCTGGACTCCTTCATGGCTGACTATGGTTCAAGTCCTGGACCTGGCTGCTTGAGGATCATGTCAGATACGTGTGCATGCCTAGAATCCCAGGGAGAGAGTGGAAGAGAGGAGAGTATGGCGTGGCATTCCTCCCTGGGGATGATTTCTCTTTCCTCCTCACTGTCTCTGGTGAGCACATGCACCCTGTGGCAAAAACCTTAAAAATAAAACAAAACAAGAACAACTCCTCAGTTTGACTGACAGATCTTCTAAAGCTGGTTCCTATTATCTCCTTCATTCTCATCTATGCCATTCTTCTTGTCATGCTTTATGGTCCAGCCGTATTGGACTGCTGTTCTCTTCCTCCAGTGAGGTGTGTCTTTTCTAGACTTAGATTTCCAGGGGCTCCTTCCCTCTGTCTGAAACGCTCCTCCCATTTGTCTCATCACCTGTCTGATTCCACTCAGCCTTCAGGTTTCAGCTTAAACAAGCCACATCTGCTTAATCAAGGAAGCCTTCTTTGAGTTTCTGGAAACAAGCGAGGTCTCCTTGCTGAGTATACCAAGATAAACCCTGATGAAAACACTTAACACTTTTTTTTTTGAAGAGGTTTTTGCTATAGGGTGCATGTACTCGCCAGACAGAGACAGAGAGACAGAAAGTGAGAAATCACCCCCCCTCTCCCAGGGGCAATGGCCATGCTGCAATCCCTTTTCCTCTGTTCTCCTCTTGGGATCTTGGGCACACACACATGCACAAGCGCCCAGCATGAGTTTAAGCCATGGGTCCGGGACTTGAACTGCGGTCAGCTACATGGGAGTTCAGTAACATAGCCATTACGCTAACTGCTGGTCCCCACTTAACACATTTTTAATGTTATTTGATAAATGTCTGTCTTCTCGTATGTATTATTATTTTTTTTATAGAGGTTTTTGCTATAGGGCACATGCACTCGCCAGAAAGACAGAGAGAGACAGAGAGACAGAAAGTGAGAATCACCCCCCCAGGGGGGATGGCCATGCTGCAATCCCTTCACCTCCATTCTCCTCTCGGGATCTTGGGCACGCACGCACATGCACCCAGCGTGAGTTAAAGCCACCGGGCCTGGACTTGAACTGAGGTTGACTACATGGGAGTTCAGCGACATAGCCATTATGCCAACTGCTGGTCCCTATGCTCTTGCTGGGAAAGAGAGAGTGAGAGAGAAGAGAGTAAGAGAGAGAGAGAGAGAAAGCAACCCCTACTGGGACATGGCATGCGATAATTCCTTTCCTCCCTTCCTCCATCTCGTCAGGATTTGGGGAATGCATGTGCATGTGTCCAGCATGCTTTTCAAGCCACTGGGGGTCAGGATTTGAATTGTGCTTGGCCATGTGGGTTCTAGCTTCTAATGTGTTGGGCTCAACAGCTGCATCATGGGGCTGGCTTCTCGTTATATTTTAAAAGAACGGAGTTTGCCTCTATTTGTGCCTAGAACCTAGCATAACGGAAAACTGAAAGTATTCAGTGCATATTTTGAGTGAGGGAATGAATCAAGGGTCTAGTTTATCTACTGAAAGCTTCTCAATAAGCCAGCTCTCTCCTTTGTACCAGGATCTGACTTTCAGGCCTAGATTGCGAATATTGGGTCCCAAGTACAAGCCATGCAATATTTAGATGTGGGAACAGACTCAGGAAAGTTACATGATGTGTACAAGGTTATGGCTGGTAAAGACACACACGGAGGCACATTCTTGGTTGGGGAGTAGCTCTGAGAGCGAACTGCTTTCTGTGGCTGTGCATTTCTTGGAATTTTTCTCTTTTCTTTTAGAGGACGCGCTTTCCTCCAGGCCATGAGTTATACTGCAGAGCAAACTCGGAGATTTTTCTATGATTTCTCAGGCTCCTTGCCTTTGCTCATAGTTGTCCTTTTTCCTTTCCCTCTCTTCTTAGATCCTGTTTTTTGTGTCCCCTAGCCTCCTGTCTTATCTCCCTTGTCACATCCTCCTTACCACTTGGTATTGTATTTGCTACATTCAGGTTTTGCCCTAACTGATGGAGTGTAAAGAAATAACTTGACACTGGGATTCACAGTGATCTCAAGGCTCTTTCCAAGTGAAACAGACATGCTAATGATTAATTACAGCATCGTGTGGTAAACAGTAGAACAGAACTACACCAGCAGTGAAATGTCGTGTGATAGGTGCTGGGCACATGAATGCTAGAGTCTAACTGCCTGAATTCCAGTACTGGTTTTACCAGTGACTACCTCGGTGATTTCAGACCAACAAGCAATATCCCCAAGGTTTATTTTTCCCTATCTGTAACATGGGAATAAAAAGACATACTTCATAGTTTGGTTGAGATTAGCTTATGTGAAGCTCTTAGCATGGTAGCTAGAATATAGGAGCCATCCTATAAATGTTAGCTATGGTGGTTATAATGTATAGAATTGGATTCCAAGAGGCTGGGGTGGAGAAATTGTGTTTTTAGGAAAAACTTTACAAGGAAATTGGTACTTGAGATCACTCCCTTTTAATGATTTGAAATTTTGTAATAAAAAAAATGTGTGGTTGACAAGGAATGCCAGGCAGAAGAAATAGCAAGCACAAGGGAATATAAATATGTAAGAGCTTGGCATTTTTGAGAGTTCTAAGTAATATCTGGCATGGCTACAGCATAAAGTGCATGGAGTAGGAGAAAGGGAAAAGGCCAAAGAGATAAAGGTGGGGACAAACCCTTCTTGCTTATGTACTGAAAGACTGATACTTGTTTAAGTCCTGTGGAGTTCCTAGGGGTTTTAGCTGGGGAGTATTATGGTCAGATACTTGTTTTAGAAACAAATCACCCTTAGGACCAGCAGATGGCATAATGGCTATGTCGCTGGACTCCCATGTAGTTGACTGCAGTTTGAGTCCCGGACCCAGTGGCTTGAACTCACGCCAGGTGTGTGTACGTGTGTGTTTTTTGGTTCTTTTGAGGGTTTGCAGAGTTGAAGAGATGTAAGTGAGGTTAATATAAAGTTTAAATGCCAATAAATTCTATTGTTTAGTGCATTGCCTGTTCTGAAATGCCAACCACATACAGGTAGTGGTAATCTTAAAGAGTTTAGAGGTTGGCTCCAAAAAATTCTTGAGGAGAATTTTCTTTCTGAACTTTAAGACGAGTCTGAGGAATCTGGAATAAATAGGCACTTTGTTGTATATCATAGCACTATGGTCATGGAAACATTAGACATTAATAGTAAGAGTTGATTTGGTTGCTTGTTTTTTAAATTTTTCTTATCTGATCACTGGGCTAACCAGAGATCTGTGTTAAAGGATGTCATTTTTTCTTTTTCTTTTTACAAGAGATTTGTTGTTGTTGTTATAGGGCATGTGCGCTCACCAGAGAGACAGAGGAGACAGAGAGACAGGAAGAGAAAAATCACCCCCAGGGGAGATGGCCACATCACAATCGCTTCTCCTCCATTCTCCTCTTGGGATTTTGGGCATGGATACACATGTGCCTGGCATAAGTTCAAGTCCTGAGTCCAGAATTTGAATCGTGGTCAACTATGTGGGAGTCCTGCAATGTATTCATTATGCCATCTGCTGGTCCCAAGAGATGTCTTCTTAATGTCTTCTGTGGGAATCCTTCATTTTGGAATCATACTTGTTACAAAGTATTTTAACATATACTGAAATGAATTGCATTCAATATGTACATAGCTTAAGTACACATAATTCTATGTTCATAATTCTTTATGAAATTGGAAAAATAGGAAGATTTATCATTTCCTTTCTCATTCTTCATTAGGATAATAGGAAAGTTATTAGGGCTGGGCTAGTATATTTCCTCTTTCCTGGTATGCCACTTCTTCCTTTATTACATATGTTGTACATTTTGCACACGCACACACACACGGCTATCTATCTACCTAGCAGCCATCTTTCTATTTAGTCATTCTACATCTTTCTTACACATTTGCTCATACCGGGCAGCCGTGGTCTGCTCACATCTTACGTCAGTGATACCAACAGCAGAGGATGTTTTTTCTCAATGAAAGTCCTGGGATATAAAACAAGTGTATCAGGGTTGTAGGCAGATAGAATTATATTTTAATCTTTCTTCTGTCATGTATTACTGATGGGGCACTTCAAAAATTATTTAAACTTTGAGACCCTTAGTTTCCTTACCTGTGAAATGGGAATGAGAGCACCTACTTTATGGATTTTCTGAGACTATTTAATTTTTTTCACTTTTTTAATTGACAAAATTGTATATATTTATTGTGTACAATGTGGTGTTCTGAAATATATATACACACACGTTGTGGAATAGCTCAGCTGAGCTAAGTAACATACACATTATCTTACACATTTAATTGTGGTGAGAACACCTCTTAAAGATTTTCAAAATACAGTACATTGTTATGAACATGTTGTTCAAGAGATCACATGTTGATCTTTTGAGTGTATTTCAAACATCTAACTGAACTTTTGATTGAGTAGGAAGGATTACCAGGTCTGCCCACCACAGATCTCCTGCATCAGAAATTCTCTCTCCCTTCTCCCGATTCCCTGGTAACCGCTATTCTACTTTCTGCTTTTATAGGTTCAGCTTTTTTAGATTCCATATATGAGTGAAAGCATCGTGTGTTTGTCTTTCTGTGCCTGGCTTACTTCACTTAACATAATGTCCCCTAGGTACATTCATGTTGTTACACATGACAGAATTTCCTTCTTTTTAAAGGCTGAGTAGTATTTTGTTGTGCATTTAAGTCACATTTCCTTTATCAGTTCATCATTTGATGAACACTTAGGCTGATTACATATGCTGGTTATTGTGCTGTGACTTTCAAAGAAGCACTTCAAAGGCCCCTCCCTGGCATATAGTGGGCCTAAATAAATGCCAGTTTTCCTTATCTCACATCACTCCTTTCTTCTCAACCTAAAGTAGATCAAAGTTCATTTTCTAGATCAAGAACTCTCAAGGCGTGATTCCCAGACCAGTAGCATCAACATCACCTGGGAGCTTGTTAGGAATGCAAATTCTTGAGTCTGCCACACATGTTTCCTGCATCAGAAATTGGATGGTGGGGCCACACAATATGTGAAGTCCTCCAGGTAATTCTGGAACTGCTAGGGTTTGAGAACTGTTACAAAAGTATAGGCTTCCTGATTACTTACTTCACTTAACATAATGTCCCCTAGGTACATTCATGTTGTTACACATGACAGAATTTCCTTCTTTTTAAAGGCTGAGTAGTATTTTGTTGTGCATTTAAGTCACATTTCCTTTATCAGTTCATCATTTGATGAACACTTAGGCTGATTACATATGCTGGTTATTGTGCTGTGACTTTCAAAGAAGCACTTCAAAGGCCCCTCCCTGGCATATAGTGGGCCTAAATAAATGCCAGTTTTCCTTATCTCACATCACTCCTTTCTTCTCAACCTAAAGTAGATCAAAGTTCATTTTCTAGATCAAGAACTCTCAAGGCGTGATTCCCAGACCAGTAGCATCAACATCACCTGGGAGCTTGTTAGGAATGCAAATTCTTGAGTCTGCCACACATGTTTCCTGCATCAGAAATTGGATGGTGGGGCCACACAATATGTGAAGTCCTCCAGGTAATTCTGGAACTGCTAGGGTTTGAGAACTGTTACAAAAGTATAGGCTTCCTGATTATATTAAGAGTCCAGGAGGACCAGCAAATGGTGTAGTGGTTGCATCGCTGGACTCCCACATGGCCAGCTGCGATTCAAGTCCCAGAACCAGTGGCTTCAAACTGAGAGCGGGCATGTGTGAGTGCATGCTAAAATCCAAAGAGGAGACTAGAGGAGAAGGGACTGTGATGTGGTCATCCCCCTGGTAGGTGATTTCTTACTTTCTGTCTCTCTGTCAAGTGCACGAGCCCTATAACAAAAATCTCCCTGTAAACCAACCAACCAACCAACCAACTAACCAAAAACAGTCCAGTAACTGTTTCTGTCATTCTTATTATCTCTAAACAGATCTGAACATTGCATAGGTTGTGGGAGTTCAGCTATACAAGCCTCATGATCAAGAATGCATCATTTTCTTGTTGTTGTCCTGGAGTGAGATGGGATTGAGAGGGCAAGGAACGCTAATGGTGGTTGATTCTATTAAGTTGGAAAATAAACAGAATAAAAGATGGCTTCCCTCTGTGTTTTCAGCATTGCTTGGACCACTCTGGCTTTCTTGGCATTGTCAGACCTTCTCACTTCTGGCAATCTATGGATATCTGAGATTGCATATCATTCTGAATTTAATTTACTTTTTAAAAAATTCTAATGTTCATTGCCGGTTCAATTGTGAATGGTCACTGTTTCCAACTCTATGAAATGCTGGTTTATGTCTGTTACTCATTTTTTTCTATGGGTCTGCTTAGTTTTTTTTTTTTAATGATTAATAGGAATTATTGATATCAGAGTAAACCAAATGAATTGCCAATATTTGAGCATTTTTGATCTATAAGAATTATAATTTTATATGGTTCAACCTACCATATGCTGTATATATAATATTAATATGTACTAGATAAATACTTCATTTTCTTTTCAAGGAATATTTTCTTCCAGTTCATGGTTTATCTTTTTAATTCTCTTTATGGCATCCTTTGATATAAAGTTTTTAAAGTTTTTACTTACTTATTTTTTAGGGGGTTTTGCCTTAGAGCTTGCCAGAGAGAGAGAGACAGTGTGAGAGAAAGTGGAAATCACCCCCCCCGCCCCCGCCAGAGGGCATGGCCATACCACACTCCCTTCTCCTCCATTCTCCTCCTGGGATCTTGGACACTCATGCACACGACCTGGCATGACTTTTAAGCCACTGGATTTGGAAGATGAACTCTAGTTGGCCATGTGGGAGTATAGCAACATAACAGCTACACCCTCTGCTGGTTCCAATACAAAGTTTTAAATTACAATATAATCAAATTCATTAGTACTGTCATGTAAAATTTGTAATTTATGTATCTTGTTTAAGAAATTCTTTTCTACATTTCCCCACTAATCTGCAATGTTAATTCTATTATTATATGGCTTCATATAGTATTCTTGGATAATTATTCTCAGCTTTTCTTTTCCAAATACATTTTGGAATTAGATTGTTACATTACGTAATAAATCTGCTCAAGTTTTATTGAAATTTGGCATTTTAATTTTGGAGAAAATTGACTTTACATTATTAATTTTAATTAAAAGCTTTTAGCATGATTCTTTTTTTTTTAGAATTAGTAGGATATTTATTCTGCTACTCTAATGGTGCTCTTCCTTCCTTCCTTCCTTCCTTCCTTCCTTCCTTCCTTCCTAGATGATGCACGTGCTTACCAGAAAGAGATGGAGAGAGAGAGAGAGAGAGAGAGAGAGAGAGAGAGAGAGAGAAAGGGGGAGAAAGCATCCCCCAGTGGTATGTGGTCATGTCATAATCCCTTCTTTTCCACTTCTCCATCTGATCAGGATTTTGGAGATACATGCACATGTGCCTGGCATGTTTTTCAAGCTATAAGGCCCAGATTCTAACAGCAATTGACCATGTGGGATTCAGTTTTCTTAACCATTAGGTTATGAACTGGTCCCATTTTGGATTTTGTAAAGAAATTACATTTGCTTCAAAATATGATCTTTATGTTTCATTTCAGGGCAGTTCTTACACATTTGATTTCTTGGCATTGTTTCCTTATTTTGAATAGTACTGCATATGCAATCCAGAAGTCAGATAGCAATAATGGGCATCTTTGTTTTATCCTTGATTTTAAAGGGAGGTGCATTTAACATTTTATATTTTAAAAGTAAGCTGAGGCAGAATAAAAATTTAGAGAGTTTATTTAAGCAAGCAGAGACTCATCGATTGGACAGCTCCAAACCAAACATGGTTTTGTGGCTCCACCCAGGGAAAGCAAGGGGGGAAGCTTCTATAGGATGGTAATAAAGCAAAGGAAATACTTAATTGGTTACAGTTATACAGTTGCCTTATTTGGTCTATTTCATTGGAAAATTATAGTCAGTCAAGTTTGTTGGATGTTCGAGTACATAAGCCTAAGTTCTGTTTTTCTCCAAACACAAATTTTTATTAAAAAAATTACCCAAGTTAAATTTCACATATGTTGGTGATTTAAGCAAGGTTAAGGTTATTTATGAAACTTAACTGGTATTCTCAGGGGTTCTTCAGGTATAGTCTTTCTTTTAATTTACTTTAACACTACTGAGCATGTTTGTTACCAATTTTTAAATTTTTGGTAGATATTATTTACCAGATTAAGGACATTTTCTTCAAATTCTAATTTGTTGAAAGTTTTCATGAAGAAAGAATATCAAATTGAGTTATTTTCTGTATTACATTTAAATGATTTCAATTTTTCCTCTGAAATATTTTATTGATACTTGGTAAATTACAGTAAGAGAATTTTGCATTCCCAGAACAGAGAAAACATAGGCATGCTATTTTATTTATTTATTTTTTTTATGTGCCCCTCCACTCTTCCACCACATTTTAAAAATCTTTTTAAAATTTTTTCTAAAATTAATTAATTTACAGTCATTCAGAAGATGCTGCATAGTAGCTTAATCATACATGTTATTGTCAATAATTTTCCATTTCTAGTTTCATATATATATATATGCATATATATTTTCCCCCCTTCTGCCATTTCCCACCCTCCTCCCACACTATCTCATGTTGTCCACAGTTGTTTTCAATTCCTTTTTCCCCTCACATGTTATTGATTCACAAAATTTCTTAAATAATCTAACTACTTTCTATAGCAAGCTCTGCTGATATATACATATCTATGAATCCATGTCTGACTTAAGGCATGAAACTCTAAGTTGAATGAATATACTATAAGATAGCACCTAGCTGATGCTATATAGTTTACTATGATCATTAATTATGTATTTTTTACTATATTTTTAATTTTAAGAAAAGCAGATTTAACTTTAATAAATCAAAGAAATGCTAAGGAAATATGCTTAAAACTTAAAGCCAGGAAACAGGTTGGGATTCTGTTCAAATAGTAGATACATGAACCTATCAGCAGCTCAAGACAGGACAAAAATCCTTAACATTGGAAAACAAAGCCTAGAAAAAAAATAATGTTTTAGTCAAAAGTCATAAAATTCTATTTCACTAGTTCAGTCTCATGTACTTTATCTTTTGTTGTGATTCAGTTTTCCCAATTAAATTCCGGGATATAATATTCAACCCCAGGCTTGTCCCCACTATTAAGTAGGCCATTTTCTTAGTTTTTGAAGTCTTATTTCTGTGTGACTGTATTTAATTTTCCTGGTCTAACCCTCCCTGCAGAATGTCTTGGAGATCTGATCTGGTGTTGGTAAATTATTTCAGATTTTGTTTATCTGAGAATGTTCTTGTTTTTTCTTCCCATAAAAAGGATAATCTTGCCGGGTATAGTACCCGTGGTTGCAATTGCTTTTCCCTTAACACTTTGAATATATTTTCCCATTCTTTCCTCACTCGCATTGTTTTCGATGAAAGATCCACTGTCAGCCTGAAGGGATATCCTTTCTAGGTAACTTGCCGTTTCTCTCTTGCCAATCTTAGTATCTTCTCTTTGTGTGTTTTGCTCAATCTGGCTATAATGTGTCTTGGAGATTTGGGTTGATTCTATTTGGGGTCCTTTGTATTTTTTGGGACTGGATCTTTGAATGCTTCTTTAGGTTTGGAAAGTTTTCGTGCAGGAGTTCATGGAATAGATTGTCAATGCCTTATGGGTCTCTCCCCTTTCTGGGATGCCAATTATCCAGATGTTTGGATGTTTGATGGTATCTATTATTTCTCGTATAGTATTCTCATGTTTTTGGACAATTTTCTCAGTCTTGGTGGTGGATTTTTCTAGGCCAGCAATTCTATCCTCTACAACTAAGATTTGATTTTCAGTGTGATCTAGTGTGCTCTGAATACTTTCAAGGGAGGTTTTGACTTCCTGTATTATAGTGTTCATCTCTAACAGGTCCATTTGATTCTTTTTTAAAGTGTGTAATTCCTCTTTTATATCTTGCAAGAATTTCCTCACCTCTTGAAGCTTGTCAGCTCCTTTCCCCTGCCTCTTTGGCAGTTCATTGTCTCTCTTCTCTTTGATCTCTGTGAGCTTTGTCACCATGAAGATTCTAACTTCTTTACTTTATCAGACATTTCCATGAATTTCATTATACTGGCTGAGGATGAAGAGGACTTATTTTTCCTTGGAGGAGAGGTATTTTCTTGTTTTTCTGTATTTCTTGTGACCCTGCAGTGATTTCTAGTCATCAGATAGATGGTACGTTTCTTGTAATTCTTGAAGTTCAGTCTGAATGTTTGGACGCATGCAGGAGGAGGTGATCTGCAATCTCTCTTCCATTCCATTCTCACTCTTTGTGCATCAGAATCACTGGGAATAGAGGAATATTCTGACCCTAACTGTATTCAGATGTATAGATTCTGTTCATTTGGATCTGTCTAGACACTTAGTGAGGAGAGGCTGAGAAGCAAATGAGTAAAGATAAAAAAAATAAAAGAAAATGAAAGAAGAAAACAAAATAATAAGAAAAAAGGATAATTATAAAACTATGGATTTTAATACTTAAATGCAAAAATTGAAAACTGTGGGGTGTGCAAGCACTAGTTCACAGCTGAAGTTCAGGATCCATGTGGAGGTTGGCCTGGGATGGTGCCTTTCCTAAACAGAAGGGGAGAGGCACCTATTTAACACAATAAAGGGGCTTGAAATCCCAGAGAATACTTTACCTTAAAAAAATTTTAAAAATCATTAAAAGACTCAGGGAGACACAGAGAGACAGAGAGAACTGGAGACAAAGAGACAGATAACACTACCCACTAGAAATAAGTGAGAAAGAAGTCTCAGCAGAAAATCTTCATTTTAAGTCTCTGAAAGCACTAGTTCACAGCTGAAGTTCAGGATCCATGTGGACCATGTTACTTGATTTAACACTTTATAAATTGATGCACTGGGTTTGCTAATTTTTGTTTGGTTTTTAAATTTGCTACTCTATTTTTCATTTTTGAGATTTTCCAATATTTTATACACAGTAAATTTTTCTTTAGCTGTCTATCAAACAATTTCAATGTCCAGAATTGATTCTGAGATTTTTATTAGACTGAGGCCTGTCTAGTAACCCAGTCCCAGACAGTACTGGGTTGTCAGGAAAATCATGATGCATTTTTGCATAGAAAAACATAGAAAAATAAGTGATGACTTTCCCAGTGACCTAATAATTACAGTGGTGGTTTTCTTTTAGTGTCTTTTAGTAGACAAGAGAGTCTACTGTCAGTTAAAATCCTGTTCATGTTGGGATTTTCCTTCTGTGTAAGGCCTTTGTAAATCCCTGTGCCTAGAAATAATTATGCCCTTTTTATGCTTTTTATGTTTCTACTAAATATTTTAGTATTTTTAATTGACCTTTAATTATTTCTTCTTTGTTTATAGATGGTCTCACACATAGTTTGTGAGGCCCTTGAAGCAGGGAAGATCTCATTCTCAGTTTTTTGCTCCTAGTCCCAAGGCTGTTCCTATCATATATAGAGAGACAGAATTGGACAATGGTGGAGGAAAATTCTATATTTAGATCATGTTTGAAATTGACTCTTCCTGGCTGTTGCCTTGGCCTGATTATTCATTATTTAATGTCCTTGAACTTAGCTTCATAATATCTAAGTACATAGGTATTATAATTGACCCATTTCTCATTATTATGAAGACAGGATTGCATGAAATAGTGTTTATAAAATACATAGGTATTCACTACATGTTTGATAAATTACACATGCATTGACCTGGTAAAGGAGTCTGTTTTTAGTGGCAATTCTGATATATTATTTAAGAATTGTGTTAAATGTTACACAAAGCTTTTCCTTTAGAGCCACGAGTAAAGAAAGCTGGTCCCAACTTGCACTTGTCAAAGAAACATCAGCTTCAGGCTATTTGGCATCGATTCTTTGCAAAGCGCTGTCCGAGGTGCTGCTAGAGTTAATAATTCTGCCACTTCTCTCTGGATAATGATGCTCTCATCACATTAGGTTAGATGAGAGAGCTACAGGAGGCCTGGCTGGTGATTCCGTCTAGAGCTCCATTGCACTGGGTCATGGAGACTTGTCATAAAATGCTACTTGCCCCTAAGCACACCCCCAGGTTCTCAGAGAAGGACAAGGAGTTAGCACTTGGTCCAACCTAGAACCTGATTTTGACCAGGAATCCTAACATGAGCAAATATTTATTATGAAAGCAGTTTATTCAGATACTTATATAAGATATGACTAATTATATCAACCCTTTCACTGTGAACAAATGATTTAAAATTTGAAGAAGGTGTGGCTTAGAGAAAACAAGATATCAACACTTCCTTTTAAAATTTCCCAATGTCCAGAAAGTAAAGTTAGAATCTAAAGACTCTCATTTAATTCCCTACATGAGTCATCACGCCCTACCTTATGAAATCTTTCTCACTATTTTTTATGGGATTTATGCTCTTACTTTGCCACGTATTTTCTTGTTTCATAAATTCCTATCACTTTGCTGTGTCTGAGTCTTTACTTAAATAGAATCTCCTAATTAAAATGTTTTAGTCTAACACCTTCTTCTGTACCCTATTGAAATATTAGAGTACATTTCCAGATAACCTTCCTGGATCTAACTGCTGAAAATCAGTATTTCATTTAATTTCTAAATAATCACATTTTAAATAATAAGGCATTTTGTTTGAACAATAAAACACACTTTAAAAGTGCTAGTATGAGGACCAGCAGTTAGTGTAATGGCTGTTGCTGGACTCCCACGTAGTAGACTGCGGTTCGAGTCCTGGACCCAGTGGCTTAAATTCACACCGGGCGCATGTACATGCGTGCCCAAGATTCCGAGAGGAGAATGGAGGAGAAGAGATTGTGGCATGGCCATCCCCATGGGGGGTGATTTCTTGCTTTCTGTCTCTCTGTCTCTTTCTGTCTGGCAAGCGCACATACCCTATAGCAAAAACCTCCCCCCCCCAAAAAAAAAGAAAAAAAAAGTGCTAGTATGTATCAAGCACTGAGCTGGGATTAAAAATTGATTACTCTTGGGACCAGCAGTTGGTGTAATGGCTATGTTGCTGGACTCCTATGTAGTTGACTGGGTTCAAGTCCTGGACTCGGTGACTTAAACTCATGCCGGGCACATGTGCATGCATGTCCAAGATCCCAAGAGGAGAATGGAATAGAAGGGATTGTGCCATGGCCAACCTTCTGGTGGGTGATTTCTCACTTTCTGTCTCTCTGTCTCTGTATTTCTGGTGAGCACGCGTGCCCTATAACAAAAACCTCTCCAAAAAAAAATTGATTACTCTCAATAGTCTCAGTGGTATTGAAAGTCATGAAAAGAAACAATAATATAGTAACTGTTACAGTAGTCAGATGAGGTGTTATGGATGTGCAGAGGATAGCAGGCACAGGGTGCCTGATCTGGCCTGTTGATCAGAACACTTACCTGTGACTTCTCCAATGCTGTTGGATTATTCATAGCATGGAAGCTGGACTCAAAGAGCAAGTGTCCTATGAAGACAAGGAGAAATGTTGTGGTTTTTGTGTAAGTGGGAAGTCACATAGCACCCCTTCTGTTCTCTTATTCAGATACTTATATAAGATATGACTAATTATATCAACCCTTTCACTGTGAACAAATGATTTAAAATTTGAAGAAGGTGTGGCTTAGAGAAAACAAGATATCAACACTTCCTTTTAAAATTTCCCAATGTCCAGAAAGTAAAGTTAGAATCTAAAGACTCTCATTTAATTCCCTACATGAGTCATCACGCCCTACCTTATGAAATCTTTCTCACTATTTTTTATGGGATTTATGCTCTTACTTTGCCACGTATTTTCTTGTTTCATAAATTCCTATCACTTTGCTGTGTCTGAGTCTTTACTTAAATAGAATCTCCTAATTAAAATGTTTTAGTCTAACACCTTCTTCTGTACCCTATTGAAATATTAGAGTACATTTCCAGATAACCTTCCTGGATCTAACTGCTGAAAATCAGTATTTCATTTAATTTCTAAATAATCACATTTTAAATAATAAGGCATTTTGTTTGAACAATAAAACACACTTTAAAAGTGCTAGTATGAGGACCAGCAGTTAGTGTAATGGCTGTTGCTGGACTCCCACGTAGTAGACTGCGGTTCGAGTCCTGGACCCAGTGGCTTAAATTCACACCGGGCGCATGTACATGCGTGCCCAAGATTCCGAGAGGAGAATGGAGGAGAAGAGATTGTGGCATGGCCATCCCCATGGGGGGTGATTTCTTGCTTTCTGTCTCTCTGTCTCTTTCTGTCTGGCAAGCGCACATACCCTATAGCAAAAACCTCCCCCCCCCAAAAAAAAAAGAAAAAAAAAGTGCTAGTATGTATCAAGCACTGAGCTGGGATTAAAAATTGATTACTCTTGGGACCAGCAGTTGGTGTAATGGCTATGTTGCTGGACTCCTATGTAGTTGACTGGGTTCAAGTCCTGGACTCGGTGACTTAAACTCATGCCGGGCACATGTGCATGCATGTCCAAGATCCCAAGAGGAGAATGGAATAGAAGGGATTGTGCCATGGCCAACCTTCTGGTGGGTGATTTCTCACTTTCTGTCTCTCTGTCTCTGTATTTCTGGTGAGCACGCGTGCCCTATAACAAAAACCTCTCCAAAAAAAAATTGATTACTCTCAATAGTCTCAGTGGTATTGAAAGTCATGAAAAGAAACAATAATATAGTAACTGTTACAGTAGTCAGATGAGGTGTTATGGATGTGCAGAGGATAGCAGGCACAGGGTGCCTGATCTGGCCTGTTGATCAGAACACTTACCTGTGACTTCTCCAATGCTGTTGGATTATTCATAGCATGGAAGCTGGACTCAAAGAGCAAGTGTCCTATGAAGACAAGGAGAAATGTTGTGGTTTTTGTGTAAGTGGGAAGTCACATAGCACCCCTTCTGTTCTCTATTGGCAGGCATTTACAACAATCCACACAGGTTCACAGAGCTGGACAGAGATCTACCCCCCCAGCTAAGGAAAAGAGTGTGTAGGTCACATTTTCACAAGAGCATGTGGGATGGGAGCTTATACTGTGATCATCTAAGAAAATATAAATTCCACATTAACCCGTGTTGCCTACTGTTTACTTACCCATCGCACCTCTGTAAGGAACTCCTTAAAAAAGCAAAGCATCCTTAAATTTGTGTTCAAAATTGGTAAGAGTTGGAGTTTCTAGGGAGATGGTGTTTTATTCTAGAAATAGATGTGAGAAGACTCCTGAATGGTGTGATGGATGGTGGCAGCTGAGAGGACAAGAAGAAAGTAGGGTGCTGAAAGCCTGAGGCAGAAGGAAGGAAGGAGCACCTCGAGCCAGCCCAGGCCTGACAGGGGTTTTTCTATCAAGGATTGATATGCGAAGCCTTGTTTATCTTAATTTAGATGTAAATAATTAATTGCATGGTAAAGAAATAATGAATTTTGCTTAAGTCTTATTTGGGAAGCTTAAATAATCAATTTGAATAAATAAATAATTAAAGCATAAACCATATTGATTAAGCTTTATTTACACATGAATGTGAAGGGGCTTAAGTCAGATTTCTTGTGACAGAAATTTAATGGTTTCTAGGGAGAGAAGAGTCACGCAAAGGAGGAAAAGAAAGATCTAGGTTAGTTGAGGAACTTTGGGGATTGACTTTAGTGGTAAAAAAATAATGTTTTTGTTTCCGAGCCCATTAGTCAATATTTTAGTATTTCCAGTGCTTAGAAGTGCAATATGTGATACTGCTTAGGAGTTTAAAATATGTTCTTGGGGGACCAGCAGGTAGTATGGTAGACTCACACATGGTCAACTGTGGTTCGAGTCTCAGACCTGGCAGCTTGAAAATGATTCTGGGTGCATGTGCCCAAAATTCCAAGAGAAAAATGGAAGAAAAGGGATTGTGGTGTGGCCAGTGCCCCCCTAGGGAGTGATTTCTCACTTTCTCTGTCACTGTCTCTGCCTTGCTTTTATGAGAGCATGTTCCCTATGATGAAGACCTAAAAAAAAAGTGTTCTTGGAGACCTGAGTTTTAATTCCTCCTTCAATGCTTAACAGCTGAGTGAATTCACAAAAATTATTGGCTTTGCAATCTTATTTTATCCCTAAAATGGTTAAAAGAATACTATATCTCTTAGAGTTATTGAAAGTTAAATATGATAATGCTAGAAAGTTAATCCTTCACACAGTTCCTGGAGCCTACTAAGTGCTCAACAAATGATAAACGAAAACGAATATAGTTAGATTAGTGCATTTTTCCTTGAGCATTGTTCTGCATTAAACACTGTACAGTTCATCTCCCTTATAATTTTGCAAAGGGTGGTCTAGATTGTCTATCTTCCTCCAGGTGGAACTCTTACCCTGGGAAATGGTTTTCTTGCAGAATTAAAAAAAAAAAAAAAAAAAAAAAGATGAGCAGAAGCCTCAGTGAGAGGAATTGCCTTGGTCAATGAGTAGCTAGAAGAATCCCAGTCTTAATTACCCAAATGTGTACAAGGACCCTCCAGTGTACTCAAGTGCTTCTCCGCGCCTCGCATAATTTGGAGTGCCAGACAGTTATGCGGCTTGCATTGTGATGAGAATGGAGACAGTGAGTATAGTTAAAGTCTCTTTCTTTTAGTTTTTTTTTTCTGCCCTCAGTTATAACTAGGAAATCCTAAACTTCTGGATTTCCCTTTGGCTCAGCACTTAATAATGCAAATGAATTCCAACTTGCACAAGTACACAAGAGAGAAGAGGGGGGAGTAAGGTAGGATAGGGAAGGTGTGAGGATTGCCTTGTACTGGTTTGTGGGATTGTGAGCAAATAGGTTGACTCTGTGAGTCTATTTTCTCATCTGTAAAATCAGGATAAAGATGAGGATTGAGATGAAGGATTATATATTGATTAAATAAGGTCAAGGGTAGTATGTATTATGTCAAAACCACGCATGAATTCAAAACCTTTTTTTTTGCACCAAAATAAACCCATACTTAGTACCATTTTTCCCACGAACTTTTTGAAGTTCTTACGTAAGTAAAGGATCGTCACAGGGCTTGGGGCAGTCCAGGATTTAACTAATGCTCTTCTTCTATGGAGGGCCTTAGTCAATGTTACTTTTCCTTAGTTTCCTATTCTCTTGTAAGACAGTCATTCCAACAATAATGCTTAAATATAGAAACCTCCTAACCTAGACACATACGGAGCTGCAAGTTGTCAAGTCTGAATTATCTCCTCCTGCTCATTTTAGACTATCCTTTCACCTTCTACTGACTGTAGAGATGTGTAACAACTCAAACTTTCCTGCATACTCAATGGGCTAATTTGCAAAAGCTTGGAGAGAGAGTGTAAGTATTACATGCAGGAGAAGCTATGGGCTGAGTGAATCTTCTCATATATCTTGAGAGTTTGGTTTAGATAATGAACTTACTGGTGGTAGGAAAAACAAAGTTTGGACTTAAATTTTTTTGGTGGCAAGTTCAGGGAGCAAATGAAACCATCGTCTCACCTTACATTGCAGTTTTATTATTATTTATTATTTTTTAATCTGACCAGAGAGAGACAGAGACAGAGAGAGACAAAGTGAGAAAGTAAGCTGCCAAGTCTGGGACTCAAACCATGGTTGGTGACATGGGAGTCCAGCACCTTAACCCCCATTCCACCTGCTAGCCCCACGGTGCAGTTTTAATGTGTTGTATCTTCTTGAACTACTCAGCAGCCTAAGAACTGGATTTTCGCTTAAGTCCCTTGAAGCCACTCATTCAATCATGCATTCATTTTATGCTTACTCTCTCCTCAACTCACCTTTTCTTTCCTAAGACTTTATTGCTGGTCTATGAAGGGTCAACCACTGTGTTAGATTTAGCATACACTGTATAATCGAGGCAATGTGGAACCATGTATGTGATTTATTTTGGTTAGTTGTCAAAACTGGTCAAAGTACCATTAAAATGATACATACATAATTTAAATATTTGATTTTGACTTACAACAGAGAAGGACATTAGCTGTTTTTTAAAAATATTAATTTAATTGTATTTATTTATTTATTTTATTTGACTGGAGAGACAGCTAGAAAGAGCGAGACAGAGACAGAGACAGAGAGAGAAAGTCTCCGGGGCTTGAACCACATTCGGCCATGTGGGAGTCCAGCATCTTAACCACCTCACCACCTGCTGACCCAACTCTCAATCTTTTAATGCAGGGTCACTTTTTTTTCCTTTGATTACAAGTTGCTGTTAAGAGGTCCTGGTTTACCCTACTTGCATAGGCCTTAACTATGTTGCGCTACATACAATGTCCAGACTCCATTTCTGTCTGGACATCGAGGTCTGGGACTTGAACCGCGGTGGACTACATGGGAGTCCAGCGACATAGCCATTATGCTAACTGCTGGTCCCAGGAATATGGGAATTTTAACAAAGAAACAGACCACACAGAGATGGAAATATTGCAAAAAGTTTGCAAGATCATTCAAGATGCAACAGAGCCCTGGCAACCAACTTTTCCGCAACTGGTTCCACTGAGTCTAGGACTCTGCATTAGTGACTCCATGCCCGTCTGATCCACTTTAGCTGCTCCTGCTGCTACAGTGGACACTCCTGTAATGTCCTTCTGGATGCCTCACAGTTTCTGATTACCCAGAGCGTCTACTTATTCATGGCTTCTACTGCTTCTTGACTTCTCACTGTTCCACAGAGCCTCTTTACACATCTCACGATGTCCTCTCTGTGGCTCTGCCTCCACTGACCACTGCTGACTCTACATCCCATATTAAACTCTCCAGTGGAGAAGGGCCTTATAGTTTAGCTTATCACTGCCCAAAATAATCACCATCACCAGGACTGGGAAATAGCTCTTACACCATGCCACTTCACAGGTGGCTTGAGAGCTCTAATTCAGATACCTACCCCCCTGTCCAAACAATTTTGGTCAGGACCTTACAACCAAAATTTATTTTTTGTTCTTTTTTAAGAATTATTTTTATTTTATTCATCATTGTTTTGTTTTTAATTTGACCAGAGAGAGAGAGAGAGAGAGAGAGAGAAAGAAAGGAAAAGTGAGAAAGCAAGCC
>NW_006159609.1:5811150-5812536 GCF_000334495.1 Tupaia belangeri chinensis
AGAGAGAGAGAGAGAGAGAGAGAGGGAGAAAGAAAGGAAAAGTGAGAAAGCAAGCCAACAGGTCTGGGATCGGAACCAGCCATGTGGGAGAACAGTGCCTCAACCACCATGCTACCTACAGGGCCCCCAAAATACTACATATACCTGGGAACCCCCAAGGGCTGCTTCTATCCACAGCAGGCTGCGGCATGGCAGGCAGTCAACACGACAGAGTCCTCTCCAAAACAGCTCCTTCCTCGGGCATTTTTATTCCAGAAAGGACTCGTTACATGAAAAAGAGAACTGACGGCATGCATTGTTATGGGAGTGCTCATTTCAGAAATTTCAGAGTAATCAGAACAGCAAAATACCATACCTAAACCATGTCTTTTGAAATCGTCAGTTTTTGTATCATAAAAGACTTTGTAGTTATTTCCGAAGGCAACCAGCTTAATACGGAATTCATTTTGAGAATTTGGATAGAATGAACATAATCATATTCACAGAATAACTGGGAAACTTTCAAGACACCTCCTGAAATAACAGTTGTGTCATAAAAACAGGGTGTGACATCTGCTTTTACTCTGATTCTTCATCCTGGATTTGGGAGTTCCTCCACCTGGTAAGTATTCGTGAATCATGTATGAACAAAAAGCAACGGCTTGCTGATTGTTTTAATACCCATAGATAATGAGGGACCATCCAAAAATAGCTTTGGTGAGTGCCAGGTGGTAAGCCCTGTGAAAATCAGCAAAACAATTGCATTTCATGGCTGAAATTTACACCTCTAATTGTGATGTTCCACTGTTTTATTTCTTGGCAACCTACCCTTAACTTACTCTCTTGTAGCAATGAAAGAGCAACAATTTAACAAAGCCAACTCTCTGTGCTTACAATCTGGATGAATTTCTGTTTTATTCTGTCAGGAAAGAGATGGGAAAATGAAAAAAAAATTTTTTTTTGGCCAAACCAGGAGTCTCTTTTCTTTAATGTTTGAGAGCAGCACACTGCACTTCCTGGCAGTTTGAGGCAATATGTATGACTTACTAAACGATGAAAAGCTAAGAAGCATTGCTTTAAGAATGATCACAAGGTTAGCAGACTCAAGGCTGGTATAGCAGCAGGAAGAATCTTGCCTGGGAAATGGTGCTGTGGGCAGTAACCCAGATGTCATTCCTGCAAAGTGATCAGCCCAACAATTTTACATCTCATATTGGTTGGGCCAACTTTATCTGAGCAGCCCCAGTGTGGTGCTTTTGAAATGTATAATTTGTTGAATAAAAAGAGATATGTTTTTAAGCAACATTCAGTAAAGAGGCTTAGTAGGTATTTCCATGATCCCTCAGGCCAAAATGATAATGATAATAATAATAATAATAATAATAATCTTTAAGGGGCTGTCTTTCC
>NW_006159609.1:5812926-5826034 GCF_000334495.1 Tupaia belangeri chinensis
AATAATCTTTAAGGGGCTGTCGTTCGCTAGAAGAGAGTTTTTCATTTCTATTGGCCCAGGCCCTAGCATAAACTGGATGATTAATGAAAGTTTGCTGAATGAGGGACCAACAGTTAGCATAATGGCTATGTCATTGGACTCCCATGTAGTCAACTGTGTTTTGAGTCTCAGACCCGGTGGTTTAAACTCACGCCGGGCACGTGTACATGTGTGACCAAGATCCCGGGAGGAGAATGGAGGAGAAGGGATTGCGGCATGACCATCCCCCTGGGGGGTGACTTCTCACTTTCTTTCTCTCTGTTTCTCTCTGGTGAGTGCATGTGCCCTGTAGCAAAAACCTCTCCAATTAAAAAAAGTTCCCATATCCTTTATTTCCACACGTAATTTGCTTATTTTTATAAGGTAATCTAAATGAATTATAAAGGAAAGAAAATTTTGTTCCATTGAATAGATATCACCCTTTATTTCTAATTCTTATCTCATTCTGGAAAAGCCTTTTATACTCCCAAATAATCCATTAAAATTATTTCAAAAAACAGAAACAATACTAATCTAGTTGGAGGTCTTTTTTGTAGAAGAAAAGGAAGTGCGGTTGGCACAAATCACCTCTCTTGTTCGGCACCTGATTGCTATTGATAGAGGGTCAGTAGCAAGTCAGGTACATAGTACGTCTCATTTCTAATCTCACAAGAACCTTCGAAGGTACAGTAGTTACTACAAAACTCATATTACATATGGAGGAAACTGAGGCTTACAGGGGAGCCATGAATTGACTAAGTGCTCCCTACCATTAGGAATTAGAGTGGGGATCCTCTCTCAGGCCTGCTTGTCTCCAAAGTGGTTGCTCTTCCCACTGTACTTCACTGCCTTACCTAGGACAGGAGCTCTCTAAGGTTTGGAGTCCCCATGACAGTCAGACTTCAGAGCATACAGCTCTGTAGGACAGGAAGCAAGTAGACCCTTGAAGGGCCATTGACATCAGTTCTAAATTGAGAGCAGGCATGTAGGCAGGCAGTGCCGTTTCTGGTGGATGACGGCCACTCCATCTTGTGAGACGTAGTGATCTCCTGAACAGGCTGCGTTCAGTAAGTCACACCACTCAGGTGTTTTATTACAGGCATCAGGGCAATTTATATGTAAAAACACAGTCAGTTTCCTTTGCCTTGTAAGAAATCTGACAGAGAAGAAGTGACAGATGGCAGGTAGAATGTTCCCCAGTTGCGGTGTGGATCATGGAAAATAGGACAGTTGGTCTATATTGGTATTTCTGGCAGAAATCATGGGGAAGAGGGAGCTACACACTGAAGCCCATTCATCCTGTTCTTCAGAATAGGCTGTCTCCGGAGGAGTAAGGAAGTGGGAGGCTGACTGACAATAAAATATGCCAGCTCGTTAATCAGGGGTTGACAGGGCTCTGGGTGACAGATCACACAGAGAGGCTGTTGAACTGGTTGAAGCTGCCGAGTTCCATTTAGAAGTCACAAGGCCTTCCCTTTCCTGGTCAGAGGATGATAGGATTTGGTGATTTGAGGTGTTTTCCTAGTGAAGAGAACATGCTTCTCTCACCTGCGGGATGACCCCTGTCTAAGATGAGGCAGGGGACTATGGTGTATGGATTAATGCTCATACCACACTCTGTCCTCGGTACTGGGGATAAGCTGCCCTCAGGGCTGGCGTCTGAGAAACTATGACAGTAAAGAATACTTTTATTATCTCAGTTCATTGGTGGTGAGGGGTGGGGAGAAATTAGCCTAAGAAAAGTCATTGGCCCAGATTTCAATGAAAAATGTGTGTTTTGTGACCAGCAGTTAATGTAATGGCTATGTCGCTGGACTCCCATGTAGTCGACCATGGTTCAAGTCCTGGACCCAGTGGCTTAAACTCACACCGGGTGCATGTGCATGTATGCCCAAGATCCTGAGAGGAGAATGGAGGAGAAGGGATTGTGGCGTGGCCATCCTTCCCCCCCCCCCCGGGGGGGATTTCTCACTTTCTGTGTGTCTCCCTCTGCCTTTCCAGCAAGTGCACGCGCCCTATAGCAAAAACCTCTAAAAAAACCCCCAAAGAAACCAACAAACCTCTCCAAGGTCTTACTGCCCCTGCATATGTCTAGGATGGCTTTATTTATTCTTCTTAAATTTTTGGACATAGGGTCAGTGTGCTTGCCAGAGAGAGAGAGAGTGAGAAAGTGAGAGGGAAAGTGAGAAATTACTTCCCATGGGGGATGGCCACATTGCAATCCCTCCTCCAGTCTCCTCCTGGAATTTTGGGCATGCACACACACGCAAGTGCAGAACTTGAGCTGTGGCCAGCCGTGTGGGAGTCTAGCACCTTAACCACTAGGCCACCTGCTGGCCTGATGGCTTTATGTTTAACATGGGCATCAGGGCAGACCGAAGTAAGCAGAGCCCTTGCCTTGATGGTATCCACAGTCTAGAAGGGGAGAAAGACAACTAAGTATGTGAGTATGATAGGGTATGATGGCTGTTGTTACGAATCTCCTAGAGAGAGCTCCCTTGAGGCGTCTCCAGCAGGCTATATTGTGGCCCATATGCTGCTGCCCCCTCCTCCTCTCACCCTCACTTTGTCCTGCTACGAGCGGGGAACTAACTGGCCAGACCTCTGAGCAGAAGCTTCTCTTTGCCTTTTCTTCTCTCCGCCTTTTCTTCTCTCCCAGCTAATTGCTTTCATTGGCCTGTGTTATCTCAACTCTTCCTACTCAGGCACTAGGTCCTAATTAGTAGTTTTATATCAACTGTACTAGGGAGAAATGTTCACCTGTTGAAATATCCATTTTGTAAGCCAAATAATAATGTGATTGAATATCTAAAAAAAGAAATGAAAAAAAAATAAAAAAGGAATACACCATAGAAGTACACACTTAAAGTTCACTTTTTCCTTCAAAAATAAAGCTGGTGTTAAAGACCCCCAGTATCGAAAGCATAGGGTCAGGTATCTGTCCTCTCAATGCTTTTGTTACACAGGTTTGGGAAGAGTTCAGAATTAAGCAGATCATTTCTGATATTTCTATGAAAGACTTTGTGAGTTTGGAGTATTAGAACTTGCCTAACTCCTGTCAAGTGTGTGTGTGTGTGTGTGTGTGTGTGTGTGTGTGTGTTCTGATGTGATTAACAAAATCTTCTTGGGGCCAGCAGGTGGCGTAGTGGTAAGGCTCTGGACTCCCACATGGCCAAATGAGGTTTGAGTCTTGGATCTGGTGGCTTGAAAATCACACTGGGTGTATGTGTGAGCATGCCTAAAATCCCAGGAGGAGAATAGAGGAGAAGGGATTGTGGTGAGGCTATCTCCACTGGTGGAGGGGGGGTGATTTTACACTTCCTTTCTCTCCACCTCTCTCTGTTTCTCCACCAAGTGCGCACACTCTATGGTGAAAATTCTCTCTCCAAAAAGCAAAACAAAACGAAAGAAAAAACCAACTCTATCCTACTTGTTTCATAGGAAGTTGCTACAGGCCTCCCACATATGGGGCAGGATGTGTTCTGTTAGCATAACAGATTCCTGAGGCATTGGAGACTAACTATTTTATAATCACAGGAGGGAGATGATTAAATTTGCCTTTGAAATTTTCTACCAAGTAGTGTAGATGAAGAACGAGGTAGAAAAGATGACGTGGGAACTGGGCAAATAGGGCCATCCAAACAACTTTGTCTACTTCTGATTTTGCTTGAACAAGCCCATCTAGCTATATACTGGGCAAAAAAGGAAGAGAAAACAGAGAAACAGGTGAATATTTGAGTTCCCTCTGAGATATGAAAGGATGTGTGCTATTTCTTAAATACCATGGATTGAACAGTCCTGCAGAAACCAGAAAATACAGATTGTAGCCTATTTCCTAAAGAAAAAAAAAAAAGGCAGAAAGAAAGCAAGCTTTTTAGTTGTTTGGTTTGTAAAATGAACTAATCCCCAACAGGCTTTCCTGTCCGTGCTAACTACCAGAACTGAGCTCTAGTTCAGAAGGGATGAAAAGGACAAGGAACAATATTAGAATGATCCCAACTGGCCCATTTCTCGCCCTCAATTTTTAAAATAGAAATACCATATGGTTCCATATGATAGGACATCTTTAGTGTTACATATACAGTCTCTTTTTGGATCCAATCAAATTTTTTATTTGTTTGCAATTTAATTCCCAAATAATTGATGATGTATAAATGTAAGGCTAGAATGCTAATGTCAGCAGATAGAGGATTTTAACTGGAAGAAGTTTAAAGGATGAGTTCCAAGCAACAGCAGCTTATTAGCATTTATTAATGGACAGTGTCAGCTACAAAATTTGTGAGGCCTGATGTAAAATAAAAATATGAAGCCCTGGCAAGGCTGATTAGTCAATTTCTCCTTCCTCCATGCCTCCTGAATACGTCCCAGCAAAGGGCAACAAGAAGGGATGGTGGCCTCAGAGTTGGCATTGGGATTGAGGGTGAGTGAAAAGCTTCCTCGCAGTTGCTTCCCAAACCTGCTAGCCCAGGGTAATGATGGCTGCTGAATTGCCCTATCCGGAAGACATCGCCCCTACCATTCAGACCCTCCCCTAGCCTGCACCTAGCCTGTGCAGGAGGAAGAGGGAGGGCACAGAACCGAGTCTTGAGAATGTCAGGTGGGTGAATGTGGGCAGCAGGCTGGGGCAGGGGAGGAGGAAGCAGGGCTGGGGTGAGTAGAGTTGAGCAGACTGGGAAAGAAGGCTGAAAATTCTTGAAGAGGAGAGGAAATAGTAGGAGGCTGGACCACGTGTGAGCTGAGGCTCCAAGCTCTGCCCCCATGCTCCATCGGCTCATCAGACTTCGCTCACATCATAACTCAAAGATAAAATTATTAAGAATTTCAAGATGATGAGGGCAAAGCACTAAGCCCCAAGTTGAGGGTCCCTTTGGAGTATGGAGCCCTGCAAGACCGCCCAGGTTGCAAGCCTGTGAATTGGCCCTGTTGAAAAAACTTTTTCAGGGCTGACGATGGACCAGGCAGGGTAGGGTCTGCAGTGAAGAAATTCCAAGCTAGTGAATCAGGCTTCCGGGAGCACCTGTGGCTGGTGCTCTGGCTCCAACATCTCTTGGTATCTCACCTCTGGTAAGTCATTTCTCTTCTCTTGGGTGCGATTTATCTGCATGTCTATAATGGGGGAAAAAATCAGAGAATCTGAATGTTTCTCTGTGCGTATGAGTTCAAGATCATGCAGCTAAACACTGTCGGGGGATTTACTTCAACCTGTTTAATTCCCTAATCCACGCTCTCCTTGCCTCAATGGTTTTGGTTTTGTCTCGGGAGGTGGATTTTAACCCTTTAGTGTATGGAATCTTTGATAAATTAATGAGCTTCATAAATCTGCCATGGAGAATAAAGAGCACAGGAAAGTCATTTTGTATACATTTCAGGGAGTTTACAGAGCCCCTGCAGCCCACCTGGCGACCAGATTGAGAGCCCTGAAGAGGTAAAAATGTCTCATATTGCTGGAGGGATAATAGGCTTTGAACCCAGGCTTGCTGGGTTTGTGCTACCTGTGTGGCAGCATGCTGCACTCTCTCTCTTATGAATGCCAGGGACTGTTTCAGACAAAGCTTTCCTTTGTGGCTCTTGTTTTCTCCTGCCCATATTTTCATGCTAGAAACATTATCTTCCTCATTGTACTTGTCCTCCAAGGGAGATCTCTCTGCCTTATGGACACTCTGTTAGGAATGAGTCATTCCTTTTTGAAGAAAAACAAGAGCAGTCTTTTGAAATGAATCCTTTTAAAGGACATCTGGTATGACATTAAACGTCATTCCTTTCTGGTCCATAGAGAGCGCAGTCCTACAGGATGGGCACTTGCTGGTGGGGACTCGCCGTTGCTCCCAACCTCAGTCGCTGTTGCAGACAGCAGGGGCCCGATAGATGGCGACAGCAGCTCAAAGATGAAGTTCTGAGGCAAAAGTCTGTGTGTTTTAGGCTTGGCAATGCATTATTTATGAGGGGAAATTAACTTCGAAATCTTAGTTTGCCCCTAGCAATATACGCAATAAACATGATATTCTCAATACCAGGTAACAAATAGTCTTTCTAACAAATTAGATAAATTCTCCTGTCTGCTTTCTGGTACTTTGGAGTTATGTGTATTTGGCTTTTTTAAAAAAATATTATTACTATTCAAAGTGACTGCTTTACAGAAAAGAATGTCCAAGTGGCTCTGTGAGGTATTGGGGGAAAAATAGGTGAAAAGTCTGATGAAATGTAAGTGAATCTCAGTATGAAATTTTGTACTGTTGCTTAAAAGGTAATTTTGAGCTCTTCCCACAGTTCATGTTGTAATAGACTCAGATGCAGCTTGGTGGAAAGAGAATTCTGCTTTGGAAACAAACAGATCTGGATCTAAATTCCCTTTCTGCATGTTTGGATGTTGTTGCGATTCTGAGTTGCTTCAATTTCTGAGCCTTAGTTTCTTCGTCTGTAGAATAGTTTCATGATACCAGCTGTATACAGCTGTGTACACTCTACAGACATATGTACTACTTGGTGCCAGGTGAATATTCCACTACCACCAGGTCCATTCTCCTATTGAACATATTGCTGGACTCAGGGCCAACAGTGGCGTGGTGGTTAAAGCACTGGATTCCCTCACAGCAGACTGTGGTTCAAGCCTTGGACATAGCGGCTTGCTTTCTCATTCCCCCCAAGCCCTCTCTCTCTCGCTGGTAAGTGCATGTTCCATGTAGTAAATTGAAAAAGAAAGAATAATAATTATAAGTAAAATTAAATAAATAATTTTTTAGATGTTTTGCCTTAGGATAAAAGAGAGAGAGAGAGAGAGAGAGAGAGAGACAGACAGACAGACAGACAGACTGTCCGACCGAGGCTGTGAGAGGGAAAGTGGGAAACCACCTCTCAGAGGGGATAGCCATGCCATAATCCCTTTTCCTATACTCTCCTCCCAGGATTTTGGGCACACACACACACAAGTCTCAAGCCACCAGTCCAGGACTCAAACCATGGTTGGCCATGTAAAGTCCAGAGATATAACTACTTCACCATCAGGTGGCCTGCAGTAAATAATTCTTTAAAAAAATTGCTGGACTGAAGTGTTGCAGATGAGCCATGTTTAGAATATCTATATATAAAGGCTTTTTAAACATTTTTTTTTTTTTTTAGGTTTTTGTCATAGGGTGGGTGCACTTACTAGAGACAGAGAGGGAAAGTGGGAAATCACCCTGCCCCAGGGGGGATGGCCATGCTGCAATCTCTCCTCACCATTTTCCTCTTGGGATTTTGAGCATGCATGCACATGTGCCTGGTGTAATTTTAAAGCTGCTTGGTCCTGGACTTAAACTGTGATCAGCCATGTGGGAATCTAACACCTTAACTACCATGCACCTGCTGGCTCCATTATCTATGAAGGTTTTAAAGTGAGAATTTGGCTTAAATAAATGTTGGGTATTACTTGAGAAAACAAGGATGAATAGAGAAGTTATGTTTTTATAAGGCTATTAAAGTTTTATAAGATGGCAGGTGAGGAGGACAGACGAATATCATGTGAGTCGTGATGGCAATGGATATTGGGTCCTCTCGGTGTTTAAAAATATCACAAATAAAACCAACAGCCGAGATGAGTTCCCTTAGAATAAAAGATAACTTTTGTGCCATGGTAAAGCAATTACCTGTGAGTAGGTCAGACCTTAGCTCCAACAGTTCCTAATCATGCCACTTGGGGCAGGCTGTACCTTACCTCTCTGAACCCGTTTCTTCATATGTAAAATGTAGATGGTACCACTGTTTACCTATTCCATGAAAACAGGATTGTCTTGAGGGTTAAAGGAACTAGTGTATGATAGCAGTGTTAGGCTAGTATCAAGCACATGGTAAGCTGTTTTTATAGCTGTTGACATTGTTGCTATTACACATGAGGATGTTGCAGTGGTTGGACAAAAAATCTGGAGCTGAAAATTCTAGGGCCTAGTCTTATTCTGTTACTTGATGACACAAACACAAATTTGGGTAAATTGCTGACATAGTTATCTCGTTGCTCAAATGCCGATGGTCATGGTAATAATCCTGGCACCAGTGACTTTGGAAGATTTTCCTGTGCACTGGCTGTAATTCAGAGATATGGGTGGAGGGGTTGAAAATCTCATTAGGGTAAAGCTCAAAGGAGGCCCGAGATGACTGCCATGAGAAGAGGAATAGCTGTGGAGGAAGAAGATGGTAATGAGCTAAAAACAACCAGTGGTGTCCAGCAGGGAAAAGGAATACCATTACCCCATTCCTTTCACGGGAGAATATGAAGGGGGAGCAGTATACTCTCACTGACCCAGGAAGCCATGTGCATAGTTGAGGCCATGCCTCAGACAGGAGTCAGAGAGACCTGTAGGAGCAGGAATCCAGACAGTGCCTAAAACAGAGGCTATGGGACCAGCAGTTAGCGTAATGGCCACAAGAAGCCGCCTCTTTCCTCAGGCTTCTGACAGAAGTGAGGAGTAACTATACACAAAAGTTGAGGCAGCCGGGGAAGTTGGGAATGTGGCTACCAACCATTGTTATCATTTATGATTTCTAAAATTTTATTACGTTTGTACTGAAGTAGATATCTAGTTAGAAGATATTTCTGACATTTCAGAAATTTCTAGGCAAGGTAGACATGGTGATGTTGATGACAAAGATTATGCAAACAGACTTCATAAAATTCATGGAAAAATGAAGTTAAAGAACAAGTTTACTTTGGTGCAAAGTATTTCGAAATCCATGCACAGTTTTTTTTTTTTTCATAATATGCATTTCCATGTCCTTTTGAAGATATTGTGTATGTCATGGAATTAATGTGACTAAGTATGGCCCAACTGCACAGTATCAAAATACTCTGTAAACTGCTAAGTGGCATAGAAGGCTTGCTGTAAGCATAATGGCTGGTGCTGTGTCTTGAGTGGCAGCCTGGTAAAGTGGATGGAATATAATTTTGAAATCAAAGGCCTTTGGGTCTAACTCTTGCCTCAGCCATTCACTTGGCAGTAGGTCTAAGTTGGGAGAAAATCAATTCAAGGTGACAGAGCAGAGTCTAAGCAAGAAGGAAGAAAGGTAATTGGAGACAAGAGGTATCAGTGTCAGGGTCAGGCAAATGTCGGCAGCAGAGAGGTCAAACAGGAAGTAATGAAAATGGTTCAAGCAAGGAGAACCCAGGAACAGTACAGAGTCCTGCACAGAGAAGTAGCCGGTCAGATCCAAGAGGTGGGTAAGGCAGCAGCTCTCAGCAGCTTTCTGAGGTTCTGGGCCAGGGCACTTGCCTTCGCTGTAACTGGAAAGAAGAGGAGGATCTCGGTTCTGTTTGTTTCCTTAGGAAATGTTTACTGAGCACCCCTTGGACCGAGACTCCTCTGCTGGTAGACTCTTCAGCAAAAAATACACAGCATTGTATGTCTAACAATGAGCTCTCCTTACCATCCTATGCTTTCCATCCCTGGCTTGCCTGTGTGATTTCCTTTTCAGGGTTTGGACAGTTTGAAGGGCCGCTTTTTGTTGTTTGTTTCTAAACCTTTTGTGCTGAGCAGAGCGTAGTGTGGTTCCAATGTGCCCAGCAAACCTTTGGCACTCAGTAAATGGTTTTCAGTGATTGAAGGAAGTTGAGGAAACAAATGAGTCATTTTTGCAGACATCTTGGTTGGATGCCTGAATATTCACCCCAAATTAGTGACAGTATTAAGATACAAGAACCAGGATATAGAATAAATCTGTAAAAGTCTATTGCATGCCTGTGTATATCCTATTTATGTAGAGTTCAGGAATTACTGAAAAAACAATGCAGTTAATGAACCTGATCCCACCCTACACATTGTCCAATATAGAAATATTTATACTTATAAATATTTATACTTTTTCAGTACTTATACTTTTTCTTAGGACACAGATTTTTTTTCCCCATGGAAACATATTATGTAGATGCAATGCAAAAAGCAAAGGAAACTATGAATGAAAACAGAGCTATGCACATTGCTGGGAGGGAATAGTAGTTATCATAAAGACAGTAATATCACTTAGTTCACATTTAGGTGTAACATTATACTCTTTGCAGACTATTTCAAAGACCCTGAACATTTCAAAATATAAATATCATGTAAGAGTGGGCAATAATACCAAAACCTTTTTTTGAGAAGGCTGAACAGTATTATTGCTATTTAAAATATTTTTAAAATGTAGAAAATGACAATTACCAGAATCACATGATAGGGGCCAGCAGGCAGTATGGTGGTTATGGCACTGGACTCCCACATGGCCACCTACAGTTCAAGTCCTAGATCTAGTGGCTTTAAACTCATGCAAGGAGGGGGTGGAGGCATGCTCAAAATCCCAGGAGGAGAATGGAGGAGAACGGACTGTGGCATGGCCATCCTCCCAGGGAGTGATTTCTCATGTTCTCTCTCACTGTCTCTGTCTCTCTCTCCTCTCTGGCAAGTGCACATGATGATGGCAAAAACCACTTTTTTTTCTTGTTAAATCACATAATATAAAGCTGAACATCTGAAAATTGAATAGATGTTTAAACATATTTGTTAAAGAGAGACCAAACACATCTCAGACCTCAAGATTTAACAAACATAATACTGAAAACAGAAATGAATGTTGAATGTACTATTTTTGTACTGAACACCAGTACAAAATTTATTGACTTGAATTTATACCTTCTGTTATGCAACTAAGATAATTTTTAGAGGAGTCCTAGGGTTAAATATTTTCTTTTTTGGAGACTTTTTTTGCTATAGGGCATTTGTGCTTGCCAGAAAGGCAGAATGGAAACAGAGAGACAGAAAGTGAGAAATCACCCCCTCCCCCAGGGGGGATGGCCATGCCACAATCCCTTATCTTCCATTCTCCTCTTGGGATCTTGGACAAGCACGCACATGTACCCGACGTGAGTTTAAGACACCGGGTCCAGTTCTAGGACTGGAACCACGCGGTTGACTACGTGGGAGTCAAGCGAGATAGCCATTACACCAACTGCTGGTCCCTAAATATTTTCTTTACGGCCTACAAAAAATCAAAGAGGAAATACATGTTGCAAACTTTGGTGTAAGATATATTTCTGCAAGCCAAATATGATAGAAATTTTAAAAGAAATTAAAATATGTAAAGCAATGTACAACAATCGTAACTCTCATAAACATGCTGAGTATACAGCTGCAGCTAACTTTCAGGTAAGACTTACCAACCTGCAAACTATTTATATACTTCATTAGATCTTCTCGTACCTTCCTACTGAAAATATGGTCTCCTGGCCAGCAGTGTTGGGGCTGATTAGACATATAGAAGTCCAAGGTCAACCTCAGGCCTACTGAGTCAGAATCTGAATTGTAATAAGATCCTGGATAACTCATACACATTTAAGAAAATTTGTACTAAATAAGCTACTGAGGAAACTATTTAAATTATAAAAAGTTCAGTAATTTGTCAAAGATCAGAGTTAAAGATAAGAGTGGAGATAGACTTCCAGACTTTTTGTTGTTCTTGTTGCTATAGGGCATGTGCACTTGCTTGAGACAGAGAAAGTCAGAAATTACCCCCAAGGAAGCATGTCCAGGTTGCAATCCCATCTCCTCCACTCTCTCCTGAGGACCCTAAGCATGCACGTACACGAGTCCGGTGTGATTCCCAAGCTGCCAGGTCTGGGACTCAAACTGTAGTCAGCCATGTGGGAATCCAGTGCCTCAACCACCGTGCCACCTGCTGGTGCAGACTTCCAGGTCTTTGAACTACAGATTCCTTTTCGTTCATTTACTCATTTACTAATTTGACACATACTGCTTGAATGTCCATGTGCAGATACTGGCCAGGGTCGAGTATGGGAGTTCCCTGTGTGACACAACTTCATGGATGTTTTCTGAAATAGTCATGCATGGTCATTCCTTAGCAGTAAGATGGTTGCTTAAAAATCTAGTAAATGCCATCACATTGAAAACTCAACTCTCTTACTATTAATATATAAATGTGGGTTAAGATATCATTAAAGTATACCTTTTAATTTAACAGAATAAATATAAATGGCAGACCATTTAAATTTCAATTTTGAGTAAGACATAGGAAAAGAAGTATACCCTAGCTAAGGACAAAAATATAGTTCCTACCTGTTTAGAGTACAAGACAGTTCTATGTGAGAAGAGCTATAAAACTGTCTAAATCTTTTGACTGCTTTATTCTACCTTTGGGAAAAAAATACTCCAATTAAATTTTTTCCATGGAAAAGACAAATGGGTATAAAAATATAATTATGTTTTTTTCTCACATTGATATCAAAAGCAAAGTAATCCAGGTGTCCAGTATTACTAACAAAGCATATGCTAACATGGTGTTACAGGGCAAAGAGAAAGCTGGAAACCCTAGCAATAGCTCCCCTGCCATTGCTTAGAAAGTCTATACTCACTGCCAGGCATCCTGCATGATCCAGTCTCAACCTTCCTTCCACATCCAGTACCCCAGCCTATACCATGCTGGACTCCACTGCTCTCCTAAAGCCTTGTGGCTCTCTTTAATTCTGTTTTTTTTTTTTTTTAAATTTTAATTCTTATGGTTCACTTTTCTTCAGTAACACATTATAAATACTCTTCATGACCTGGCCTGCCTGCCTCTCCATCCCTACCTTTTGGAATTTACACTCTTCCTGTTAGTTTGGGTCCAGGTACTCTGAACGGCCTGAGTGCACAGAGCCACGGCATGGTTCTGAATGCAGGCTTTGTATTCTGCCTGAGATTCCCACTCTCAGTTCTCTGGCAGGTAAACTCCTCATCCTTTCATTCACTTAGAAATTCCCCCTTTTAATCAAGGAGCATCTGCCCATCACTGTCTTTTTGTTGTGTGCTTCCATGGTGCACTATGTTTTTATTTACTTGAGCTTTTATCAAATTCTATTTAATCTTTTTTTCCCCCTCTATCAGATAAGCTAATCAAGGATAAGACTTTTATTTTTTAAAATCCAACTCTTTATTTTCAGGATCAAATCAGTATCTGACACACACAAAAAGACATTAAATTCTTGTATAAAGAGAAAGAATGAATTACTGAATCTGTATGTGATGAAATTTTTAAAAAAGTTTTTTATCCCTTCTCCCCCCCCCCCCCCCCAGTTATATGCACTGGTCCAAGAGGT
>NW_006159609.1:5826820-5831180 GCF_000334495.1 Tupaia belangeri chinensis
CCAGCAGGTGGTGTGGTGGTTAAGGTGCTGGACTCCCACATGGCCAACCACAGTTCAAGTCCCAGACCTGGCGGCTTGTTTTTTCCCCCCCCCCCCCCCCCCCCCACAGGTTATATGCAATGGCCAGAGAGAGACAGAGAGGGAAAGTGAGAAATCACCCTGTATGGGGGATGGCCACATTGTAGTCCCTTCTCTTCTAGACTTCTTTTGGAATCTTGGGGGCACACATGTACAGACACCCTCTCTAATTTTTACACCATTGAGTTTGGGACTCAAACCACGGTTGGCCACTGCCTTAACCACTACACTATCTGCTGGCCCTCTGAAATCTTTTCTTATTCTTCAAGGTGAAGTTCGACTACCACCTTTTTAAAAATTATTATTATTAGGTTTTTGCTATAGGGCATGTGCACTTGCCAGAAAGACAAAGACAGAGAGATAGAAAGCATCCCCGGGGGCAGGGGGGATGGCCACACCACAATCCCTTCTCCTCCATTCTTCTCTTGGGATCTTGGGCACACACGCACACATGCCCGGTGTGAGTTTAAGCTACCGGGTCTGGGACTTGAACCACGGTCAGCTACATGGGAGTTCAGCAACATATCCATTACACTAACTGCTGGTCCCACTACCACCTTTTTAAGTCTTCTTGGCAGCTGAAAGTGACTTTTTCCATCTCTAAATCCTTGTGGCTCTTACTACACTTCATTCTTGACTAGTATCTATTTACTCTTTCTTGATTTCCATATGTCCTAGAGACAAACACTAGAGTGTTTGTCATTTCTGAAGCTGATGTATGAATGAACTTTGTTGAATATCCTGTGAAAAACCAGTTCCTGGAGAGTTTCAACAAAGGGTCAAAGCTGCAGCTCTCCTCAGTGGATGCTTAGTTTAAAAAGCAACAGAGCTTGGGAGAGTAAGTTCTGCCTTATCTCCAGCTTGAGAAATTTAGTGGAAGCAATTTTCTTGCAACTAGAACAAAAAACTGATATTACCAAGCACTAGTCCATGAAGTTTGCTTCTTTGAAAGTATGACTGTTGAAGGCACTGTTGAAGGAAGGTGCTCCTGAATTCTGAGTTCATAACAACATATTTACTAGGTATGCTTTACATGCTAAGAACTTTTTTTGGGGGGGTAATAATAGTAATGAATTTTTTGAGCTATTACTATGTGCCAAGCTCTATGTTATTAGTTTTTTAGAGTTGCAAGTAAATACCAAAAATTGGGTGGCTTATGACAATAAAATTTTATTTTTTACTGTTCTAGATGCTAAAAGACCCAATTTACAGTTTCAGCAGGGCCGGATTCTCTCCAGATCTTCTTGGGGGAAGATCCTTTCTTGTCTCTTGCAGCTTCTGGTAACCCCAGGGATTCCTTCAATTGTGGTAGTATTATTCCAACCTCTGTCCCTCTTTTCAAAAGGCTTCTTCCATCTATGTGTCTTCTTCTCTTCTTAAAGGAAAGATTAAGGCCCACCCTGATTCAGTATGATTTCATCTTTGTTACATCTGCAAAGATTGAGAGTACTCATCAATGTATAGTGCTAGAATGTAGGACTGTGTAGCTTTCCCAGGAAGGCCCTCCCTTAATATACTCTGTCCACTAAACATTCAAAATCATACGCTACCCTCTAGTTCTTCCCTAGATAAGACAGGGAGTAAAGAGAAGGGATACCTGACCTTTCAATAACAAATGAATCAACAAAACGACTTTGAAAATCACCCAAGAGCCTGTTATGGTAAGTTTTTATTTATTGTTATTTTTACAATCTTACTGTCAAATTCTATTTCCTTTCAGTTTTAAAAAATATTTATGAGAAGTATTATTCAACTGCTTCTACTTCTAAATATACTAAGCACTTTTATTTTTAAGAGAGAGTTTTTTTTTTTTTTTTTGAGAGGTTTTTCTATAGGGCACGTGTGCTGCCAGGCAGTCAGAGACAGAGAGACAGAAAGCGAGAAATCACCCCCCAGGGGGATGGCCGTGCTGCAATCCCTTCTCCTCCATTCTCCTCTCGGGATCTTGGGCACACATGCACACGTGCCCAGCATGAGTTTCAAGCCACCGGGTCTGGGACTCTAACACATGGGAGTCCAGTGACAAGCCATTACAATAATTGTTGGTCCCGAGAGAGAGATTTTTGCTATAGAGTGCATGTGCTTGCCAGAGAGACAGAGACAAAAAGTGAAAATTACATCCCAAGGGAGATGGCCATGCTGCAGTCTTTTCTCCTCCATTCTTCACTTGGGATTTCAGGCATGCACACATGCCTCCTGCCTGCGTGAGTTTCAAACTGCTGGGTCCGGGGGAAGAACTGAGGTTGACCATGAGAGAGTCCAGTGCCTTAACCACAATGCCAGGTTAAGCACTTCTAAATATCACTAAGCACTTCTCAATATCAAGAAAAACTAGATACTTCATATAAGAACTTTTCCACTGTTAAATAAAATTGCACACAAATAACAGTGGTTATAATCAGAAGTATCTTCTTAAAAATGACCATTTTGGCCATTCCCTCCTAACTCCATTCTCTCTGCCTTCAACCCAGTGGATAAATACAGGGATGTACAATGCTTAGAGATGGTTGATTACATTGATATTCAAATGTCATTCACAGGGGACAAGCTTTCCTGTGAACTTCAACACAAAGTACAAAATTTGCTAGTATTACTAACTACTTTGTTATATACTGCAACCTCTTTTTTAACAGTAGAGATTAGATGTTGCAAAATTAAAACTCATTCATTCATTATATATACAGCAAAACATACAAAAATGAAGGAAAATGATCCCTGATAACATCCAAATATGAACACACTAGCATATTACATTTTGTAATTCTTTCCCTCCCACCTTCTCCAACCTATTGAACAAGTAAAGACACTTCTAGAATGCTCAGATGTAGATTAACAATTCTATTTACAGGGCCAGCAGATAGTGTAATGGTTATGTCACTGGGCTCCCACACGGCCCACCTTAGTTTGAGTCATGTACCCAATAGCTTAAAAAAATCACACTGGAGGGACCAGCAGTTGGCATAATGGCTATGCCGCTGGACTCCCATGTAGTCCACTGCAGTTTGAGTCTTGGACCTGGTAGTTGAAACTCATGCCAGGCGTGTGTCATGCGTGCCCAAGATCCCAAGAGGAGAATGGAGAAGGGATTGTGGCATGGCCATCCCCCCAGGGGGTGATTTCTTGCTTTCTGTCTCTCTCTTTTTCTGGGAAGCACACGTGCCCTATAGCAAAAACCTCTCCAAAAAAAGAAAAAATAAAAGAAAATCACTCTGGGCATGTGTGTGTGCCTGCCCAAGATCCTGGGAGGAGAAGAGACTGTGGTGTTGCCATCTCCCTTGAGGAGTGATTTCTCACTTTCACTCTCTCTGTCTCTCTCTGGAGAAAGCATGCACTGTAAGGCAAAAACCTCTTTAAAAAAAAGAAAAAACAAAACAAAAAAAATTCTATTTATAAAAGACAAAATTTCCTATGAATTTTATCAAAAAAGCTATTTACAAAGTGACATTTTACTTCTACATTTAATATACATTAGGCCCTTCTAAACATCAAGGTAGACTAGATGTTTCCAGTAAGGGCTATACACAGAGGTCTTGAACAAACAGTACATATGAAACAATAGCTATAATTTGAAAGTATCTTGGAAATGTGAACAGTCAAGCCTAGAACTCTTCTCTACCAACCCAGGAGACTACAATGTTCGAATTTTAACACAGATTACACAAAATACATCAGTTTACTATTTTATTCAGACACTTGCAGCCTTTTAACATCTAGAAAGACTAGATGTAAGTTAGGACTTGCTTGTCTTTATGCACGCTAGACACACAGTGAGGTAAAACAAAATGCTTGTACATGAAGGACAATAAGTGGTTAATCCTGTTTCCCTGTACACACACCTGCACAGAGCTCTCTGCACCGGCTTCTCCCTCCTCCCCAGATTCTGTGCACAAACACAGTGCACAGTACTCAGGAGGCGGTTTGGCCATTTCCCCAGAAATCAACATTTTATAAGAATTTTAACAAAAAGACATTTATACAATGTATTTTATTTTTAACATATCTCAGGCATTTCAGAACATCTAAGAAAGACTAGTTATTTCAAAATACGCACTTGGCTTTGTCAAATATATATGTACATAGACGTATGTACATGTATAATATACATGCAATGGTGAGAAATAAAATGTATACAAAAAACAATGGCTATAATGTGAGTATGTCTTAAATATGACCAGTCTGGCACAAACTGTCATCACTTCCTTCTTGCAACTTTCCACTCCTTGTCCTCTTACGCACTGAGCACATGTGACGTTTGCCACCTTTGGCTGTACTCACACTCTTT
>NW_006159609.1:5831211-5831563 GCF_000334495.1 Tupaia belangeri chinensis
AGTCATTTCTAAAAGACATTTCTATCCTCTCTTTAAAACAAGTGGGCATATTTACAAGACGTGTGATTTTCTAACTCTCTATCATAGGTTGGCAACCTCTTCACATCTAGAAGGCTTAGCTGTAACAAGTTTTCTTTTGAAAGGTTGAGGAGAGAGGCCAGTATGTGGTGTGATATTAGGGTGCTGGACTCCCACATGGCCAACTACAGTTTAAGTCTTGGACCTGGCAGCCTGAAAATCATGCCAAGCAGGTGGCCGAGTGCCCAGCATCCTAGGAGGAGAATGCAGCATGAGCATCCCCCTCCACCCCCCTGGGAGGCAGGGGGGGCGGGGGGGGGATGGCTGTTCTCTT
>NW_006159609.1:5831576-5865435 GCF_000334495.1 Tupaia belangeri chinensis
TCACTTGCTCTGATGAAAACACACGTCCTATAGCAAAAACCAAAAAAAAAAAAAAGCGGTTTGGGGAAGTTGAGAGCAGCTTTTTCCGTACTACACACACAGGCATTTCATTAACAGCCAGTACATCTAAGGGTGGTGGACACTCCCACTTGGCCGGCGTTGGAGGCCACGCTCGGTTAGAAGGAAGACCCACCACTCACCCTCTCCAGCTCAGCTCACCTTCCCGTCCGGGCAAGGCCTTGCTCCAGCGTTGCTGGGTAGATGTGAGCTCTCGCCCAATGGGGCAGAGTGCTCATCCAGAACCCGGATGTGCACCGCTCCAAAGCCGAGAGCTGTTCACACTTGCGTCCGCAGACTGATGTCTCTGGCTCTCCGAACCACTTGTGTTCCTCTGCGGTGTGCGACCCGTATTCTCCTGGCTCCACGACCCACGTCCTCAGCTGTTCTGCCCAGGCCTGGCAGGTTGGGCGAGAGACCAGGTCCGGGGTTAGCAGGGATGGTGCCGACCCCAGGGGGCCCTCGAGTGGAGAAGGGAAGAGGTTCCGCGCGCTGCAAGGCCTGGGCCCAGCCGATGGCCGCCACAGCCAGGGCTCCAGGGGTCTGCAGGGCAGAGGCCTTGGCTCATTCACAGGCGTCGAAGTTCACTCCTAGCTGGGAGCCCTTGCTGTCTGCTCGGGAGACCAGGTCGCTGACATGCCTTCCCGCGCACCCTGGGAAATGGGCCGCCTGATGTTCCTCCGCCAAGAACCTTCTAGATTCTGGACTAGGAAACAGATGTCGTCGCCTTTCTCTTGAGCAGAGACAGCGCATGTAGAAGTGAGTAAACCTGATGGCAGGTACAGGGAAGTGCTGAGTCTCCAGCGAGTGACTCCAGTAGAAAGAGGGGCTGTCTTAGACACGGAAGGGTCCATGAGGAGAATATTTAAGCTGAGATGTGAATTACAAAGCAGGATTCAGATTTACAGAGGTCTAGGTTTGATGGTTTGGTTTTGTAAAATGTTGAGAACATTTGGAGATGTTGGGATTTTTTTTTTTTTCTTACTATGACACTGTGGGTCAGCAGGTGGCATGGTAGTTAAAGGGCTGGGTTTCCACATGGCTGACCTGGGTTTGAGTCCCAGGCCTGGTGGCTTGAAACTCACACTGGACATGTGTACATTTATGCCCAGTCTGGAGAGATAACGGAGGAGGGATTGCGATGTGACCATTACTCCTGGGGAGTGATTTCTCACTTTCTGTCTTTCTGTTTCTCCTGCGAGGTCACATACCCTATAGCAAAAATCTGTCACAAAAAAAAAAAAAAAAAAAAAAACCATGTGTAGATCAGTATTGAGGTATTTATTTTCTATCTGGTGGTTCCTATAACGTTCTTGCAGTGTATACTTACTGGACAATTAGTATGTGCAGGTTAACTGTGGGGGACCTGACTCTAGGTAAAAATTATAAACAAAAAGACCCTATCCCAGAAGAAGGGTCAGTGGGGGGCTTGGGCTGTACAAAATACTGATAGCTGTCAGGGAGCTGGCTCTTGAGGGGGAGAGGCTCAGGGAAGAATTAGAAATAAAAATGACAATGCTTTTTAAAATCACTCAGATGGTACCTAGATGGTACCTAAAGACATTTTCAGAATCATATAATTCCATCTATATCTAGTAGCCTGATAAATCAGGCCCATTTTTGAGCAAACATCACATTCTCTTGACCTATGGGGCTACTGAGTCCAATGGTGCATAACCTATAAAAAAGGCAGAAAGCACCCAGAGAAACAGCGAAAATGTGAAAGGTCTTCCTGAAATGCTCATCATTCACTTCTCTGGGGAGGAGGAAAAATGAACTGTTGCTGGGGGTGTGGAAATTTATAAAATGGGATTAGGAGGCCAGTTGTGCTGCTCCTGTCACTGAGCCCTGCTGCTCTCGTTGGCTTATAAACAGACTCTCTAGAACCAGCATCTATGTAAATATTTAATCTAATGTTGTATTTATATTTTCTCTCAGGGGTTTAAAAGTCTGCTTTATTTAAATTAACTTAAAAAACATTTGCCTTTTGAAAGGGGAGTCACTTATGGTCACTAAAAAATAAAACATGCTGAATTTGAGTTGCTTCCAGGGGACAATAGAATTGCCTTTATTAAAAATGACCTAAACCTATAGGCTTGGAAAAAGCATCAGCATCACTCATGTGAGTTTTGAACAGATGAGCAGCCTTTGGAGGATTTTTGAGTCTGTAGAAAGAAGACATGAGTTTAAATCTCAACTTCCTGATATTGCAGTGACCTTTGGAACTTTATAACTTCTCCAAGTGTCAAATTCCTACTCCTCTGGGAAGAGGGAAGAGCGAAGCGTCAGTCTTGTTCTGTGGTTTACATGTAAGGCTTATATTGATAGTTGGTAATTCAAGATGCCAATTGCCAGATATCCCACCGCCCGGGACATTGCCAGATATCCTCAGGCCAGTGAGGTGTCTCATGGAGGACAAGAGCAAGAGAATGCTTTGTGGTGGGTGTGTGTAGTCATTAGCTAGAGCTTAGCTCCAAGTCCTAATATAATCCTCCTGGTGAGTAGAGCTGAGCCACATGGTTCTAGGAGGAATCTTATTTTTCAGCTAGGGCAGTTAAAAATTCTATTCTAGAAGATGGCGAAGTGACTTTCTAGTCTCCTTTCCCTTCATCTCATGGGTTGACCTCTTAGCTGTTCTGATTTTGTAACATTTGAGAAAAACTGTATCCAGGAAATTAAATTGAGCATCTCCCCTGAAACTGGAACAATGCCATTATAACAAACTAATATTTTGAATACTCACTTTATGTCACACTGTATATGAAACTTACTATTATTTAATCTTCATAGCAATTGGAAAGTAGATATCTCATGTCCACTTTGTAAGTGAGGAGTGAGACTTGAAAAGGTGAGATGACAAGGCCCATTAGCTGTCTGTCTGAAGTTTTCTAAGTAGCAGGTGGCAGAGAATGGATTTGAACTCTTTTTTTTTTTAACTATAGGGCGCATGTGCTCACCAGAAAGACAGAGAGACAGAGAGATAGAAAACGAGAAATCACCCCCCCCCCCAGGGGGGATGGCCATGCTGCAATCCCTTCTCCATTCTCCTCTCGGGATCTTGGGCACACATGCACACACGCCTGGCATGAGTTTAAGCCACCAGGTCCGGGACTTGAACCACAGTTGGCTACATGGGAGTTCAGTGACATAGCCGTTACGCTAACTACTGGTCCCAGGATTTGAACTCTTTTACTGGAATCCAGAGCCCAAATGTGTAATTGGTCTATCTGCTCCCAGAGACTCTAAAGAAAAGGTCCCCTTGTGCCATCAGCTTGTTGTTTTCATGTTTACCATGGCGTAAACAGCTCAGCTCCGATCCTTTAAAATCAAAGGATGGTATAAAAATGCCCAACGTTATCCTTCAGAACTCTTAAAACCTAAGGCTATATTGTTAAAATGACAGGGAACCTTTCTATCCATTTGATGAAAACATCACCATGAGAACATTGGAGCAGAGGAGTCTTAATCCCTCTTGTCACCACTGTGATGACAAGTATGTTCCAGGTGTTTGAGTGATAACATGGTTGCCTCACCGTGTAATTATTGTTTCCATTGGTGTTGTCATAAGCAGTAATTATCACTAAGTAACATATGGCATTTGGTAGTAACTGCGAAAACAGCCTATCACTTTGGCATTACAATTTGGGGTGGATTTTGATGGTATTGTTCCATGAATCCAGCCCTGCCAATTGTTCCTTGTCTCATGAGACTTCCACAGGAACCATTCACAGGGGATAATAGCAGACTGGGAAGCAAAATACCGCCTTGATACTAGCTGTCCAAGTACTGATTCCCTAATAAAACTATCTAGTAAAGGTCAGGTAGGGCGTTTGGGGTCAGGCCTGAGGACTGAACGGGGCTCTCATCACCTCTCTGGCTGGCTGCATGGAAGAAATGGAGGGCAGAGTTAATTGAGCATGTGAATGGCACTGAGCTTATCCACTCCACTGGATGTGTGCAGGAGGTGAGAGAGAGAACCAGAATTTCCAGAGAGGTGAATTTTGCTCATGTTTCCTTGTCATACAGATATAAAAGGCAGTCCAAAGTCAGACGGCTAAGCTACTCTATTAACATATAGTGCTCTTGGTTTCAAGGACCTGGAAGGATCATATTAGCAACTGCACTAATGCAGAGGAAGAGACCAAGAATATGGCATAGAGTCTGGTTGGGGAGGGAACCATCATGCTACAGAAGGAGGGTTGCCCATGTGCTGATTTAACTCCTGTCATTGTTCTAAAGAATCGACAGCAAGTAATAACACAGTGGGGTGTGTGCTAGTTTTGGCACTTAACAGCTTTATAGTTTTGCAGAAGGCACTTCACAGCTCTAAATTTCAGAGGCCAGCTACAATTATCCCTGCCCTAAATGTGAACACTATTAGCAGCATTGAATACTCTTTTAATTTATTTTAAACTTCTGTATTCTGATGAACTTTCAATTTCTTTTTATTTTGGTGAGTAACATAAACAGCAATACCATAACAGTAAGCCTTGTCTTTTTCGGTAGTCCCTCTCACCCTCCCCACCAAAGAAGCAAAGTTGATACCACTTTACACAATTTATTCATTAGTCTTAGTGAGTGAAGGTGGTCATCCTCCCCTCGAAACAGGGATAGTAGATGAGACCAGGCTCACTTACCAGTGAAGTCCCTTGTCCTGCCTGCCAGGCCCTCAGCACATGTGATCAAATTTATGCCTTAGCAACATTGAAAGTGATTACTTCATTGAGCTTGCCTGTGGAAAGTTGAAATGAGAAATTTTCAATCTACACATATTAAAATGTGCCATTTCCATTTAAGTTAAATGAGTAGTGGTCAAGAGTGTTTTGGAGTTAGGGAACCAGCAGTTAGTGTAATGGCTATGTCGCTGGATTCCCACGTAGTCGACCCTGGTTTGCGTCCCGGACCCGGTGGCTTAAACTTACGCTGGGCGCGTGTGCGTGCGTGCCCAAGATCCCGAGAGGAGAATGGAGGAGAAGGGATTGTGGCGTGACCATCCCCCCAGGGGGTGATTTCTCACTTTCTGTCTCTATGTCTCTCTCTCTCTGTCTGGTGAGCGCACGTGCCCTATAGCAAAAACCTCTCAAAAAATAAAAAAGTGTTTCGGAGTTAGTCAGATCTGAGTTTATGACCTTGACTAAGTTTCTTAAATTCTCCTTAGATTTCTCATTTGTAAAATGGGAATAGTAATAGGATCTACTAGTTAATGTTAGGAATTAGAGGGTGCACTATTCTACATAAAAATGTAGAACACTTAGAGCTTCTGGCACTTAGTGTTTAACAAAGGTTATCAATAGTATTATTTCAGTATACTCCTTTCACGTGCTGGATGCTGGCAGTGGTTACCAAAAAAGGATTGATGGGAGCTGTTCACTCTTGGTTCAAGCAGTAAATGTACACATTGTGAGAGTATAATAATAATAATAATAATAATAATAATAATGAAATCTATTAAAAATTGCCTGCTTTTTTGATTACCAACGATTAGCAATTTTAGTCAATACTTATGAAAACCTACTCTCTCCTCTGGGCAGACCACTTACAATTCCTGTTTGTCCCTTGCGACGTACCTTCATCATCTGGTTAGTCCCCAGGCTCTCACATGTAGGTCTAAGGTAATCTTTCTTTTCTTTGCCATTGACCTGGAGAGATGACCACCTCACTGTGATTTGAATCAGCTATTTTGAGTTTTCTTCCTTGTTTTCTGCTTTGTATCAGTATCTAACAGTGATTGATATAAGCAGCTATAGAACTTCCATGAAAACTAGGAGCTGTTTCAGTTCCTCAAAAAGCAAAAAATTCTTCTTTTGGCTTTTACTTCTAGAACTGTCTTTTAAAAAACATGAAATTTCTTACTTTGATATTACAGAATTCATCCTTGACTCTTCTCTTTGTTAGGAAGGTCTGTTGGTTTTAGTATTCAAACTAACCCACATCTCTTCCCTTCTCATGATTTCTATGGCTACTAACTTGCTCTTTCCAGAGTACTGTATTAATCATCTTTTTTTTTTGAGATATACTTGCTCCAGAGTACATGCATTTGCTGGAGAGACAGAGATAAAGACACAGAAAGTGAGAAATTACTCCCCAGAGGGGAGGGCCACACTGCAATCCCTTCTTTGCTATTCTCTTTTAGGTTCTTGGGCACACACACACATGTGCCTGGTGTGAGTTTTAAGCTGATGATTCTGGGACTTGAACTGTGGTCAACTACATGGGAGTCCAGCGATGTAACCATTATGCCATTGCCTTGTTCCTGATCTTCTAACTGGTCTCCCTTCTTGCATTCTTACTTTTCCATGATCCAGGTTTCAAGCAGTAGTGAGATTTTTAATTTAAACTGAAAGTTGGTTTGCATGACTCTTCTGCCCAGCACCCTTCCAGTGGATTTTTATCTCCTCTATTCATTTCATATTCATCCAGAATAAAATGCTAATTTTTTTTACCATGGCTTACAAAACCCCACATGTTCTGGCCTTTGCTAGACTATCTCTGACCTCTGTCTCCTGTTACTGTCTCCTTGCTCATTTTATTCCAGCCACCCAAGCTTTTTATGAACATGCCCGAGTTTCTTTGTCCCCAAGGCCTTCTAATTTGATTTCCCCTTTGCTTGGAATACTCTATACCTAGATATTTGCATAGCTCACTTTCTTACTTTATTCGCATTTCATATAATATTTCTGCTGCTCAGAGAAAACTCTTTTGACCATCCTATCTAAAATATCAGGGACCAGCAGATGGTGTAATGGTTATGTCACTGGACTCCCACGTAGTCGACAGCAATTCGAGTCCAAGACCTGGCGGCATAAAACTCGCACCGGGCGCATATGCATGCATGGCCAAAATCCTAAGAGGGTGATGGAGAAGAAGAGATTGTGGCATGACCTTTCCCTCTGGAGGGTGATTTCTCGCTTTCTGTCTTTCTCTCTGCAAGTGCATGTGCCCTGTTGAAAAATAAAAATCAACCCACCTGCAGAAAACCATTGAGCCCAACCCATACATCTCAACCTTTCTCAGGAGGCTTCTGCGGCTTTGGTGCACAGTGTCTTATACATGCTGGCAGTTTGTTATCTCAGCATCTCTGTCTCTCTGAAGGAAGGTTTTCCAAGTCCACAGGAGTTTACTTGGCTTGTGAATAGAGTGGACTTGAAATACAAGAGTCAATATCTGAGGCATAACACTCAACCGGTTAAGAGCAGGATTCAGTGGGCACACACACACCCCAGTTCTCTCACCACTTTGTGGGACGTTTCTGAGCTATGTCTCTTCGAGGGTCTACAGTGGGATTTATCTCCTCTTCCCCACTTAGCAACCCCCTTATCGTGGCAGTCTTCACTGCTGTTTCTTACTTTTTCACTTTGTTTCTTGGGACCATCTACCAGGTAAATTATTAGTACCCAAGTCCTTGTCTCAGGGAACTCCAACTAGATACTATTGCTCATTATTTTCTATTCCTTATTTTTTTCTTATTACTATGTACTTATGGTATTCATGAGGACAATGTGTTACTACTATGTCTTCCCCCTGTAGAGTGCCTGACTTACAGTATGTTCTCATTACATCATTATTGATTGAATGAACAAACGATTAAAGAATAGGCACAAATCTCCATTATACTCTCTTTTTTTACTCTCTCTTTTTTGATGAATTGCTCTAAATTTAGGAAAAGGCAATAAAAACTGGCAGCACGGTCTGACTTCAATGTTTCCAATTTAGTGAATGTTTTCTATAACATGTCAATTTTTCATCACTGTTACCATTACTTTATGTAAATATTATTTATATGTGTACTACAATGTTCTAAGTATTGCATTAGGTTATTTATACATCTTATATTGTATTATTGTACAGTAGCTACTTCTCTAAAAGGTAGGGCTTACTACCCACAGTCTTAAGATGTGGAATTTTGGGAATAGCAGTTGGCGTAATGGCTATGTTGCTGGTCTCCCATGTAGTTGACTGTGGTTCGAGTCCTGGGTCTGGTGACTTAAACTCACACTGGGTGCATGTACATGCGTGCCCAAGATCCTGAGAGGAGAACGGAGGTGAAGGAACTGTGGCGTGGCCATGCCCCTGGGGAGTGATTTCTTGCTTTCTGTCTCTCTTTATCTCTCTGTCTTTTTGGTGAGCGTATGTCACTGGACTCCCACGTAGTCGACAGCAATTCGAGTCCAAGACCTGGCGGCATAAAACTCGCACCGGGCGCATATGCATGCATGGCCAAAATCCTAAGAGGGTGATGGAGAAGAAGAGATTGTGGCATGACCTTTCCCTCTGGAGGGTGATTTCTCGCTTTCTGTCTTTCTCTCTGCAAGTGCATGTGCCCTGTTGAAAAATAAAAATCAACCCACCTGCAGAAAACCATTGAGCCCAACCCATACATCTCAACCTTTCTCAGGAGGCTTCTGCGGCTTTGGTGCACAGTGTCTTATACATGCTGGCAGTTTGTTATCTCAGCATCTCTGTCTCTCTGAAGGAAGGTTTTCCAAGTCCACAGGAGTTTACTTGGCTTGTGAATAGAGTGGACTTGAAATACAAGAGTCAATATCTGAGGCATAACACTCAACCGGTTAAGAGCAGGATTCAGTGGGCACACACACACCCCAGTTCTCTCACCACTTTGTGGGACGTTTCTGAGCTATGTCTCTTCGAGGGTCTACAGTGGGATTTATCTCCTCTTCCCCACTTAGCAACCCCCTTATCGTGGCAGTCTTCACTGCTGTTTCTTACTTTTTCACTTTGTTTCTTGGGACCATCTACCAGGTAAATTATTAGTACCCAAGTCCTTGTCTCAGGGAACTCCAACTAGATACTATTGCTCATTATTTTCTATTCCTTATTTTTTTCTTATTACTATGTACTTATGGTATTCATGAGGACAATGTGTTACTACTATGTCTTCCCCCTGTAGAGTGCCTGACTTACAGTATGTTCTCATTACATCATTATTGATTGAATGAACAAACGATTAAAGAATAGGCACAAATCTCCATTATACTCTCTTTTTTTACTCTCTCTTTTTTGATGAATTGCTCTAAATTTAGGAAAAGGCAATAAAAACTGGCAGCACGGTCTGACTTCAATGTTTCCAATTTAGTGAATGTTTTCTATAACATGTCAATTTTTCATCACTGTTACCATTACTTTATGTAAATATTATTTATATGTGTACTACAATGTTCTAAGTATTGCATTAGGTTATTTATACATCTTATATTGTATTATTGTACAGTAGCTACTTCTCTAAAAGGTAGGGCTTACTACCCACAGTCTTAAGATGTGGAATTTTGGGAATAGCAGTTGGCGTAATGGCTATGTTGCTGGTCTCCCATGTAGTTGACTGTGGTTCGAGTCCTGGGTCTGGTGACTTAAACTCACACTGGGTGCATGTACATGCGTGCCCAAGATCCTGAGAGGAGAACGGAGGTGAAGGAACTGTGGCGTGGCCATGCCCCCGGGGAGTGATTTCTTGCTTTCTGTCTCTCTTTATCTCTCTGTCTTTTTGGTGAGCGCACATGCCCTATAGCAAAAACCTCTCCAAAAAAAAAAAAAAAAAAAAAAAAGGAAAAAAGAAAAAGAATAATTATATGAACCAATGTTTCAAAGATGCAGGTAAAATAGAATGAATTTTTATGTCTGAGTTAAAGCTCTATTACTTCAATAGTATGAGGAAAAAGAGAGGAAAATAATTGCCAAGCTAGGAATGTTGCAATTAATCTGCCGTATTAATAGCTCTAGTTACAATCCTATATTAACTAGTGTCAAAATGCATTTGTGATGACAGATTAATTGGGAAAAATTTATATTATTTGTGTAATAAAAACAAGAGTACTCCAGAGTTCATGTCTAAAGTGAATTTTTTTTTTAAGCAAATGTTTTTAAGCCTCAGGAATGACAAGAAATTGTTCTCATTTTTCTCTTTCTAATTCAAATACTGTATTTACTGATGTCTTCATTTAAGATAAAATGGGATAAAAATGATACATTGAATAAATGATACTCTTTATTTTTTCCTTCTTTTCATACTGAACAATCTTTAAAGGAAATATTAAACAAATATATGTGACTCTGATTTCCCTACTAACTTTCTGATTTTAAGTTAACAGAAGGTAAAGTTGTTTCAGGACTCCTGAGTAAACAAGTACTTTAATAAAGAAACAAAAGAAATTCATCTTCATTCTTGTTTTCTGGAAGATTATTAATCTGTAATCTAGAAATTAAAAAAAATATTTAATTTAATTTATTCATTCATTTTTTAAATTTGACGAGAGAGAGAGAGAGAGAGAGAAAGTGAGAAAGCAAGCTACCAGGTCCAGGACTTGAACCGTGGTCAGCCATGTGGGAGTGTCCAGCATCTTAACCACCATGCCACCTGCTGGTCCCGATTCTGTAATCTAGAAATTTAATGTGGAGTTATTGAAAGAATCATAGGACCAGAAGTCAAACCCATGGTTGACTCTGGCTTGCCCTTAGTAAAGTTAATTATGAATATGTCTCCTAACAGTTCTTGATCTCTGTTTCTTGGCCCAAGATTGAACTAGATGCTTTTTATAGAATCTTTCAGTTTTAACATCCTCTGACATTATGACTGTATTAATAGAAATTTAGATTGATTTTAGTGTTGTCACACAGGGAAAGTTGGCACTCGGAAAATATTAGTAACCGGTAAGATAGGCAGCTATGATCTGAAAGAACAATTCTTTAAATTAGAATTTGGAGATATAATTTTAGGTTTAATGCTGCACTTTAACTTCTTGTATGTAAAGAACAGGACCTATGGAGTTGGAAAAACCAGGTTCAAATCCCGGCTATGCCATTTATCAGCTGTTTGACCATGAACTTGTTTTTGATCCTAAGGTTCTCATCTCTAAGAGGTGAACATATATGTCCTACTTCATGCTGAGCAAGTGTTATATGAATATTGCATGATAAATTTTTAGAAAATTTTATGATAGAACTTGCACATGAGAGAGAGAGAGAGAGCACGAGACAGACAGGCACAGAGACAGATGAGCATTACCTGTTGGGTCTGGTCATGATTCCTGTCTTCTAGCCCTCTAGCTCATTGGATCTTGGGCACTCACTCAGTTTCTGTGCCTGGTGTTTTTCAGACTGACTGGGCAGTTATCTGAACTGTGAGCCACATGGGATTTACTTTTTAAAAAAAGTTTGCCAAAGTGAATGCATGGTTGCCAGGAGAGAGAGGGAAAGGAGACGTGGTCACACTGTGATCCCTTCTCCTCCATCTCTCCCTGTTTTTGGGATTTTAGGCACATGCACCCTTCATGTTTTTCAAGCTGCCAGATCTGGGACTTAAATTGTACTGTTGGCCATGTTTGATCCAGCTGCCTTAACCACTAGGCCATAGGCTTCTATCTACTTTTGAGGAGCGTATTATTACTGCATTGTGGAACCAGCCCTATAGAATAAAATTTTTGCAAGCACTTTTTAGAAGTGAAAATTACTCTACTGGTTTAAGGTATTAAATTGTTACTTATTTTCAATTTACTTTGTTCATTGGATTTTTAAACTAATTTTCTGATGTGTCACCATCATTCCAGAGCGTAAAGATCACAAAACAAAATTATCTCTAAAATGAAAATAAAACCTACAACAGAGAGGTTTTATGAAGATTCAGAAATCTCATGTAATTGCCTAATTCAATGCCTATCACAGGCTGATGTTCAGTTTATTATATAAAGACCTTCTCGTTCTCTCTCTCTTTTTTTTTTTTTGCGCCTATCACAGGCTGATGTTCAATTTATTATATAAAGACCTTCTCGTTCTCTCTTTTTTTTTTTTTTTGGAGAGATTTTCGCTATAGGGCGCGTGCGCTCGCCAGACAGACAGAGAGAGACATAGAGACAGAAAGCGAGAAATCACCCCCCAGGGGGGATGGTCACGCCGCAATCCCTTCTCCTCCATTCTCCTCTCGGGATCTTGGGCATGCACGCACACGCGCCCGGCGTGAGTTTTAAGCCACCGGGTCCGGTATGCGAACCGCGGTCGACTACGTGGGAATCCAGCGACATAGCCATTACGCTAACTGCTGGTTCCCGAGACCTTCTCTTTCTCTTGACATGGAGGCGGCCTTCAGAAAAAAGGAAAGGGAGAATGAGTTTTGATCTTTGAAAGGCATAAGCTAAAATCAGGGCTTCCTACTTTACTGATTAAAATGAGTAAAGTAGGAAGAAAAATAAAGCCTTCTCAGGCTATTTTTGAGAGATTGTTTAAGTTCCCAAAACAATATGAACCTTGTCAAAGTTGTTATTTCTCTCATAGTGAGGAAAGAACTTTACAGAAATGCAAGTTTCTTGGTATTACAAAAAGAAGGACCTCTTTTTGCATGGACTTCAAATGGGAATAAAAATCTTGAAAATGTTTGAAAAGATACATACTACAAGACAACAGTGTAGTCTTATAAAAACTTTATTGAACAGCTGTATTGTGTTATTCACTGTGGCAGACTCTTTCCTGATGCTGTCTCATTTTATCTTCACAATAAGCCCACAAAATTAGTATAATCAGTCCCATGTTACAATGAAGGATTTCCATATTTTTAAGAAATAATTTTCTTCTTCTCTTCTCTTCTTTCTCTTTTCTTCTCTTCTCTTCTCTTCTCTTCTCTTCTCTTCTCTTCTCTTCTCTTCTCTTCTCTTCTCTTCTCTTCTCTTCTCTTCTCTTCTCTTCTCTTCTCTTCTCTTCTCTTCTCTTCTCTTCTCTTCTCTTCTCTTCTCTTCTCTTCTCTTCTCTTCTCTTCTCTTCTCTTCTCTTCTCTTCTCTTCTCTTCTCTTCTCTTCTCTTCTCTTCTCTTCTCTTCTCTTCTCTTCTCTTCTATTTGACCAGAGAGAAAGAGAGAGAGAGAGAGAAAGAGAGAGAGTGTGCAAGCTGCCAGGTTTGGGACTTGAACCACTGTTGGCCATGTAGGAGTCCAGCACCTTTAACCACCTACCTGACCTCCAAAGGATTAAAATTTAAAGAAGCTGAATAACTGAACCAAAGTCATATGACTCATGAAGAGTGGAGACTTTATTTGAGTTTATGTCTTTCAAAGATCAGAACTCATTCTCCCCTTCCTTTTTCCGAAGGCTGCCTCCATGTCAAGAGAAAAAGAAGTTCTTTATATAATAAGTTAGGTGTCAGCCTGTGATAGGCATTGAATTAGGCAGTTACATGAGATTTTTGAATCTTCATAAAACCTCTCTGTTGTAGGTTTTATTTTCATTTTAGAGATAGTTTTGTGTTTTAATCTTTACTCTCTGGAATGATGGTGACACATCAGTAAATAAGTTTAAAAATCCAATGTACAAAGTGAATTGAAAACAAACAACAAAATGAGTTTGGAGTAATAGAGGGGAAATTAATTTCCTGTCATGATACACACACACGCTTTAATATATACATATGAGTTGAGTTATATATACTAGAATTTATATGCTAATTTTTTGAATGAATTAAGTAATTCTTAGCTAGAGAAAGCTAAAAGTTCAGAATTAATATGTTGAAGGATAAGGATTAACAGGCTGATTCAAAGAAACTCAACAATGACTATTGGAATATCAGACTCTACAAAAACATGAAACTCCTTGGCTTTGCTTTTAGGACATCATTTTCTTTTGGTTTCCTTTTCCCTATGTGACTTCCCTTCTTCCTTTTCTTCCAACCTTTCATTTCATGTTTCTGATCCATATGCCATGTCTTAAATGATGGCACTTAGCACTCTGTTCTTGGTACTTTTTCCCTTTTCCCTCTATCTATCTTCTCTAGGCAAAGCCATCCATTCATATGATTTGAACAGCTTCTCCAATATGGTAGATCCTTACTCTCTCTCCTGTCTGGACCTATCTCTGAGATCTTGTGTAATTTACCTGATTGTCTACTTACTTCTCTGTAGGAATGTCACATAGACTCTTAAGCCCATCAGCATGGAGAGAACTTGATGCTCTTTTTTATTAATATACTCCTGCCTTTTTTACTACCTCAGTTAATTACATTCTTAAGCCACCAAAGCAGGAAATTTTACTTTTCCCTTCACTTGTAGCCAGGTTTCAAACTCTTGTAAAATACATTTTCATCTGTCCATTTTTACTACTACTGCTGTAGCTCTTGATAAAATTTCATATCAAGTCTTACCAAATCCATTTTCTTTTGTCCTTTAAACTAAAATTCCATGGCACTATTTTCATTTCCCAGGAGAAAAGAGGCTATACTGCTCTTTGACCTCACTCAGAGCCATGTGTAGTCCCTGGTCTACTGGACAATACTTATCCCTTTCCAAGATTCAGCTTGAATGTTGTTTATTTTCTAAAGTCTATTCGTCTTTGCATAAAACTGTTAGCCCTATTCGATATTACTTCTTAGAATGATTATGGAGGCAAATGAAATACACAATTTATTTATAAGTCATTTTCTCTTATTGGAGTAGACCAGAAACTCCTTGAGGGGATAGCTGTGACTTACTATTTTCTGTATCCTATTGCCTAGTACAACAGGTAACTTAATAAATGCCTGATAAACTTTTCAAGTAAATGGAATAGACAGTATTTGCGAATATTAGATTTTAAAAATTCACTTAATTTAATGCTGTTACTAAAACTGCATTTAACACATATTTACATTTTTATCTCTGAAGGTGTTTTTTTTTTTTTTTAAGAAAGTCTTGTCTTCTGAATAAATAAAATCACACTTTAAAATATTATTACAGCTTTTTGATCTATGAGCAGATTCCTTCAATCCCAGGTGTGTTCTTTGGCAAATGTATTGTTTTGCATTTATTATCTTAAGTTCTCCTAATACTAAGAGGAAATTAGATAGAAATTTATACATAATATATAATAACTTTTTTTTTCACTTAAGGATAGCTTCTCTAACTACTCCACCAGGAGGAAGTTTTATGTAAATTTACAACACTAAATTTGAGAAGAAGTAATTTTCTCCTTATTATTTCTATACTCTCTAGTCTGGCCAGATGGTCGTTACTCTGCTGTAGGAAAGCTAGTGGATATGAGCCAGAAGACAAGAGTTTGGATTCTGGACTGTTGTTTACTGCCTTTGTGACCTTTAGCAAGCCATGTGAATGTCTTGTGTCTCAGGTTCTTTGTTTGGTTATTTCATAGAGAATTTGTCAAGGTCAAAGAACATCATGCATAGGGAAGTGCTTTGTGCCCCGTAAGCTGTGGGGTAAAGCTCAGTGAAAGGGCACCATAGAAAGAACATGGGTTTGGGAGTCAACAGACCAATTTTAAACCTTGTTTTTTTGCTACTTTTGTGTGTGTGTGTGTGTGTGTGTGTGTGTGTGTGTGACTTTGGACACATTACTTAACATCTGTGGACAAAGCTGCTCATCTGCAAAATGGGGATAACGTCCACCTCATCAGATGGTGGAGAAGATTAAAGGTGGGAATGCATTTAAGGCATCTGTCACATAGTCATTGCTCTATAACTAGTGACAGTGCAGGGGAGAGCAGCAGTTTTTGAAATCCTCCATCCTTTGTACATGACTTATATTCCATAGACGATCACCAGTTAACCTTGAGTCTCTATTATGTGTGGGCTAGTGTCTCCTGTAGAATCAAGTATAATACACCAGGAAATTAATGCTCTTAGAGCTTCCACACTCTGTAGGAACAAATGCCATGTGTAATATTTACTGTGCCTGAAGCTCTCCTATGAGAGTATAATTATCATAGTTTACTTATTACTGGATGCCAACCATTATAATAGACCCTTTGTGTACCTTACCTTGTTTAAACTCATGTCAGTTCTGTAAGATGGGGATGACTGTCCTCTCCATTTAAAGATGATAAAACTTAAGAAATCCACAGAAAGGATAAGCATTGGGATCAGCAGTTAGCGTAATGGCTATGTTGCTGGACTCCCATGTAGTCTACCATGGTTCACGTCCTGGACCCGGTGGCTTAAAACTCACGCTGGGCACATGTACGTGCATGCCCAAGATACCGAGAGGAGAATGGAGGGGAAGGGATTGTGGCGTGGCCATCCCCCATGAGGGGTGATTTCTCGCTTTCTATCTCTCTGTCTGTCTGGTGAGCGCACGCGCCCTATAGCAAAAATCTCTCTCAAAAAAAAAAAAAAAAAAAAAAAAGGATAAGCGTCACTTACAGGCTAGTATGAGATAGGGTCAGGAATTAACTGATGGTTTGTGATAAAATACCTGATATTTTTTTCTGCACTCAACAGGCACAAGTGGATCAAGCTCCCTCTGGCACTTTGGAACTCCTTCAAAATCAACAGCACTCTTGAGTTAAATTTAGCTTGATGAGTATCAGCCCTAATTTTCTTTCAAGTCACTGATCTTGGCAGGAGTCTTACCTTGAATTTAGACACATTCCTGACTCAGGCATGAACTTGGATCTGGGTAAGGACATGAACTTCTAGGACTTTATACTTGGTTCCCACCTTTCCATTTAAAGTGTCATCTCACACAATTGCTGATTTATTGACTCAATCAATATATGCCATGTTATTCAAGCTCCATAAAATTGTAAGCAGTGCTAAGGATAGTAGAATGGAAACCTAAATCTTTGTCCTCAGGGGACTGAATGTCTGCAAAAGGGATACCAGATAGGAGCAGTCTAGAGTAGAGATGCCTAAGCCTGGTCCCAGGAAGTACCAGGTTCTTGGAGAGAAGTGGAGGACAGAATCTAGGAGGCTGGATTAGTGTTACATAATAGTTTGATAGGATGTGGAGTGAGGACAAGAAGGTGTTGAGGAGGGGACCAGTAGGTGGTATGGTGGTTAAGGCATTGGACTCTCATGTGGCCAGCACCAGTTCAAGTGCTGGACCTGGCAGCTTGAAATTCACACCAGGCACATGTGTGTATATGTTCAATATCTCAGAAGGAGATTGGAGGAGAAGGGATTGCAGTATGGCCATCCTTCCTGGGGAGTGAGTTCTCACTTTCCCTCTCACTGTCTCTAGGGAGTTCATGTTCCCTATGGCAAAAACCTAACAAAAACAAACAAACAGAGAAACAAACACAAGGTGTTGAGGGTGCCTCCTGGATTGATGTCCTCTAGGACTAAGAAAATGTTGGTCTCAGTGCTGGAGACAAGAGGAGGCACGCTTAAAGAGTGGGCTTGGTGGGAAGATGAGGCCCGTGCTGCATATTGACGATAGACTTCATCCCTGGCTCTCCTGCTTCCATGGTTAGGATTTTTACCATTCTCTTTCGTAGCCTATGCCTAAAACATTGCAGCTGCAGCATTATGACTGGTCTCTAAACTCCTCAGTTTTCTTGAATACAACTCTGACATACCACACTTCTGCTTCAAACATTTGATAATCTCCAGCGGGCTTATCGAGGCCTGCAGTTCAAGTCTTTACACAATTTTATCTCATCTGGCCTCTCCAGTCTGATTTTCTGCCATTTCACCCAAGCAGTGGCTTCATCTGCTATCTTTGGAGGACAGACATAATCAAAGGCAACTTGAGAAAAAGATATGTGTGTGTGTGTGGTGTTTTTGTCAGGAGAAGCTAGAGGAAAAAAAAATACCAATTTGAGAAGCAGAAAAGGCATCAAGGATAAAGCAAAATCTGTTTTGGATTTTGAAGTATAAATAGGGAAGAGATAGGTGACAAGGAAAAGGGAAGGCATATCTGGTGAGGAGCACAAACATGGGGACTTGAAGGGTGGAAGAGAGCAGGGGGTGGGGGATGGCAGGGAAGACACCACACTGAAAAAGGCCAAGCCAGAGTGGAGTCAAATTCTGGGCCCTCAAAGGAGGCAGTCTTTGAGATCCAGAAGCAAAATTTTAAATGTGAATACTTACTGGTAATTCTTTTTATTTGAGAGGTTTTTGCTATAGGGCGCGTGCGCTCGCCAGACAGACAGAGAGAGACAGAGAGACAGAAAGCGAGAAATCACCCTCTGGGGGGGGGGCCACGCCACAATCCCTTCTCCTCCATTCTCCTCTTGGGATCTTGGCATGCATGCACATGCGCCCGGCGTGAGTTTTAAGCCACCAGGTTCGGGACGTGAACTGCGGTTGACTACGTGGGAGTCCAGCAACATAGCCATTATGCTAACTGCTGGTCCCCTGATAATTCTATATGTACAACATAATGTCTGGAAAATCAGCATGAAATAGTATAAAAACATTTCTAGTTATTTAAATATCTTCTTGAGTAAGCCTTAAACTTGCCCATTGCTTTACAGATTACTGAACATTTTCCCTGAGTCCCAGAGAGTAGGGGTATGCCCAGCAGGGCTCAGACATTGTCTTTTGACCCCAATCCAGGTGTTTTCCCAGCACAACACAGCTGCCCCTTTCAACATCATTTAATGTCTAAATAATCATATATTTTTTTCTTTTCAGGTAAATCAGATTAGGAAGGTGGTTTAGATAAATTGTAATTAATTTCTTGAGGATTTTGTTAAGCATCTCTTTATTGATTTCTTTCCTCTAGCTGAGAAGCTAAAAAAAAAAAAAAAAAGCACCAGACTGCAGCTAAGTAAGTTCACAAATAAGGGCACACAACTGAGCACAGCTAAAGAGAGGACATGAGGCTTCATTATGGTTTTCCTCACAGGTTGGAATGGGATGAAATGACTTGGGGGCACCCAGGTGCCAGTGTTTGAAAACTACTTCAAATTTCGCAAATGTAGTGTTTGTTCTGGAAGATTTCAATTCCTGAATCCACTGGTCTCTCAGTCTTCTTTGAAGTAAAAGATTCTGTTTCATGATGATTGTGTTGTGAGCATACGTTTTTTCAGCACTTCAACAAGTCAATGCTGTGTTTCCAAACAGAGTGCCACAGGAAAAATAGCTCTTGCCAAATCACTGGGATTCAACTTGTAGAACAAAGTGGAATCTATTGAACTTTAATTTTTTGAAATTTGAAAGGGAATTATCTTCTGAAAACATGTTCTTCTGAAACAATGGAGATTTGCATGGAAAAACCCAAGGCTTTGTGGAATGCCAGGAGTTTCATATATTTGCTGTGGAAAAAAATCATGCCTGAGAGTCTTTTCTGGACTTAGAGACCATGCATCCAAGCTGTGATAGTAGTAAAGGTTTCTGGTGTCTGCAGAGATAACCCAGACTGAAAATGATCGCCAAAAAGTAGTTTATTGTGGATACAAGAGATAGCATTCTCTCAGTGTCTACTGAGGAACTATTATGGTGACTACTGTGGTTGACTACTATTAGGGTAGGCTTGGTGCTCTACATCTCACCTTTCAGAACTCCTATATTCTTTTGTTTATCATTACTTGTTTAATGTATTTTAATGAGACTCTAAGCTACAGAAATGGGGACATGGCTTTCTGGTTCTCTTTAGGTCCCCAATAATTGATAAGTGTCAGGCATTCAATAAATATTCATTGAATAAATGAAGAAGTGCTTGATATTTAAAGACCAGAAAAATAATAAGATGAATATTCATAGGTATTCAAGGATATTAAATGGATATTCCAGAAAAATAGAGTACACATAGGATAGATTTTTTTAAGAGAGTTTTTTTTTTTTTAAGAATTATTTATTTAATTCCATTTGTTATTATTGTTTCTTTAATTTGACCATAAAGAGACAGAGAGAGAAAAAGGGAAAGCAAGAAAGCAAGCCACCAGCTCTGGGACTTGACCTGTGGTTGGCTGTTTGGGAATCCAGCACCCTTAACCACAACGCCACCTGCTGGCCCTTTAAGAGAGAGTTTCTTTTCCCTATAGGGCGTGTGTGCTTTCTGGAGAGACAGAGAGACAGAGAGACAGAAAAATCATGCCCCACTGGGGCATGACCACGCCACAGTCCCTTCTCCTCTATTCTCCTCTGGGCATTTTTGGGTACACACGCATATGCAACTAGCATGAGTTTAAGCTGCTAGGTCAAGGACTCAAACTACAGTTGACTACGTGGGAGTCCAGCGACATAACTATTACACCATCTGCTGGCTCCTAGTTTTTTTTTTTTTTTTTTAACTCTTTCTTGATATACCTCACACTCACCCACTTAAAGTGTACAATTCAATGATTTTAGCTAATATACAGGATGGTTATTACTTGGATTATGGTTCTGGGTCTGAGTAATATAATGACAAGCATATGTGTGAGAAGATAGAGACATGGATATGTGATATAAAAATATAGTGATATATTCTTAAATCTGAGTTGGCAGTTTAGTGAGTCCATGATAGCAGGGACTGAGAGAAAGAAAAAAAATTTAGAGGTGCTGATGGTGTCAGAGAATTGCCACTGTTGGAGCACTAGAAGAATAGAGCTGGAAGAGTAGAAGGAAATCTTTGGAAGTGGGACACTGAAATGAGGAGTTTAGAGTTGGAGCTTTTTCTCTTGGGAATCTAATAAATGACCACAGGAAAGGGTAGCTGAGATGGAGGAGATGAAGGGATAATAGGTTGAGGAACTGAACTTCCAGGGAATTGGATGGATTATGCACATCAGTGTCAAAGACACATTTTATAGAAAAGAAGTATATATTTAATATATTAATAAAAAATCAAACAACAGTAAAACGTTGGGTAAGTGTTTGAGGATCTTTGAATAATCTGTTATAGTTTGTGTTTGCTTAGAGGGCCAATGAGAAGTTGGTTTGAAGTGTTACATTTAAGGAAACCTTGGAGTGTAAGTCCTAGCAGGGCAGAGGTTTGGGGTAGGTTTTGGTCACTGCTATGTTTCAGAATTCCGAACAGTGTCTAGCATGTAGTTGGTATTCAATAAGTGTTAACTGAATGAAGTAATAGTTATCCTGAAAGACCTTGACCCAAGAGGAGTAAAAACTGAATTCTGCAGACAGTGATAAGCCTAGGAAAGTTTGAGTAAGGGACTTTAACCCTAGTGCTGCTTTAGGAAGTTTCATTCTGCATTAGTAGGTGGGAGACAGAATGAATAAGGGGTAGACTGGGGCTTACATCAGAGCACAGGTAGTAAGAAATGGAGGGGAGAGAAATGCCAGAGAGAGGCAGGTGAAAAGCAGGCAAGAGAGACGTGAAACTGTGGCTATTATGCATAGCCAATTTGAAGAATATACCTAAATGCAAATAGTTAACATTTGACATTTCACAAGTTGTTTTCTTACAGTCTGCTTCTTCAGTCAGTATCTTCTACAGCTGATTAAATATAAGACATAAAAATGGAACACATCAGCCTGACATTTTTCTGAATCAAGGCTCCTGTCATAGGATGAATGTTGCCTGTTGTTATTAAAGCACTCCTGCTCATACCTCCATAAATAAAATAACTTTTCCTCCTTAGTCCATTGATGGTTTATTTTGTCCTTTATAATACAGTCTACAAATTAGCAGTGATCCCATAATTTATTTCTGTGGTGCTATGCTCATTTTATTCATAAGCCAGAGGCAATTAAAATTGGTTTTATACAACACTGTCCTGATGACAGATGTGTGACTGCCACTCTGACACATGATGGCTGACATAAATCATTTGATGATCAAAGTGTCTGCTAACTTGGTGTCTCTAGTTACAGCAGATGCCACCCTAGACAGAGTGACAGGGACATTCTTCACAGGAGCCTCATTTCAGCTAACTACTTTACTTTGCTCCAGCTCTGGAATCTTGACAGCTTGGCTAGTTGTGACAGCTTGGAAGTTCTTCATGTGGTTTCACAAGGCACCAAGCGTCATTTCATCTCTTATTCCCACCCCTGATGGTTTGCAAAGGCTTCCTAGCAGATACAAAAGAACTCTACAGTTTGGACCCAGACCATTGCTCTGGTCTTGTCTCTAGTCTTGCAACTCCTCTTGCATCTCCCCTCTCTCCAGTTATATCCTCTCCATTCCACCAGATCTTACAGGCCATACCCACCCATTTAATTCCCTGAACATGACAATCATATATAAGGATCTTTAAGTATGAAATTTCATGACCTTGAAATGATTTCTTTCCTGCATTTTCTACCTGGTATTATCCTTCTATTTTTTTTTTTTTAAGACTTGGCTTAGTTATTCTTGCCTTTGTTAGTATTTGTAGTCCACTTTACATAAAACTTCCTCATATTTCAAAACAATATGATTTATTTTTGTTAAGGTTCGTAGAGTTGGTAAGATTATATCCGTTAATTTATGAAGTTGTAATAAAATACAAAAGACCTCTCCTTTAACTTTATCCTTCCATTCTCCATCTCATCTCATTACTTATAATCTCTACATGGATAGTCACTCTGATAAACTTAATTTATGTGTTAGTTGTTTATAAATTTGTTAAGATTCCATAATGGCATTTTATTTGTATATTTGTTTAAATGTTCATATGTTGTAGCATGCTAAAAATATTTTCCCTTCATTTTTTACCATATGATTAGGTTTAAACATTTATTCATATTATCATCCATACACTAAATTCATTGTTTTTGAAAGAAATATGGAAAAAAGATAAAACACTAGTAATTGCATACTTACTAGTGAGTTTTAGCTTGTTTTATACTTACGGCTGTTTAGGTTTCTCCTCAGTTATTTATATGTTTTGCAATTTTGTCTTTCTTTTTCTCTAATTTTCAATATCATTTTGTTTTAAAATTATCTGATATACTTATTAGATATATATATACTTTTTGTAGTTACTCTGAGAGTCTTTGGCTTTTGATATAAATTTAAGTCATTTACATTACTGTAACTAATGTTAAGTTTAAACCTTTTAAAAAAGAATTATTATATTTAACTTTGTTTATTTATTTAAAATCAACCAGAGAGGGACAGAGTGAGAAAGAGGGAGAGAGAGGGAATGTGAGAAAGCAAGCCACCAGGTCTGGAACTTGAACCACAGTTGGCTATGTGGTAGTCTAGCGCCCTTAACCACCATACCACCTGCCAGCCCCAAGTTTAAACATTTTTTGAGAAATACTTTAAATTTCCTGGTAACCCTCTAATGGATGAGGCTCAGAAATGAAATATTTGAAAAATAAGTTAGAAGGTCAAAATAGGACTGTGTATTTAAAAAGAAAAAGCCTCTAACTAGAGTTTTTGCTTGGTTTAGGGTTGTAAACCTGCTTTATATCTTTTAGAATTATTCATAAATGCATTTTATTTATTAACATGACTTGCTATCTCAGCAAAATAAATTATATTAAAAAATTTTAAATTCTGTGAAAAACAGTATGATTGTGTGATACTCTCAGTTACAATTTAAAAATATTTCTCCTTTGCTACATTTATTCCTTTGGTACTAATAACTTAAAAAATGTCTATTATTCTTGATGCCCTTTGGTGGAATTTCTTATCCTAATATTCAAACTCCGTAATTCATTCTTTGTATGTATCCATTTTGCTGTTCAACCAGGCTACTAAACATCCTATTTTAACTATTGCAGTTTTCTTTATGCCCATTACTCTTATTCCTGTTCATTTTCCCAATATCCTCCTTTATTTATTTGAGAATACTTATTATGCTAATTTTGAATTATTATTCTGATTAGTTCATAAGCATAGCTTTAAGTAATGTAGGTTTTTTAGTTTTCTTTTCTTTGACAATGTTTGTATTCTGTAAATGTTTAATGTTTTTTTTTGCAAGTGAATATTGGTAGGTAATGTCTATCTATTTGTAAAGAAGAATTAAATCTTTTTGGCATTCAACCCTCTTTTGCCCTAAACTATAATTTCCCTCCTCACCCTTCTCCAAATCCTCTCTCTCTCTCTCTCTCTCTCTCTTTTGCTGTTTAATTGACAGAGGGCACATGCATTCACCAGAGAAAGAGAGAGGAAGAAAGCACTCCCAATGGGGTGTGATCATGCCTCAGTCCTTTCTCCTCATTTCTTCATTGTGATGAGATTCTGAGTATGTGTGCACACATGTCCAATATGTTTTTCAAGACGTTAAGGCTAGGATTTGAACCCTGTGGTCGGCCATGTGGGGTCTGGGTCCCTCAACTGTGTGTCTACAGGGCTGGCCCTCCCTATCTTTCTCTTTCCATTACCCAGACATTATGTCTACCTGAGACTTTTAAATAGAGTTTAGATTGATATTTGGGATTTATCAACTTTCTTGTCACTTCTTTGGTATCTCTAATTCAGGATGCAAGAAAAGGAATCGATAGCTAGTGCCATTCAGCAGGTTATGAACTAGTAAGAAGTAAGATGCATCCAAATACATGTCTCTTTTATTATGTAATGTGAGGTAAGTGATCACATACTATTTCTATTGAGTACCTATATATGAACACACTGTAATCATTCAAAACAGGCTTGGCTATAATGAAGGGAAAAAGTAACATTTTCAAAAAAAAAAAAATCCAATTTTTAGGGATCACCCAAATAACATTTGTTTGAAGTCAACACAACCTTGATTAATTGTACTAAGCCAGAGAGGAGGATTTGATGGCCACGACGTAATCCCTTCTCCTCCATTCTCCTCTTGGGATCTTGGGCATGCATGCACATGTACCCGGTGTGAGTTTTAAGCCACCGGGTCCAGGACGGGAACCGTGGTTGACTATGTGGGAGTCCAGTGACATAGCCATTACACTAACTGCTGGTCCCCAAATAAAACTTTTATTTTAGACTCCTCAAGCGTATTTGCTTAAATTATCTGTGATTATGTCATCATGGCTACCACTGCCTCTCTCTCTTTTTCCTTTGTCATAAACAGTATTTCTTAACTGGGAATGATTTTGTCCCTCTTCTCCCTGGGGTCACTTGGCAATGTCTAGAGACTGGTAGAAGTGAGACATGCTAGAACACACTTGACAATGCACAGGCTGTCGCTCACAACTAAGAATTGTCTGGTTCAGGATTCAGTAGTACTACTATTAAGGAACCCTTCTCTGCGGGGATTCCAATCCTCTAGGTTCTTCCTACCCCTGAACTCTCTGTGTTGACTATGGTGCTGGACACAGAAAGATGAAATTCAAGTGCAGATGCATTCTGAGTTTGGCTATGGGAAATTTGGGATTCTAGGGATATCAGGAATGTATTGTACCTCTTCTCTTTCTTTCTCTGTCTGTCCCTCTGTCTCTGTCACTGTTTCACACACACATTTATATATTCTCTTTCTCACATGCACATATGTTGTCTCTCACTGTCCCCAGGTCTCCCTGTCTCTCTCTCACACATATACACACAATCTACTTCTTATATACACACATTCACACATTCTTTCTCTCTCACACATACACATTTTCTCTCTGTCCTTCTCTCATATCCATTCATATGTTTTATCTCTCTCACACATTCTCTCTGCCACACATGTATTTTCTCTCTCTCATCCACATACATTCTCTCACCTTCATACATTCACACACACACACACACACACACACACACATACACACACACAGCTGGCAGTTGGTGTGGCTTGATACTAACCTAGGTTGGTTGGACACCAAAGTCAGAACTCTATAGTGATTCCTCAGCATTGGTCTTTTTAGTTCTTTCAAGGATGTGGTTTATCTTCTGTATCCAGCATTTTTTGCTCCTGAACATTAGGTAATTCTCTTTGTATGCTATCCTGCTGGAGTGTCACCTAAATGCTGGCATACTCTGGCTTACTTTTTCAATGTCTCTGCTAAAATGTCATTGCGTAAATAGCAAATATCACCTTTTCAGAAAGTTTTTCTGACTGTGCAAATTAAAGTATCACCCCTGTTTTGACACTTTTATCCCTTACTCTGTTTTTATTTTCTTTATAGCAATTGTTAGACCTATTTTGTAATTTTCTTTCTTCCTCCATTTCTGTAATACAAGCCAGGATTTGTTTTGTTTACAACTGTTTTCCAGGGCCTAGAGAGCATAGTGTGTGCTTAATATCAGGTAGTATGTCATGATCTTTGCTTGCCATTTGGAGGGAGAAGTGGGTAATTATCAGGTGCCAGGATAATGTTATACAGATGAGTCCTGGGATGATTTCACTCTCCTGCTTTGGAGAACTAGAGAGGTTGTCACAGAGGCAACTACACCTTCATAGGATTCACCCAAAAAGCAGTGAGGAGCATCTCAGTACCCTTTTTTTTTTTTTTTTTTTTTAGTTTTCTTCTTTTTTTAGTTTTTTTTTTTTTTTTTTTTTTTGCTATAGGATACATGTGGTTGCTGGAGAGAGAGAAAAATCACTCCCCAGGAGTGATGGCTATATGACGATCCTTCTCCTCCTGGGACTTTGGGCATGCACACACAAGCACCTAATGTGATTCTCAAGCCTCCAGGGCTGGTACTTGAACTGTGGTAAGCCATATGGGAGTACAGTGCTTTTACCACCACACCACCTGCTGGCCCCCATCTCAGGTACTTTTTAACATGTAACATGTACAATATTTTAAAAAGCGTTATGCTTTACAAATGAAGGATCTAGTCCTGCAGATATAAGTGTGGCTCACACTGTGAAAGACAATACCTGCCATCTGCAGAAGGTGTGGATTTAGTCTGTGGGAAACTGGGGCTCTGACATGTTTTGAGAAGCTCTGTGTTTGAAAACGATAACACTAATGGTGCTGTGGAGTTCAGTTGAATGATCAAAGGTGGTGATGATAGACAATCACAGAGGAATTTCAAAATTAATTAAGAGACTAATCTGTTGTCTCCCACTGAGACTGTCTATTCTCTGTGACCTTCTTTTGCCTCCCCAGATATGATAGTTTAAAGCTCAATTTCTTATAAAAACTGCTTTTCAATTTCTGAAAATTATGGTCAGCAACCCTGTGGTCAAGCATATGATCAATCATTTGACACATTTCCTGTCTATCTCATGCTTTGTCATAGGAATAGATCTATCTTTGACTCACTTGAGGGAAATTCTCTCAGAATTTGTAGTAGAAAGCCGTATCTCACAGTCAATGTCGTTTAGGGCTCAGTCTTAAACATCTATCAAGAGATTATAAATTAATTTTGCTGAGGCTAAAAGTCATTCATAATTATATCCCTGTTATCTGAATATGTCTTCTTTATCTTTTACTACTCTGTGCTTTATTCTTGGCTTGACTATCATGGGTACCATTATTTATTGGCAAGCCTTGGTACTGTAGCTCCTAGCTCAAATTGATTAACTGTTGCTCTTCTCTAATAGATAAAGGACATGATTAGCTTTTAGATTTTCCAGATAGAGCTTCTGTACTTACATTTATTTCCTCTAATGTCTCAGGAACATCTCCTCCAGTGCAGTTTAGAAGGCCAAGACTTTCAGTGGTATGAAATCTGATAGATGATAGTTCTCTTTTCTGGCTAATCAACAGATCTGGGCATGCTTACAGAATTGAGAATGGTCTTTATCATTCACAATGGTTATTGGTAGGTCATGCTGATAAGAAGAAATATATAGCTATTACATTTATCTAACTTATATTCTTATTGATGAGTATAGGTTTGCATTTTAGCTTATCCAGAAGATTATGAAATAAGCTTTGAGTTTTTTTTTTAATGTTTATTTGTTTTTTTTGGGGGGGGTGAGAAAGAGAGAGCGAGAGAGGGGCAACCCCAATAAGGTCCTCATGGAGAAATCTCTCCCCAGCCTCAACTCACCATGAATCAGGGACATGTATCAGAATGCCCAGTATGTAGAGGAGGCCCCAGGATGTGAACTAGGGGCCTCCTTTGTGGATGCAGTTGTGTTACCACTGTGCCACTGTCTGGCCCAAGTTCTGCATAGTTTTGAGTCCCATGTTTTTCAGTTTTTAAATGGCAACACAATGTCTATTAATTAGGTTATTCTGAGGACTAAATGAGACAACATATGTATAGCACCTTGTATATCATGTGATCCATTACATGTGATCAGTATATGCTTACTTTCATTCATTTAAAAGTAAGGTATCCTAGACATTTTATTTGCCATTGTCTGTGATAATTGTTGGTGATATAAAGATAACTAATATTTGTAAACTTATTTCAAGGAGTGTGTAGCTTAGTGGGGGATACGAATGTATAAACAAGTAAGTACCATTCTCTGTGACACATATCAAAATGTGGATGGAGCGCCACTCAACAGAATTGGCGGTTAGTTCTCCCTGCTGAAAAAGCCTTTCTGCAGTAGAGATTGGGGAAGCTGTGCCTTAACTGATATGTAGGAAATGACCAGATAGGCCTGGGGAGATGGAGGAGGTAGGGGGGGAATTGGAGAAGCAGAGAGGGGGAAGACCTAGGCTAAGGGAATGGCAATTACAAGTATATCTCTGTTTTTCCTTCCATGTTTTCCTCCTGCTTCATCATAAAACTCTCCTACTAAAATCTAAAGCTTAGTCATGTTTTTCTATAACTGTTGAAGGGCAAAATAAATGAGAAGATTAAAGATTTTGATCAGTTGTATCCAAGGTAGAAAGGAGAATGGCTCTTTTCCTCATTAATTCAAACCATTAATCATAGTTACTGATAGGCATTAAATAATTTTCAAAGCATTCTGTAATTATAGTGTTTCATTTAGTTGTCCCCAATTTTTAGGCAGTAGGAATTATTAATCTCATTTTTCTAAAGATTAGGAAAATGAAGTTATGTGACCTCTACAGAGTCTCATAGAAAGTAAGATGCAGGACTGAGACTTTACGAGTCTTTGGAGTTTGAATTCAGGACTCCGTCCTCTATCACCAAGTCTTCCTCTGTAAACAAAGTGATTGAAAACTAACTTGTACTTGACAAAAATATTTGTATGATAATCCTAATAAGGTTTTCCTTGGATCCATACAAGGTCAATTTAGCTTGCTTAGATTACAGATAGAGACTTGGCCTCAAAACAAGGCATAAGAATAGTATAAATAGGGTTACCATGAAATTGATCATCTGAGAAAGGACATTTTGGGGATTAAAATAATTGAGACTATAGAGGTAATAGGGATTGTTTCTTATTGGGACAATCAGAACTCAGTACAGACTATTCACTAACTCATTTGTTTATTTAACAAAGAATTATTATACTGTAAGACTCTGAATAAGTGTAGGAATAGAGATAACTGTAAATTGCTAAATGAACAATGGAAGAGTTGTAAAAAATAGCTACCAGTAATTAAATATATGTGTGTGTATATATATATATATATATATATATATACACACACATACACACATACATATATGTGTGTGTGTATTATTTCTGGTACTATGTTAGATGTGGAATATATATCATCTAAGTGTTTAAGTAATTTCATAAAGTATTGCTGTCATTCCCCTTTTGCAGATGATAAAACTGAGATACGATCACCAGTCCAGTTCTATTAAACAGGGGTCTGGTCTTCAAAAACATATTATTACCCTGCTTAAAGTATGAAGGTATTTGACTTCTTGAAGCCATGATTCTATATGAGCCTCAGAATCATACTTTAAAGTTTCATTTTTCTAGTGTGAATCTCCAGAATTTGATGTATTCTTGGACAGTAAATGCTGAGTCATCTTGTCAGGTAGAACTCATTTCTTTGTGAGAGAAATTTTTAACTAATCTGACTCCTATAATAAAGGAACACATTGACTTGCACAATATAAAGTTCAGAGGAAGAGGTTGAGTATGTATGTGTTCAATGTCTAAAACTTGCTACAATGATTTTTTTCTTTTTGGTTATGTTTATGTCTCTTGACTTTGCCTTCCTCTATGTTGGCTCTTTTTTAAAAAGACCTTTTTGCCTTAGGGTGTATGCATTCACGAGAGAGAGAGAGAAAGTGTGAGAGAGAGAGAGAGACAGACAGACAGACACAGACACAGACAGATAGATAGAGAGAGGAAAAGTGAGAAATCATCCTTTGGGAGGATAGCCATGCCACAGTCCCTTCTTCTGGAATCTTGGGCACACATACACATATGCCTGGCATGAGTTTCAAGCCACTGAGCCTGAGACCTAAACCTTAGTCGGCCACGTGGGAGGCATGATGTAACTACCCCATCTGCTGGCCCATGGTCTCTATTTTTAAAGAAAGTCTCTCAAAGTTTTAAGATTGTTTTAAGTTATATCTTTCCTATTCCCAAGTCTAGAAGAAAGAGTGAGTGCTTTCCTTCCTTCCGTCCCTCCCTCCCTTCTTCTTTTCTTCCTTCCTCCCTCCCTCCCTCCCTCCCTCTCTCTCTCTCTTTCTTCCTTCCTTCTTTTTCTTTTCTTTTCTTTTTTCTTTTCTTTTCTTTTCTTTTCTTTTCTTTTCTTTTCTTTTCTTTTCTTTTCTTTTCTTTTCTTTTCTTTCCTTTCCTTTCCTTTCCTTTCCTTTCCTTTCCTTTCCTTTCCTTTCCTTTCCTTTCCTTTCCTTTCCTTTCCTTTCCTTTCCTTTCCTTTCCTTTCCTTTCCTTTCCTTTCCTTTCCTTTCCTTTCCTTTCCTTTCCTTTCCTTTCCTTTCCTTTCCTTTCCTTTTCTTTCTCTGTAACTCAAGTGAAGTCCCAGAACTAACTCTGATTGGGGTTGATTAGTTTTGTTTAATCACACATCTATTCCTAAGATAATGTAAGCACAAGGAGTAGACTAAGACTCATTATCTGATCCTGGATTCTGAAGTTGGAGACTCCATCCAGATCATGTAGTCTAATAGGGAAATAGAATTACCAAATATGCAGTAGGATGACTGGATTCTTGGGGCCAAAATAGCAACCAATATATTCTATATTCTCTGAGTATGAAGAGCTTTGAATGAAATGGACTGTTAAACCCTCAAGCCTCTATAATATACAGACTGACAGAGAAAGACCCAAAGTTCTTTCTTTCTACAAGAACATGACCCAGGAAAGTGTGGGGTAAGTGCCAATTTACTTGAACATTCTACTCACCTTTTTTCACCTCTCATTCCTCCTTGAGACAGTCATTCTAAAAACAACCTTTATGGCTTGAAGACAACTTCCCATTCATTGCAAGATTGATCTTTTCAATTTCTAGTGCTGGTGAAGGTATATCAAGCTTTAAAATACTTTTCTTTTCTTTTCTTTTCTTTTCTTTTCTTTTCTTTTCTTTCCTTTCCTTTCCTTTCCTTTCCTTTCCTTTCCTTTCCTTTCCTTTTCTTTCTCTGTAACTCAAGTGAAGTCCCAGAACTAACTCTGATTGGGGTTGATTAGTTTTGTTTAATCACACATCTATTCCTAAGATAATGTAAGCACAAGGAGTAGACTAAGACTTATTATCTGATCCTGGATTCTGAAGTTGGAGACTCCATCCAGATCATGTAGTCTAATAGGGAAATAGAATTACCAAATATGCAGTAGGATGACTGGATTCTTGGGGCCAAAATAGCAACCAATATATTCTATATTCTCTGAGTATGAAGAGCTTTGAATGAAATGGACTGTTAAACCCTCAAGCCTCTATAATATACAGACTGACAGAGAAAGACCCAAAGTTCTTTCTTTCTACAAGAACATGACCCAGGAAAGTGTGGGGTAAGTGCCAATTTACTTGAACATTCTACTCACCTTTTTTCACCTCTCATTCCTCCTTGAGACAGTCATTCTAAAAACAACCTTTATGGCTTGAAGACAACTTCCCATTCATTGCAAGATTGATCTTTTCAATTTCTAGTGCTGGTGAAGGTATATCAAGCTTTAAAATAGAACTGAAACTGCTCATTTCTTTTTATGGATAATTAATTCACTCTTACAAAATAGGATTTATGCAAAGTAAGGAATTTAATTCTGGGTATAGAATCATTCTCTTCAGTGGACCAGGATCAAATTTCTTCTCTTTCAACTTATGATTTTGAAAATAGTTCAATAAATACTTAAACTCTCTAGTATGTGATGACAAAGAATAACCAGCAAATTTAGTGGCATACAAATTTCTATGACATTTATTCTGTTCCTAAAGATGTTTTATTGAGATGTTATCAATTGTATTATTAAGGGTCTCATGAAATGTCTGGGTCTAGATTTTTCTAGGACCATGGAGAATGTCAGGCTTATTAAACATATTCATCACAAAAGACATGCTAAGCCATTCAAATGATAGGACATCAAATTCAGAAAGAATTTTATATTCCTTCTCTGTATGCTTTTTATAAGTGTCACCCATAATGTGGGGGCCATATTTATCAACCTGATATTTAATATTAGAACACCTCTGATACTGAACTAAGTGAGCTAGACATGTACCATTCAGTTTCTGGAAGTACTTAAGTTAGATTAGATTTTGAGGATCCAGAGTCGAAAGATTTATGTTTGACTATCAGTTTAGTCTCTTAAAATGTTTGTATCTTAAACATGTTACTGTTTCTTCAGTACTTTTCATATTTAAAATAGGTTAATGATGATATTTAAAATTTAATTACTGCCACAGAATATGTGTATATAAAATGCTAGAATTTTTAAAGATACATTCTCACTTCCTTTTTTATGCAAGAGGACACATATGCATGAGAGAGAGAAAGAGAGATAGACCCTCTCACAGGGCCTGATTATGTCATAATCCTTATTCCTCCACTTCTTCATGCCATTAGAATAAATGTTGGGCATTCACATGTGCGTGGTGTGTTTTCAAGCTGCTGGGTCAGGACTTGAACCCTAGTCAAGCATGTGAGATATGCCTTTCTCTGCCCAGTCCTTAGCTGCTATGCTATTTGAATGGCCAGCCCCATTCTCATGTTTTTAATTGCTGAAACAATTGTTTAGTTTTTCTTTTACATTTTGATCAAGCTCAGTGGAAGCATAAGTGTTTATCCCACAGATAGAAACTCGGCTGTAGTCACTTCTGGATTTATCAAAACTCTGGCACAAGTCCACCCATCTCCTCAGTGACTTCAATATAAGTTCAGGTGACCTGTTCTCATCTTATCCCCAGTAACCTACCATTTTGCTCCATTTTAGACATTTAACTTCATGGTGACAAGGTGATAATTTGGTCCTTGCTATCACCTGTAATTGTTTGCTTAAAACTATTATTAGTTCAAATCCCAAGCTATTTTGAAATTAATATGTCTTTCTAAATATAAATATCCTATTTTATTATGGCTTTTTATTCCTTGTGCATAGTCATGTAGATTTTTGTGGGAGACAGTGCCCAAGAAAAATAAACCAGAGAGGATCTATTCAGGTCTGACAATTTAGGTCATGTTTGTCTTTTTTTTTTTTTCACATGCGCATGTGTCTGTGTGTGTGTGTGTGTGTGTGTGTGTGTGTGTTGTATGCCTTTATATTTAATATATATGTGTAGAGGTTTATGGACATTTTGTAGAGCCTAGGACATGATTCTGCTACTGTAAATGATTTTGATGGCTTATAGCTGTTGTATATTTGCTTTTGTGACATACTGCTGTAAGATTAATTTATGGTAAATCCTTAAAAATTGTTTGACTTCTGCCCCTGAGATGCTCCAAAGTAATGGGAGAGATATAAATTTAAATGGATAATTCCAAAGTAATAAGGGATGAGTTATTAGGGGAAAAATGCAGAGAGAACCTTGGGAGCATGGTGGCATTGTGTTCAGCCAAGTCTGGTATTGTCAGGATGGCATTTGTATATTGAACTTTTTGAAGATTTTCTCCAGAATATTCTGAGTATTCATTTTCCACACCAGAGACAGTTCTGTATTCAGTAGTTTATCACCTTTTGATTTGAAGGAAGTTATTCTGTCTGGTGCACTGGAACACACTCCATGAGGCATAATGCCTGCATACAATAAGAATTCAATAAAATTGTTGAATATGTCTCCAAGGCATTTTGTTTCACAGGTTGTATTTGCTGAATAATAACTATGGTTGTTCCATTTATACTGAGGACCCATATAATAAGGCATGCATTAAAATCACTCTAAATTACTTGCCAGCCAAAGCTTCTGGTCTGTATAATAGAATCAGTATCAGTGCACAGAATCATTATTCTCAGGTTTGTTCTCATGGGGGAATTCCGTCATCTAAGGGATATTTGAGGCCAGGTCAGAGAAGAAATGTAGCTTATCCACAACTGACAGTGAGGAAGACCAGGAGATGAATGGTGGGTTCTGTTAAGCAGGG
>NW_006159609.1:5865466-5909552 GCF_000334495.1 Tupaia belangeri chinensis
GAGAGGCAGAGCTATAGTGGGAACGATCCAAGGGGGTCACCAAGATAAGAAGGGCCAGAGCTGAGGAGGCCTTAAAACTAGAGGTGTCCTTTCTTAGGAGCCTTTGACTCTCTTACTGGAGAGAAAATGCAGAACTATGTCTCTTACATCTCCTTGTGTTTTAGAAGGCATTACAGAAGAAATGTCAGCAGATAAATGTTGAATCATGTGCACAAGTGTGGCATCGTCAAGGAATGACAAGTAAAGGAAATAGCACCAGTCAGCTTGCAGCATCAGAGATTACCAGAGGTGAAAGGTGCATGTCCTGGTAAAATGCAGGAAAACAGATGCAGACGCAGAAGAGATTAGACTTGTGCATGAAGTACGACCATTCTCCAAGTGAATTAAGTAAACCACACTGGAAGTTGTAATTGTTTCTGGACAGCTCTCCAGACAGTCAGTGTTGACTGTAGGAACACTCCCAGGAAACTGAAGTTATATTTTTGTCTTTTTAAATCATCAGGCTTTTATTTTTGTCCTTTGTTACTTGCTATATGACATGTATGCTCACTACAGAGAGAGAGAGAGAGATGGAGACAGAAAGAATGAGAAAACACCCCAGGGCGATGACCATGCTGCAATCCCTTCTCCTCCACTCTCCACTTGGGATTTTGGAAATGCATACACATATCCAAGGAGTGTTTTTCAAGCCACTGGGTCTGGGACTCAAACCACACAGTTGGCCATGTGGGATCCAGTGCCTTAGCGACCATGCCACCTGTCAGCCTCACTTTTGATGAATTAGAGAAAAATTAGCTCTAGCTTTATAATATCATTTTGTGATATTAATATTGTATAATTTCCTTATTGTAGAAATAATATATGATTTGGAATTAATACAAAAAAGAATAAATAGAAATGGTTACCTATAATAATAGTTCTATCATTTTTTTTCTGATCATGTGGTACACATTATTGAAAAATTATCTTTAAAGGGAACCAGCAGTTAGCATAATGGCTATGTCGCTGGACTCCCATGTAGTCAACCGCGGTTCGCGTCCCAGACCCGGTGGCTTAAAACTCATGCTGGGCGTGTGTGTGTGCGTGCCCAAGATCCCGAGAGGAGAATGGAGGAGAAGGGATTGCGGCATGGCCATCCCCCCAGGGGGGTGATTTCTCGCTTTCTGTCTCTATATCTCTCTCTGTCTGTCTGGAGAGCACACACGCCCTATAGCGAAAATCTCTCAAAAAAAATTATCTTTAAAGAATGACAAACTCCTTCTTTAATATTTACTGGATATATATCTTCTGTGAAATCTCTGATTCCTCAGGAATAATTACTTGATCTGTTATAATATAAATATTACCTATTCATATTGATTGCTGTGCTTACTATTAAGAATTCTTTTTTCTTTTTTTTTCTGTTTCTCCCAGTATGTTGTGGTTTTTCTGAGTAAAAGCCTTGGTATATTTGTGTTTTCTGTGTGTAGATTCATGTTCAGCACATTAGGCTCTCAATAAGTGCTTTTGATTAAATGAATCAGTGCTCATAAGTTTATAAATTACAGTATTAATCTCAGGGAGGTCAGGAAAAGAGTTTATGTACTTTTTATTCACTCAAAAAGACAATAAGATTTTGTGACAATAAGATTTTGTGACAATAAGAATACATTGGGGGACCAGCAGGTGGCATGGTGGTACACACACACACACACACACACACACACACACACATGTATATCCTATTTAAGCTAGTGAATAGTTTTTAATACTATTTATATGATACTATATATATGTATATGATAATATATATATATACATATATATAGCATATACATACACACACACACACACATATATATATATATATATATATATATATATAGTAAAATAATTTTTTGTTAAGTGAGCTGGCTGAGCCAAATTCACAGTCCTTAGATGAACCTGAGGTTCCATCAGAAGATAACAGACAGCAACACAAAACTCAGATTCTGAGAGCCAGAGGTAAATCTTAAAAGCCCAGTGGAAAAGGATCAGAATGAATACATGGATGGAAGAGGTTCAGACTTACTGCTATGGACAAAGACAGTGTTTTTGTTCTGCCTTTGGGGTTCTTAGAAACATGGTGGATCAGTGGACAGCTTTCTCTTAAAGACTGAGGCAGTCCTTGCCAGTGAGGATCCCTTGTTAGGATTTCATGAGACTGGGCCCTGTGTGTTTTCTTGGGGAGACAATATGAATCACATGATCCTGGAGAATATTGCCTGTTGAGAAGAAGAGTGCTCGGTGGTTAGACTGGCAGTTACAGAATGGAACATGAACAAGCTAGAATTAATTCTGAAGGTTCTTATGGGTGGTTTGCATTTCCTGAGGGAGGGATGGATTCTTTCCTTGAACCTAGTTGATGTGCAAGTTGGTAGGCCAGATGATGAAAGCTTGAGCAGTAGGGTTGCAGGTTATGCAAGAGACTATACATTTGATATTCCACAGGCAAGTTTATTAAAGGCGTTATTCCAGCTGACAGAACAACACTTGCAAGGAGCTGCCAGATTTGATGCTATAAAGGAAACATACTACTTTAGAAATAAATTACACTTTGTATTAACTGAGTGATATATTAATCTTTTCCACCATTGAAGCAAGAGAGGAAATGAACAGTGAATGTTAATGTAGCTTTACATGGAAAACCAATTGTGGTTCCCATTTCTTTGACACCCGTGGGCATGGAACTCAGAAAGTATCTTGAAAGAAAGTTCAACTTACTGCAATATTTAAAACAGGTTTTATTTTGTGATATATTCACTTACAAGAACTTAGGTTGGAAAATTCAGTATTCTTTGGGTCGCTGAGTATTCCAGCTTTCCAATTAAAAAACACAAAACAAACTCAGGTAAAAGTTATTCTTTAATCTTGGTTACTTTCTAAAGAATTTGACATAAATTAACACATCTCCAATCAAAGAGCAGTCATAGCTACTTCCAAGGTGGTGGATGGGAACTAACACAGGATTCAAAGTCTTATCAACCTGAGCTATGTTGCCAGCTGTGAGACACAAGTCAGCTTGCAGAACACCTCTGAGCCTTTCTATCTTCGGTAAAATGAGAACACTAGCCATGTTTTGCGGAGATTCTATGAGGACACCTATCATACATAAAAATACTGAGCATGGGACTAGCAGTTGGTATAATGGCTATGTCGCTGGATTCCCAGATAGTCAGCCATGGTTCAAGTCCTGGACCCGGTGGCTTAAACTCACGCCGGGCACATGTGCATGCCCAAGATCTCTAGATGAAAATAGAGGAGAAGGGATTGTGGTGTGGCCATCCCCCCCTGAAGGGGTGGTTTCTCGCTTTCTGTCTCTCTGTCTTTCTGGTGAGTGTATGGTGCCCTGGAGCAAAAACAAAACAAAACAACTCTACACACACACACACACACACACACACACACACACACACACAAAATACTGAGCATGTAATAATTGAGTTTCTCTTTCTTCTTCCTTCAGGAATTAGATCTTTGTTCCTTTATAGGTGAGAAGGAAAGTCCCAAGATAATTGGTATTTTTGGATTCTTTACTTGATGAGGATTTGAATTAGTAGAATTAGTTTATTATGGTATGTTGTCCATTGTCATATTCTTAATTCTTAGCATAGTATTATACCTGACACAGTCACAATACATGTTTGTTACATAAATGAAAGGAAGCATGAATTCTGATCATTTCTGTGGGACACCCAGTGACGATTTTTACTTCATGCCACTAAGAATAGTTCTGAAAATTCTACTTCATTTGAATTTCCTTCCTTTCCCGTCCCTTCCTTTTTTTTTTGGAGAGATTTTTTGCTATAGGGCACATGCGCTTGCCAGCCAGACAGAGAGGGACAGAGAGATAAAAAGTGAGAAATCACCCCCTAGGGGGCATAGCCACGCCACAATCCCTTTTCTTCCATTCTCCTCTTGGGATCTTGGGCACGCACGCACACATGCCCGGCGTGAGTTTCAAGCCACCGGGTCCAGGATGCGAACCACGGTTGACTACGTGGGAGTCCAGTGACATAGCCATTACGCTAACTATTGGTCCCCCCCATCCCTTCCCTTTTTAAAAGAACAGGGTGTTGTAAAGAAGAAACAAAGCTGATGGTTCTGTTTTTGGTGCCTTCTTTATCCACTTATTTTCAGCTTGCCTGAATAACTATTTTTTATTATCATCATTATTATTCATAACTTTCTTTCAGATGTGGTTTAAGAACACCTTTATAACACTTGGGTTTTCATTTGGAACCTAGATTTTTGAAATGTCTTATGCTCAGTCCACTCTCAACCCTTTTCCCACCACATAATTCTTTTTTAAAGATTTTTTTTTTTTTGCCATAGGGCACGTGTATGTGTATTTACATATTTGCAACTTGCATTTATTTATATATTGAATGTCTCCAATCTCTAATGTCAACTCCTGTGGAGCTTAAGACCTCTTTTATACATCTGTGATTTTAGGAGAAAAATACGGCTGAAATGTAATCACATCCCCAAGTCACCCTCTTTCCTGACTCAGTTACTGAACTGATGGGCCCAGTATCTTTGAAAGCTTGGTGTTTTTAATTTGAAAGTTCCATTGTCATTTCTGTCACCTTAGATGGGAGTGTTCAGAAGAGGTCATTGGCAAATTACTGACTCTAGATGAACAATTTGCTCTTAATTAAAAAGCTTGATGAAATGCTCTTTGGGAAATGAACTCATTCAAATGGGAGATAATTTAAGCTTGTCCACGCAGGACATTTTCTCTTTATTTTTCCTTCACCCAGTGCAAAAATTTTTTATTTAGTCTAGTGATATAAATTGAATTTGACAGGAGCAAAAGTTTTTTTCATTCAAACCATAAAATTATTATGTTGTCTGAGTTAACATTGTGTTTTCCCTTCAGAAAAATAATGACTACTGCTTTCCCTAGAGTGATTGTCTGGCAGCAAAGGAGAATGTAGCTAAATTACTCCTTGCTGGGGTTTCAGAATGGAAAGAGAACACTGTATCATTATATGCACATGGGATTCTAAGTCTGAAGGTCAGAGTGCAAGATCAGTTCTGTCATTTAACAGCTGGATGACCTTGGACAAAAATGTCTGATATTTGGTTTCCTCATCTGTGAAAAGAATAATAATCTCTGGCCTATATTGTTGGCTGTTCCTAAGGAACAAATTATAAAATGGTGGTGAAAGGATTGAATGACTATAAAGAACACGGAAGCATAGGTAGTTTTCAGTATTAATACTTCCTGCAGCCAGTGCACTGTGAGAAATGATTTCTTACCCCGAGTTTGCCAGACAATAGCTCCATGAACCAATTAAGATGGTCACTAGGCAGAATGTCATTAGCATGGGAAGCTAAGCCCAACTCCTTTCTTTCCTCTAGGTTTCCTGGGATAAAATGAGGAACTGAGGGCCAGAGAGGTAAACGAAGCACAGTTACACAGCTAGTTTGAAGGGCTGGGGCTGTATACTCCATTTCCTGTCCAGTATCCTTTCCTAAACAACCCTGATTCTGTTACCAGTCAGAACCAGCCTGGATGGCAGAGTCCTGGTGCTAGCTACAGTTTTGTGAGTTTGCTTAGAGGGCACAAGCTCCAGAAAGGATGAGTGACATAAAATTGACCCACACTGCAAGGGAGGAGGTGTGGATGCTGGCTGCAGCAGAGTGACCTATCAGAACAGTACCAGGTTCAGTAATGGACCAATGGGAATATTGCTCAAGCTGACCAATCACAGCTGCACAACTTTCAGTCCTCCATCTGTACATATATGGACTAAGTTAGAAACTTGGATTGGAATTCTCCCTCTATAAAGGACCATGCCCAAACGCGATGGAAGATAATAATCTTTGAGTAAAACTAGCTGTTTATCAGATGATGTCACCTTCCTCCTCCATAAACTTTGTGGGTCAGAGTTTGGGTTTTTCGGTCATGAGTGACTGTTCTGGGTTCCTACCTGCTTTGGCTTAGTAACCATTCTTTTTTATTTGTTTTTAACTTGCCAGAGGGAGTATGTGCTCAAGGAGAAAAAGAGAGAGGGAAAGGAGAAGGAGAGAGTAAAACACCTCCCAACAGGACATGGTCATGTGCAATGCTTTCTTTTCATTTCTCCACCCTGTTGGTATTTGGGCCATGTATGTGCCCAGTGTTTTTTTTTTTTTTTTTTTTTGTAGAGAGTTTTTGCTATAGGGCACATGTGCTTGTGGAGAGTGGAGAGAGAGACAGAGACAGAGAGGCAGAAAATGAGAAATCATCCCCCAGGGGGGATGGCCAGAAATCGTCCCCCAGGGGGGATGCACATACATGTGCCCAGTGTGAGTTTGAAGCTACCAGTTCCAGGACTTGAACTGTGATTGGCCATGTGGAGTTCAGCAATATAACCATTATGCTGTCTGCTGGTCTCCCCAGTGTGGTTTTTAAGTTGCTGGGCCTGGGATTCAAATCCTGCAGTTGATTGTATAGGGTCTAGCTCTGTTAACCTTGAAGCCATGAAGCTGACTCAGCTTGGTAACAATTCTAACTTATTAAAGAAGCAATAGTTTTCTGGCTTCATAAGAGCAATTATTTAGAAAAGGAGAAGCTATTATAGAAGAAATATGAAGTATGTTACACTTGGCCATTTCCATTTATTTGTGGGGATCTCTTTTGAGTATTATTTAAGGTGATGTAAATGAGAGCATTGACTGAATGAACTAAAATGCCAAGTTCTAAGGCACAGAATCAGGCAACTCTCACATCCTGGACTTCTGCACTGTGTTGATTAAACAAACAGTAACAACAGTGGGTCAGTAATTGTATGGGGTGTAGGAACAACGTTTCCCAAATGAGTTTTCCAGGAACGCTTGTTCTAGGCAGTCTGCTCAAATGGAGTAGATACTTTGCTACAGTCATAAAGCTCTCCCCTTTGAAGAATCATTATGCACACCTGCGTCTTAAAGCTCTTAAGTAGTGTTACAACAAAGAACATTTATCTATTTAAAAGTTAAGCTAACAAACATTAGTTTGTGCAGACAAGGCATTTTTACCTCTTGAATTATTTGATAGTGTCCCCTGACTAGTTGCAGGTGGCGGCCATAAGAACAGAAAGGCAATTTACAAGCCATAAAATAGATTCCTTGAGCCCTGCCTTCTAGACTCAGGTCTTCTGGTACCCTGGATGAGGGTAGAGTGGAAGTAGAGAATAGTTGGCTTGAGGAGAAATAGAGTCATAGCCTTACAGCTGAATTCTAAAATGACACAAAAGATTATTACCCTTTTTCCCATCCAAAACTTGAGTTTTTGGAAAGAACTCTCATAATTATTGTTTTGGGCATATTGTTTTCTTTTACACCCTACACCTAATTGCTATTAGCTTTAATTCAGAAAAGTTGTCATTCATGGGACCAGCAGTTGGAGTAATGGCTATGTCACTGGGCTCCCATGTAGTCAACTGTGGTTCGAGTATCAGATCTGGTGACTTAAACTCACTCCAGGTGTATGTACATGCATGCCCAAGATCCCGAGAGAAGAATGGAGGAGAAGGGATTGCGTCATGGCCATCTCCCCAGGCCAGGGGGTGTTGCTTTCTGTCTCTCTCTCTTTCTGGTGAGTACATGCACCCTATGGCAAGAACCTCTCAAAAAAGAAAAAAAAAAAAAGAAAAGTTGTCATTCATAATACAAATATGTGCCTGGAACACAAAAAAATTGTGATATTAAATAGTTTAAGAAATGATACCATTCTCATTAAAATAAAGATTATTTCAATCCAGTACTTTAGCAACTGTGAGCCTTCTTGCTAGTGACAAATCTTTCAACCTGAAAATTCTCACATTTAGGGACTAACAGATAGCAAAATGGTTTTGTCACTGGACTCCCATGTAGTTGACTGTGATTCAAGTCCCAGACCTGGTGGCTTAAACTCACATTGGGTGTGTGTACGTGAATGCCTAAAATTCTAAGAGGAGAAGGGATTGTGGCGTGACATCTTCTCTGGGCGGGGCGATGATTTCTCACATTTGTCTCTCTCTCTTGTCTTTCTGGTGAGTTCATGTGCCCTATAGCAAAAACAAAACAAAACAAAACAAAACAAACAAAAACCTCTCTTAAAAAATTAAATTAAAAATTCTTACCTAACCACTTATCTGACCACATTCACACCCATGTTAAAAAATTAAATTAAATAAAAAATTCTTACATAACCACTTATCTGACCACATTCACACCCATGTGTATTTTTCATTCTTTCTTTTTTTTTTAATCCAGAACATATTTATTGGGATAATTTCCTTCTCATCTAGAATCAGTATGCTTTTAGTGCTTCTTCCTCCTGAACAAATACCCTTCTGTAAGCCTCGCTTTCCCTCCTGAGGACTGACAGAGGACAGAGGAGCAACCAGCGCATAAACTCCCATTCACGCATGGCTAAAGGCTGCAGTGACTTTAGAGCATCCTGGGCATTTCACATCCATGAAGTAGGAATCTGGGCTCTGCACCAGGCAGTTCTCATGTTTCCTCCTCCTCTCTGGAGAAGGATGGAGAAAATTTGTTGTGAGAAGTGTGTTTTCATGGGGAGGTCGTCATTGCCAGAGCACAGCCACATGTTTTAAAAACAAAGTTCAGTTAGATGTTCTTTAGCAAGTTATCATTAAAAAAAAAGTTGTATTCCTACTTAAATAAACTATGAAAACACGAAACCAATAAATCTGTTAAACCAAGTAGCTCCCATGGTGTGTGCAAATGATAATTCCAAGTCTCCTTGATGCTAGTGAAGAGGGAGCCTTAATACAGACATATTTTATAACAAATATTAACAGAAGTCTTGGCTTTTAAACAGTCTTTTAAAAAAATTTTTTTTTTTTTGTAAGTAACCAGTGAAGTCAGAACCTTCCTTTACCAGCTACATACTTCTGGCATGTATCATTTTGGACTTTGTGGATATTATTATTACTTTTATTATTATTTGCTATTGGATGTGTGTGATTGCTGGAGAGAGACAAAGACAGAGAGAGAGAGAGAGAGAGAGAGAGAGAGATGAGAGAGATGAGAGAAAGAGAGAAATCACCTCTCAGGGGTGATGGCCATGCCATAATCTCTCATCCTCCATTTCTCCCTTTTTGGGCATGCACACACATGTGCCCGGTGTGTTTCTCAAGCAGCCAGGTCCAGAACTTGAACTGCACAGCCAGCTATGTGGTACCCAGCCAGCTCAGCCTCCACCCCAGCTTCCAAATCACTTGCTGGCCCCTATTGTGATTCTTAATGCCTCTAAAATATTGGGAATCAATGTTAAACATGACAGTAATAAAGTAGTGAACAATGAAGACTTATTTAATATATATATAATAAAATGTGTCATACAAAAAGGAACTAGAGGAGAAATTTAGATTAAACCTTAAAATAGATGTTTAGGCCCAACTTTTGTGGCATAGTGTTTGTGCAGTGTTCCGCAATGCTGGGAGCCATACGTGAGGTTGGGATTTGCTTCCCAAGTTCTGTACCTCGTGGGCAAGTGTGTGCATGTCTGTGCATGATTCTGGCTGGCTGGAAAGGTGGAGAGGAGGACTGCAGTGTAAGATCCCATTGAGAATGCTTGACTTCACCTGTCTCTCTCAAAAAACCCCTCAATATTTAAAAATTAAAAAAATTACTATTATTTTTAATTTAATGTGCATACCAGCATTATTTAAGATAATATATGATTTATATATTTTGTCATCTTGTGTTTCTCTGGGGCAGGGTGGCACTGGAGTTGGAATTCTCTCTGCTTTCAGACAGTGCCATGCTTAGGCAGCACTGTATCTATATGCTTTGCAGATAGCTGGGGGTCAAGAAGCAAGAAGAAAAAGGAAAGGGTAAACTTCTCAATCCAGTAATGTTAGTTCATGACCTTTCCTACCTGTTTTTCACTGTTGTAGCCATTATCCACAGTGGCTGCATTTAAATTTGAATTAATTAAAACTACATAAAATAAAATCACTTTCTCATTTGCGCTGGCCACATTTCACTCAGTGGTCACACGTGGTTATGGGTACTGTCTTGGAGGATAGTAATCTGTTAGAGAACCTTTGCGTCATTGTAGATAGTTTCATTGGAAGGCACTGCTCTAGAGAATAGAACACCTATGCTAGTGGACAAAACTGGCAATTCGTGAAAAGTTACAGTGGATTCTACACATTTTAATTTCTTTTTAATTGCCAGGGGATTTTTAATGGCCAGGGGATGTGTGTGCTCACCTGAGAGAGAGAAGGAGAGGGAGGGAGGGAGGAAGTACCTCAGAATGAGGCATGGACATGCCACAATCCTTTTTTCTCCATTTTTCCATACTATTGGGATTTGGAGCACATAATACTCAGTGTGTTTTTCAAGTTCCTGGGGCGAGAATTTGAGCTACTGTTGACCATGTGGGATTCAGCTCCTTTAACCACTAGGCCATGGGCTGCTCTGATACACATTTTTATCTTGAAGTAAACAAAACAAACAAAAACCTATCAATTTGAAATATCACTATTGACTTAGAAATTCTCTCTCCCTTGGGGGCCAGCAGGTGGCGTGGTGGTTAAGGTGCTGGACATTCCCACATGGCCAACCATGTTTCTAGTCCCAGACCTGGTGGCTTGCTTTCTCACTTTCTCCCTCCCTCTCGGTAAATTAAAATAAATGAATGAATAAATAAAATTAAATAAATCTTTAAAGAAAAATAGAGAGGTGAAATGCCTTTCTCCATGCTTTAAGTTTGGATTTGTCCTGGAATTTTCTTCAGCAATAGAATGAGATGGAAGTGACACTACATAATTTCCAGGACAAGGGAGTTCCTTGTAACCATGATATAAACTGAGAGCAGGCCCAGCAGGTGGCATGGTGGTTAAGGCACTGGATTCCCACATGGCCCACTGCTGCTTAAACCACGCAGGGCTCACGTGTGGTCCTGCCCAAAATCCTGAAGGGAAAATAAAGGAGAAGGGATTGCAACATGACCATGCCCCCAGAGGGTGATTTCTCACTTTCCTTCTCTCTGTCTCTCTCCAGTAAGCATGTGTGCCCTATGGAAAAAACAAACAAACAAACTGGATGAGGTAGTCTCAGTGCCGTACACCACAGGGAGAGAAACGTCCAGAATGAAAGGCCTCAACCACGCCACTCACTGCAGTTGAGGAGAAGCTCACCTGTGAGTGACACCATCCTACTTCTTCCAGTCCCAGATGAGTTCTTAAGTGAAGGAAGTTGTATATGCAACCCCAACCAATACAACATGGAGAAGATGATACTTCTGAACCCGGTTAACCTACAAAGTTGTGAGGAATAATATCTCTCTGCTATGGATACCACTGATTTCAGGGCGAAATTATTATGAAACAATAGATAACTGATCATAGTGCTGTCCCACTTTAAAACATTAAAATCAACATAGAAATGATTTTTTTTAAAATTTTTGCTATCACTAATATTCTAGAGTTAAACTTCACTTAAGATTTTTACTTTCCAAAATTATTAATTATCTTTCTCTCTTTTCCTCTCAACCCCTTCCTTGGATATTTAATCCTGGGTCATGCCTGAATTTCATTCATTAGTTTCCAAGTTATCTAATAGCAATACTTCAGACATTAGTCATTTCTGTTCTCAGAATATACAAACATTATAGGTTATTGTTCTCATATTCATTGAATTAGACTCAAAGGAATCTTTTGAAGAAGAAAATGTGTTTCACAGTAAGGAGTATTTGGCAATGAACTATTCCATCTTGTTCATTTGTTAAGACATACAAATAGTTCAAAGTTGTATATTTAAAAGATTCACAAAATTTTTTTGTTTGTTTTTTTACATAGACTTCAGAGCTATGTATCTAATTTACAATTAAAATTACATTTTAAATAAAAAATTTTAATTTTACACTTAAAAAAAAAAGTTACAGTGGAATCTACACATTTTAATTTCTTTTTAATTGCCAGGGAATGTGTGTGCTCACCTGAGAGCCAGAAAGAGAGGGAGGGAGGGAGGAAGTACCTCAGAATGAGGCATGGACATGCCACAATCCTTTTTTCTCCATTTTTCCATCCTATTGGGATTTGGAGCACATAATACTTAGTGTGTTTTTCAAGTTCCTGGGGCGAGAATTTGAACTACTGTTGACCATGTTGGACTCGGCTCCTTTAACCACTAGGCCATGGGCTGCTCTGATACACATTTTTATCTTGAAGTAAACAAAACAAACAAAAACTTATCAATTTGAAATATCACTATTGACTTAGAAATTCTCTCTCCCTTGGGGGTAGCAGGTGGCGTGGTGGTTAAGGCGCTGGACATTCCCACATGGCTAACCATGGTTCTAGTCCCAGACCTGGTGACTTGCTTTCTCACTTTCTCCCTCCCTCTCGGTAAATTAAAATAAATGAATGAATAAATAAAATTAAATAAATCTTTAAAAAAATTTCTCTCTCCCTTTTGAAGGAGTCTCTCCTCTGTTAGAAAGAGATTCAACAGGGACCGGCCGATGGCATAATGGTTATGTCACTGGACTCCCACATAGCTAACCATGGTTCAAGCCCTGAACGTGGTGGCTTAAATTTCATGCTGGGTTGAGACCAGCAGATGGCATAATGGTTGTGTCACTGGACTCCCACATAGTCGACCACGGTTTGAGTCCTAGATCCCGTGGCTTAAAACTCATGCCAGGCAAGTGTGTGTGTTTGTGTATGTGTGTGTGTGTGTGTGTGTGTGTCCAAGATCCTGAAAGGAGAACGGAGGAGAGAGGTTTGCGGCATAGACAGCACCCTTGATGGGGTGATTTCTCACTTTCTCTCTCTCTGTCTTACTGCCTCTGTCTGTCTGGTGAGTGCATGCACCCTACAGCCTAAATCTCTCTCTCAAAAAAAAAAAAAATTCATGCCGGGGTATTTATGTGCATCTCCAGAATCCCAAGAGGAGAATAGAGGACAAAGGATTGTGTCTTGGCCTTCCTCTGTGGGGGCGGGGGGGTTTTTCTCACTTTCTGTTCCTCTGTTTCTCTATGTGGCGAGCACACACACCCTATAGCAAAAATCTCTTTAAAAAAGAGATTGAGCAGCCTCTGCTCTGTTACAGCTGCCTGCCACTACTGGCAGCAGACAATGTCATGTGTAGCTCTGGGTCCAGGGCATAGTATGCCAAGCAGAGCATGGTGAGGAATGTTTCAGATTATGGCAGCCCTGATATGCTGGTATAAAGCAGCTGGTACTTAACAAGACAAGCAGCCCATTGAGGAAAAAGTGAGTAGATTGAGCTGGTTTTGAGTATTTGCACATGCAAACCATATTTTAACCTGAAGCCATAAAAATCCCAAACTCATTGTCTGGACCCTTCACTGCAAACATATGACAGAACTATATTTAACCCAGGTTTAAAAAACTAGAGGGCACTCAGGGAGATGTATTTAAATGTTTGAGAAGTCAATATAAACTCTTCTGTTGATTTGGATGATTCAAATTAAGTTCCAGCTCCAACAAATGCTGTCACTTATACATCACTGTGTATCACAGACTAACTTCACGAGCAGCCCCTCCTGTCTTTTGGTAACACAGGGCCCATCAGGGCCTCCCACTTAGCACTTTGGCTGCCAATTGGGAATGTTCTTCCTGGTCTAAGAAATCAGGATAATCCTACCAAAGTCGGCCCTGATTGTCATCGCTTGCCTGTTTGTTGGACTTCCCACTTCATAGTGTTAGAACCGTGTTCTGAAACGGGTCGTATTGGTTTTCTTGTTGCCTCTGTAATAGCACAGATACAACCTCTTGCAGTTCTGCAGGTCAGAAGTCTGAAAACAGTTTCATTGGACTGAAAGACAGATGCAGGCAGGGCTGGTTCCCTCTGGAGGCTCTGAGATTCTGTTTCATTGCTTTTTTAGCATCTAGATGCTGCTTTTATTCATTTTGTTGTGGCTCCTTTCTCCATTTTCAAGGCACATCACTGCAGCATCTGCCTGTGGTCATAGCACCCTCTCTTCTTTGCAGACCAGTCTCCTCTGTCTCCCTCTTAGAAGGACATTTGAAATTATATTTAGAGCCTACCTGGATTCAGATAAATCTTTTCATCTCAAAATCCTCAATGTAATCACACCTACAAAAGTCCTCTGGCTATATAACATAACGCTAGTAGATTCCAAAGATGAGGAGCTGGATATACTTGGGGGGCATTTTTCAGCCTAGCATAGGAGCTGACCTGGAGTCCCCAAGTTTTGAATTAGAAGTCTGCTGAGAGGTAATTAGTACCACCATGCTGGAAGATCATACTGTAGGCCACCAACCTATAGGGCATTTCTTTATCTGTACCCGGTTCTTCTGATCTTCTGACCTCAGGAACTCAGTCTGACACCCTCTCTTCTCAGAAACTCCTGTGGCTGCAGTGTTGGGAATAATCATTCAGCTCTCTTATTGCTCATCTGCCTGGGAAAAACCAACTTACAAACCAACCAAACAAACACAAACCAAATGAACAAAATACCTGTAGCCCTTTTGGTTTTAATGTATATAGGAAAAACTAATGAAAATCGAATATAACTAATCCACACTGTATTTTTCCCTCAATGCTTGTGGAAACTCAGTGGAACAGATATTATTCTCACTACTCCAAGAATAAGGATACTTAGACCTGAAGAAGTTATGTACCCAAGGTCACACAGAAAGTGACAGGTTTGTTGAATTTGAAAGCACATTATCTTCCCACTCACTGTGCTGCTAACCACTGGGGGGAGGCAGAATGTTGCCTATAGAGAAAGTTATGACAGTTCTAAAGATGTTATTAAACTCTTGAGGTTACCATGCCTGGCTGATAGTGTTTCAGTCTCTCTTCCAGAGTCTCCAAGGCAGTTAATGTCCTATTGCTTTCTTCTTTTATTCCTCAGGGTAGTGTTGTGACCTCATCTAAAAAGGGAGGACACAGAGTATAGGCAGGTTTAATAACTTGCTCAGGGTCATGGAGAGATTGTTGGAAAATGCACCCAGTAGTTTTAATCAATGCCAACAAATACTCAATACATTTTATTTAAAAAGAACAGCCTTCCTGATTCTCACATCAGATTATAGACAAGAGGAGCTTCCACATTTAGGTGTTGAGCAGTGGGCTTTTATTATTATGATCCATTAATAAAAATGGAAAAGTCAATATTTTGCTTTGGGAATTTTGAATGGGTACTCCTTAGTAACGTGGATATCTGGAGTCTAGAGGAAGTTTTCTCTCAAGGGCATTTCACATTATCTGTAAAATATGAATTAAGGGAAAAGGGAAGGTGTATAAAGATTAATACTGAATACTTTTCACTTCCGCATTTAGTGGGCAGCTATGATGTGCAGGCTACCCCTGCACTTCACAGTATACTATTTGTTAGTTTTATGCTCTATGTTCTGGTTCTCATAGCCATCTTAGCTTAATTTAAAAATAAGCTTTAGGGCCAGCTAGAAGGTGGTGGTTAAGGTGTCTGGTTACTGAGTCAGCCTGGACATGATGCATGCCTGTAAGTGCATTCATGATCCTGGCTGGCTGGGAGGCAAGGCCAGGTATATGGGGGATTGTGGTGTGGCAAGTCCCTGTTGGGGTCCCTGGCTCTCTCATAAAAGCCAGGTAGAAAAAAAGAAACTGAAAAAGGGGAAAATATCGACTCAAGGCAAGTTCCTGTATCTGGTGTATCAGGGAGGGTGGAGCCTGACATGGAAAGGAAGGCAGAGTTAAGGGGATTCACCCTCATTTTCAAAACCTTGGGAAGTGTTCAGGGAAGATGGGTAAAAAATTTCAGGGCCAAATGGTGACACAGTGATAAGGTAACTGACCTTACATGGGAAAGGTATGAGTTCACATCCTGGGCCTCTCCGAGTGTACACAGCACATGTACATGTGTCAGAGATCCTGGCTGGCTGGGATTGGGGTAGAATATGGTGTGAAGACCCTGTTGGATGAATATGGAAGATTTACTGCATGAAGCAAGCCAGGCTATGAAGGAGAGGCATTGTGTGTCCCTGCTTAATATATACCGAGTGTCCCCACTCTGACTGAAACTAATTGACTAAAGAGTATAGAAACACAGTATATAGTTGTAAATACCAGATATAGTGTGTGTGAAGGAGGAGGGTCTGAGGAAGGACATGTAGAAGAAAAATAGAGAGGCAATGCATTAATGGAACAAAGAAATGTGGTATTATCTGTTGAAGATATTTTGTAGTTTTATCAACTGTATAGGGAGAAATGTTCACCTGTTGAAATATCCATTTTGTAAGGCAAATAATAATGTGATTGAATGTATAAAAGAAAATGAAATAAAGAATAAAAGACCCTATTGAAGCTGCCCATTTCCCCCTCCCCCCCCCCGAGAAGAAATAAATAAACCTAAAAAAATTTCTAAGCTTGTTTTATGAGGAATCTAAAACATAAGGAATGATATCGCACTTGCTCAAATACAGTCTTGGAGATATTGAAAGCTTCTTGGGGAAATCTTGTGTTTGGCATGAGCTGAATCTAGTATGGTGTAGGAAGCTTTGAATAACAATGATTGAAGAAACTGTATCAGTGCAGGAGATGGAATAGACTGGCAGAATCCCACACCCTCCAGGAAGGGTCAGACTTAATCTTTCAAGGAGTAGTCCTGAGATACTGGGATCTTAGAGCCAGCCTGGCAGTGGGTAAGGAAATTGTCAAGTATAGAACCTCTGTTTATCGGTGTATGTATACTGCTATCTACCATGTAGTCAGCATGCTAGGAATGGAACAGGTCCTGCTTACCTGGGGGAAAACTTTTTTTTTTTCCAGTCATGTTAATGCCTTGGAATTCATAGCCTCTTGAAAGAACCCTTTGAAATGTATTCCTTTCTCTTGCATTTGTCTTGCATAGGCCTGCCCTCTGGGTACTCTGGCTTCCATAGTGCAGTGTTTCTAATATGTGAGGACAGCTTTAGTAGTTTTCTTAGAGCTTCTTAATTATTTGTCCTTCGGCTTTATTTCTAGATATTGTTTTCAATGTGTTTTACTTAATAGTCTATCCATAAATGAGAATAATCTTTCATATGTGATCAGCTCAAAGCACAGTAGAAGTCTTATCTCCTTTTTTGGATATTACACTTCTAATAGAATAGTCTAAAATTCAATTATGTGTTTTGATGTCACAGTATCGACTCACATTGAGTTTACTGCCAGCCTTTGTGTAGGCCTTTTATACATAAATGGCAATTACTTAATATCTTAATCATCATGTGCTTGTGTTTTTGATTTTTAGAGGCTCAAGTGGATTGTTTACAGTTATCTTCATTAAATTTCATCATGGTAATTTGGCTTGTCTTACAAGGCTGTTGAGATGTTTGATTCTATTGTCCTCAGTAGCATCCCACTAATTTGATTTGAAAATCGTGTCTTCCGAATTTTCTTTTCCAGTGGTTGATTAGTAAAAACAAAACAACTGGCCAGCAAAGCATCAAGCAGATGTATTTGTAACCCACCTGAATATAGATTAAAACCCTAAATATGGTTGTTTATTCATCTTTCTATATTATTGTATTATGTTAACAATATAGCATAAGAGATAGAATAGACATATTGGTGGAATATTAAGTTAAGGGTATTCCTGTTTCCTAAGATTTGATTCTTTCAAATGAAGGTTGGTTTTAAACAGATTTTTATTTTTTTTCTAGTGAACACAGGAAATACCATTTAAAATATTTTTAAAAAGTAAAGTAACTGCTCGCTTCTTTTTTTCTCTCATTTTCGTTTTTTTTTTTTGCATAAATCTAACTTCGTCCCCAAAGATGCTCATGCTATATTAATTAGTTCTTCCATGTCTTAGAAAATTTGAACACATTGTCACACACACACACACACACACACACACACACACACACGAATTCGCAGCCTCTTCCAAGAGCCCTTTGAAATGTGTTCTTTTCTGTTGTATTTGTCTTAGACCTACTCTCTGCCCCTGAGTACCCTGGCTTCCATGGTGCTGTCTTTCTAATACATGAGGATAGCAGATAGCATTAGTAGTTTTCTTAGATTCTCTTAATTATTTGTCCTTTGGCTTTATTTCCAGGTATTGTTTTCAGTGTATTAAGAGAGGTTAAGATAGGGTACTGCTACTAGTTAACTAACCTTGGGCATGTTATTTATCTTTGCTGAGCTTTCTTTTTCTTTTTCTTTTTTTTTTTTTCCTTTGCTGAGCTTATTTACTTATATCTGATAATAATATGGACTTGAATTCCTTTGTGAAGATAGAATGAAATAATGAACGTAAAGAAACTAGCAGATTTGAGGGCACAGATGAGGGGTTAAATAGTTGTTACTTTCCTTTCCCAAATTTGTAACTTCAGACTATCTCTTTGAATTAGACTATCAGAATAAATTAAATGATAGATTTACTTATATTAATTGCACTTTATAATTGCCACTGTACTTTACTAGTAGTAATAAAATTCCTCATATAAATTAGTATCAACCATTACTATTCCAATTACCCATATAAATCTGCTACTACCTAGTCACTGTTGAAGCTCATCTTTGAATAGTTCACATAAATTGATGTTTACCAGCCAAGTTCAGTTCTAGGATTAGGCCCAGAGTACTTAATCAATCTTGCTATTCCTAGGGAGGAATGAGAGCTTTAAATGCATGGATTGGTTAAAATTTTCCCCTCTCCCCCTACTTACGCATATCCTCTAGTAATCTTTTCCTATTTCTTACCCTCTCATATAAGCTTTCCCTTTGCTTATTTTTTTAATAACATGTAATTATTGTCTAACTCACTGTTACAGTAGCTATCATTATTACAATTTTTATGTACACATAAAATTCCTATTATCATTTTCATAATGAGGATGAAAATATGGCTCTTAAATTGATGCTAAATATTTGATGCATTGAATATCAAACTGCAAATACCGTAACTCAAAAATCACACTTAATTGCTTTTACAGGACAAAATCTATACCACAGAAGCTGATCGCAAATACATTGTATGGTCTTGGATACCAGTTGAGAAAGTGGTGTTTTATTTTTCAAACAGTGGGGAATCATCAAAAGCTTTGGATAGGGTTTCGTGATACACGTAAGGACGTCACAGAAAGATTTACTCCTTCATTAGAATATATATATATATAGAATAGGGAGTAATTAGGCTGACAGTCTTGTCTAAGTAGTAGAAATGGGATAGAAAGAAACTGAAGAAGGTGAATGATGTTACAAAAGGAAATTTCATTTATGCACTTATTATTTCAGGGTTTGCACCATTATTGCATTCCTGTTGTGAGCCTGGTGCTGCGATTGGCATTGAGGATATCTCAGTGTGTAAGATATATTCCTGTGGAGGCAGTGTGTCATGTAGAGGCAATGTAAGTGGATTAAAAGAGGCTAAGATAGGTGCTGCTACGGGCGCAGATGGTAGGGCACCTAAGTCTGCAGTTGTGCTCATAGGCTGGTGTGAATGCTTCTTTCATTGAAATCTTGTTTGAACCTGAAGTTTCATGCTATTTTTGGCTTCTAGAATGATGAGAAAATTGCAGTAAACACTCCTTTTATGCATTTATGTCTTTGTGTAACCACATTTGACCTGAGATGACAGTATTCAGCAGGTAGCATCCTGGAGTGCAGAACATCACCACCTTCCACTGTGTTAGGCTTGTTCTCAATCTGTGTATGTAGGTGTTGTTTTGTTTTTATTTGAATATCTCCAGTGTCAGTTAGAATGCCTGGCACATAGTAAGTGCTCAAGGAATGCCTATTAAAATGTCATCACCGAACTGGTGCAACAGTTGCCTGTTGGCATTCTTTGGCTTTCTTCTCTTCGCACGCTCAGTAATGATATGTTTAAAAGAAGCGTTGATGGTGCACAAATCCATGAGAAGCTCTACTGCCTTGCTTAGTTCTGCCTGGGCCTTTTAATGTTTTTTCATGTTTCGCCTATATAGCTCAGTTGCAAAATATTGGTCCCTGCCTAGCTTTCATGTGACAGCTTCCCATGTGAATGTTAAACAGGCAACGATGATGCTCTATAATTACAGTGCTTGAAATGATTGGAAATAAATTGGCACTCCAATTATAGATGCACGAAAGAGGCGCCAGTATATCACAGTCAGTCCATTAATTTCTAAAGTGGTTCAGGCCATCTCACTGTTTCGGTGACATTCCTTATTCACGACTGCAATGAATCACTCTGAATTGTGGTACCTCAAAATTAACAAGCTGAAGGACAATTTTTTTTTTAACCTAAAATATCTCAGGTTATTTTCTTCTAAGGACGAAACAAAGAAAAAGGGCAGGCAGGAAGTCAGGAGCATACTATTAAGTGATCTAATTCTGTATATAAGGGTTGGAGCAACTAAAATGATTGGGTTTCTTTCGTTTTGTTTTTATTCTTTTTAAGGAAGAAATGTAAATATGTTTCCCTCAACATACTTGAACTAAAACCATAGACTTTCAAATCTGCCAAAATTAAGTTTGGAAAGTAGCAGTAACGCTCTCCAGTGTTTAATTTCATTTTGGTATGAATGCTGTCTTGAGTTAGGCAGACCTCACATATCACCTTTTACATAAAAGCAACCAAAAGAATATTCTAAATTTTTATAATGGCTGTAGGTGGAATTACCTTACACATGCTAGCTGTTTCTCTAGATACTCGATGGATTGCTATCCTGAGGTTTTACTAACAAGTGACACTCATTTGAATCTGATGACTGACCCATATTAATACAATACTTTTAGGTTAAAACTGTGAGAATCCAGAGCCATGCTCAATCTAGCCTTATAATAAATTAAACCTAGGGGCCAGTAGGTGGCATGGTGGTTAAGGCACTGCACTCCCACATGGCTGACTGCAGTTTGAGCCCTGGACCTGGTGGCTTGAAAATCATGCTGGGTGCATGTGTGTGCATGCCCAAAATCCTGAAAAGAGAATGGAAGAGAAGGGGCTGTGGTGTGGTTTGGCCATTCCCCTGAGGGGGGAAGTGATTTCTCACTTTTTCTCTCTCTCTGTCTCTCTTTTTTAAGTAAAAAAAATTAAAAAACGGTAAATCTATAATTGACCAATAGACACTAAATTCTTGCACTGCATAAGGGTAGAAGCCACACTATATTTGTATTGTGCATGTACTTGGCTTTTAGAGGGAATAGAATATACATATATTGAGTGAATGTTCTTGACAATGGCTGAAATATAATTTAATACCCATAAATTTAAAATACATGTAAAGAAGGTAGAAGAATATTTTGAAGAGAAGATGATTTGAAAATGAACTTCAGTTGGGTGTTTTATTTTGTAGAAGTAGATATTATGAAAGAAAAAGAAACACATGAAAGCTTTCTTATAAATATGCTATGTAATGTAAGCATGAAATCTTTTGAAGTAATAGATATTAGAGAAGGTTTTCCCCAGTGGAAAACCCAGAGGAACCGAGAGACACACATGCCTGGCGTGAGTTTCAAGTTGCTGGGTCCAGGATTCGAACCATGGTCAGTGATGTGGGAGTCCAGCACCTTAACCACTACCTCACTTGCTGGTCCCTATTTTTATCTTTTCTAATAAGCCAGAGGGTACATGCACTCCCCTGAGAGAGATAAAGAAGAAGAGGAGAGATCATATTCCCAGTGGGCCATGCTCATGCTGCAATCCCTTCCCTGCTGGGACTTTAGGCACACTCACATACATGCACCTGGCATGTATTTTAGGATACCAGGATTGGGATTCAAACTATGTGTTAGGCTACATGGGATCTGGGATCTGGTACCCTTAACCACATAGGCCACAACACTGACACTTTTTTCCTTCTTTTATAAGTTTATTTGTTTGGGGCCAGCAGATGGTATAGTGGTTAAGGCACTATTTGAGTCTTGGACCCCATGACTTGAAACGCATGCTAGGTGCATGTGCATGTGCATGCATGCCCAAAATTCCAAGAGAAGAATGGAGGAGAAAGGATTGTGGCATGAAAAATTCTTGACTGCTAAATGGGAATCTTTCCCATAGTATCTAAACCTGTGTTTGTGTTTACTGTGTGATAATCAGCTCAAAAAATATGTTTCCAACCTGTTTTTGTACAAAGTAATGTGCAGCTTCCATGAAGAAGTGTTTTGCGTAGTGCATACAGGGTACAAATGTTGGTGGAACTGAGCTATATCAGATGATAAATTTAACAAGTTGTATGCAGTTTTTAAACTATAACTGTGGTACAGTAGACTTTTTAAAAAGTACATCATTGTTATTTTAACTTTTTCTAAGGATAATTTCCAATAAGTAAGAGTTATTTCCTAATGGCAGTGTAGTTACTTTGGCCAAAATAACCAAAATGAATGGGATGAACCGTTAGTGACTTCATTACTTCTTCATGACATCACCCACCTTCCACCCCCATGTAGCTGTGACTCTTCCAGGGCAGTGGTTATATCTAAACCATTACCTAGCCTAGTGCCAGCATATAGCAGGTGTTTAATAAACTGTCTCATGAACTACTAAATTGTAATAGAATAAGACAAATTCCTTTTTTTTTTTCGAAATCTGCTTCTCTTTTTTACCTGAGTTTGTGAAATTTTTCCTTTCCTTTTTTTTCTTTTCTTTTCTTTTCTTTTTTTTCTTTTGAGAGGTTTTCGCTATAGGGCGCGTGCGCTTGCCAGACAGAGAGAGACATAGAGACAGAAAGTGAGAAATCACCCCCCAGGGGGGATGGTCACACCACAGTCCTTTCTCCTCCGTTCTCCTCTCAGGATCTTGGGCACGCACGTACACGCGCCCGGCGTGAGTTTTAAGCCACCAGGTCCGGGACGCGAACCGTGGTCGACTATGTGGGAGTCCAGCGACATAGCCATTACGCTAACTGCTGGTTCCCTTCCTTTCCTTTTTTAAAGTTAATTTTCCCTCTCAGTGTCTTTCGATTGCTTAAGCTTCTTCACTCCACCTCATTCCCCATTCATTCCCACTGACCTGTGCAGGTGACCTGGGCTCACCTCAGCATCTCTGTGAGACACGAATTTCACTAGCCACCAGTAGCCTCAGGTACACATACACAGTGGAACAGTTACAGTGCGCTATTACAATACCAAGACAAATATAAATGTTGATAAGGCCAGAGATGATTAAGGAACACACTGCTCTTTTTCTTCTAAGTTACATTTTACAGCAACCAAGTTGAAGGAGGGGAGGCTTATGATAGAGGTTTATGTTCATTAAAGATTCATCCCATTTAAGAGTTTGATGCACTATGGGCAATATGTGCCATATTTCACAGCTTAAGACCACATTTCTGACTGAGCAATTTCCTGGGGTGATTTTGATGAGTCTTTTAAGTTGTAGCTGAAGCCTTCATGTAAAGGATAATCAAAAAGGGTCAGTGTCAGTTTGGGGCCATTTATTTTGTTTTTCAAAATAGACGACACATTTCTGAAATCGATGTAGATAGTAGACAAGGAGATTTGAGACTGATTCCCAGTTAGATGTCCAGCTAGTCTCCTAATAGTTAACATTTTTCTTTTTGATTTGCCAGAGTATGCATGCACTCTCCACAGAAACAGACAGTGAGAAAGAAAGGGAGAGGGAAAAAGAACCCCCCAATGAGGCATGGCCACACTGCAATTCCTTCTCCTCTGTGTCTCCATCCTGTTGGGATTTTGGGCACACATGCAAATACACCTGGCTGGTATTTGAATTGTGCAGATGGCCATGTGGGATCCAGCTCCCATTATCACCAGGTCACTGGACAGTCTTGATAGTTAATACTTTTGAACTTTGTACTACTACTTTTTACTTTATATTAGATTGTAGTGAAAGTGTGACACATTTTTGGATAAAAAAAGCATAGAAAAATACATCATGACTTTCCTGACAACCTAATATTTTATTTAATCCTCATTGCAGTTCTGTGAAGTGAGTGCCATTGGTTATTATCATAATTGGCCCCAGTACCCCAATTGTCATGTTTAATTGGTAGATAGTAACTACAGAGTAGATTAAACTGGGGAAGTTTCATATGAGGAATTATTAAATATGACAAAAGAGTAATGATCAGATATAAGGAAATTTTAACTTCATGGAAAATGTGTATTATGAAATAAGTATGCATAAATTTCAAACTTTTTTTGCTCTAAAATAAAAATTGTATTTTACTTCCATCTTTTATGAACTTTTAAAAGCCCTCTCATCTAGGGATCATCAAATGGCTTAATGACTTTGTCACTGGACTCCCACATAGTTGACCGGGGTTCAAAGTCTCAGACCTGGCAGCTTAAAACACATGCTGGGCACGTGTGTGTATATATGTGTGTGTGTGTGTGTGTGTGTGTGTGTGAAATTCTGAGAGGGGAATGGAATAGAAGAGAAGGGATTGCAGCGTGGCCATCTCCCCTGGGGGGAGGGGAGTGATTTTTCGCTTTCTGTCTGTCTCTCTGGTGAGCACATGCATCCTATAGCAAAAATCTCTCTTTAAAGAAAAAAGAAAAATAAAAAAGTCCCCTCATCTATAGTGCTCCAGGGCTCAGGGAAAGTACCCAAGGGGGAACAAGTGGAAAGAATTTCAGGCCTCGTTGAAGACAAACAGTTCAGTTCCCTGAAAGCAGAGCATTTCCCTCATTTGGTCAATCTGGAGCTGGTGGGAGTTGCTGGAAAGAAATAGGACACCTTCTACAGGGCCAGCAGTGTAGCTGGAGATCAAGAGCCAGTTTACAACTCATAGTGGGAGTCCAGTGTGGGCATAGACAGGAAGCCTCAGTGTATACAGCTTCGTGGGACTCCGGTTTCCTAAAAAAAAGGTTATCACCAAGAGAGGCTGCAGAGTTGTGGAGGGACTGCATTCTGCACTCACAGCCAGGCCAGTGCTCCACCAGATGACCTCCCACCCATACCACTCACCTTGACCCTTGGTGGCGACCGTAGGCCAGCCGGCTTCTCCTACGTGTTCCTCCGCACTGTGCACATGACATCATGCTCATTAAAGGAGAAGTGCTTAAAGGAATACTGTTGTGCCTCACAGAGCAAGTAGTGAAGGGCGCATTCTGATGTAAGAGGCGGTTCATGATAACTGACACAGTGACCATGGGGTGTGGAAGGTGTCAGATTTTGATTTTTCTAAGGTATCTTGTGTGTGTTCTTCAGAGAGGCCTTTCTGCTATCTCCCAGCTCCTCTCACTGGTTGTGTATGGCTCTGCCATTGCCCTCTCGCTTTCAACATTTACCACTCAGTGGAGTCACTTCTGTCCCCCAGTGTCAGTGGGAAGCCCAGGCATGTCTGTGGCTGTCATCCAGTCCCTCTGTCCTCATTTCAGGGGAATGTAAACCCTCAGTGCAGCCCTCCTGGAGACTTCAGGTCATGAACCAAACCCTAGGCCCTTCAGTAACAGGAATACCTGTCAAGCCTTCTGTCTTAAATCTTGCTTCATTTGGGAGAAGTGTCCTCCTAACCATCCTTGTGAGGCTTCTCCCAACCTCTGGTGTGCATGCACTCACACACACACACTCAGAGAGTGCACACACAGCATACTGAGAATCTTTGCAAACATTAACCTGCTATATTCTCTTCACAGTGCTGCGTGGGAGTGTGTGATGCGTAGTACTGGCAGTTGGGTCTCATGATAACATGGCCTGTCCTGCACTGGACGTCTACCTAAGAGGTCCATGAAGGTGCTTGGCATTCTCAAACTTTTTCCTCCCTTTGGAACCTTAGGCAATAAAAGAATGAAAGAAAAAAAATCACATTTGAACAATGCAATGAAATATCATTTCACATGGTTTCCTTATAACTGTTTCCACCTTCATGTAGCTGTAGTTGAAAGTATAGATTTTTATTTTCTCCTCATAAATCACCAGATAAGGCTCATTATCCTATCAACTTTACTGTCTGCTCTTTTCTTTTTTCTTTTCTTTTTTTTTTTTTTGAGAGGTTTTTGCTATAGGGCACATGCACTTGCCAGGAAGACAGAGACAGAGAAGCAGAAAGAGAGAAATCACCCCCTCCCAGGGGGATGACCATGCCACAGTCCTTTCTCCTCCATTCTCCTCTTGGGATTTTGGGCATGCATGCAAATATACCCAGTGTGACTTTAAGCTGTCGGGTCCGGGACTCAAACCATGGTCGACTACGTGGGAGTCCAATGACACGGCCATTATGCCAACTGCTGGTCCCTCATTTCTTTTGTATTTTTACGAGTGAGTCTACCTTGCCTTTTTTCTGTATGACACCACAAATTCAATTTTTTTAACTTAAATTTGCCTTCCATTGCAGAAATCAATCAGTGCCTTTTTGATTCTCCCACTGGGTGGTAATCACAAGTATGTCAGAGAGTGTTATTAGTGACAATGCAAGGTAATTCTACCAGTTGACCAGGGAACATTTCCCTCACTACTGTTTGGAAAAATGCCCGAAGTATAGGTTATCTTCAAAATCTCTGGAGCAGTCCCCTTGATCTTCGCTCAGGAGCCAATGCTAGCTGGCTCTCAGAGGGCAGATGGGCTCCTCGGAGAGATACAGAGAAGAGAGAGAAGGAGGGAAAGTGAAAAAGCACCTCACATGGCGAATGGTTGTGTGTAAACTTTTCTCTTCGATTTCTCCTACCTTTCAGGATTCGGGACACGTGCACACAAATACATACAAATAGGCATGGTATGTTTTTCAAGCCTCAAGCCTCTAGGTCTAAGACTTGAACTATACTGCTGGCCATGTGAGATCCAGCCGCCTTACCCACCATGCCATGTCTTTCCCCACTGTGTCATTTTATAATCTTTCAGTGTGTCCCTGCTACCTCTTAGAGAGTGAGTTATTTACATTCTTTTTTTTTTTTTTTTTTTTTTTTTTGCCTCCCTTTTCTATGACTGAAGCAATTCTTGATTGTTTTCATAGTGGTCAATAATGATTACTGATTTGGAAATTTTTAATAACAATTTTTGTATTATATTCATGAAGAGCTGAATAACCATATTGCTAAGTGAGGGATGCAGTACATTTGAACAACAAAGAACAACCCCCTGGTCATCACAGAGGCAGTTACTTACATTTTATGTTCAGCACATCGCTGGTCAGTTGGTGGCCCTGGAGCTGTCCCTGCCATCTGTGACTGACTCAAGGACCCATTCAAAGGCTTATGTTGTAGGTTCCAAACCGCCCAGACAGGTAGGACCTTGTGGTGTTGGCCAAAATTGTGCCAGAGATTTTTATTAAACATGTACACTGGGAATTAGGAGATGTTGATCACTGTGAGCAGAAAAGCAAAAGCTTTTATTGAGTTCATCATTAAAACTCCTTGTATAAGTGCTTCATTTAACGCACTATTCACTCAGAACAACAGTCCAATGTCTCTGAAAATGATGTGGCATTTCCTAGCACCATTTCCTAGAGAGAGGAAGGCAAAACTCATTCTATTCTTTCTTAGGAACTTTGGGTAGCCAAAAATCATGACCATCCAGAAATGGGGTAAAAATACAGAAACAACTGAGACCGAGGTTACTAGGTTTTATAATTTAGATACAGAATGATTATAAATAAGAGAGAGACAGTCAGAAGAGCTCCTCCTCATAAAAAATAAGTGGGGAAGGAAGCTTCTGGACTTTCCGAAGGAAGAACATCACCCTCCTGAATTCATTATTGCCCCGTCTGGCCTGGAGTTTCCTTAATTACATCTAATAGTGTGTCACTATATATTAATACAGTGATGGTCCTTTTTGAACGGCTTTGGGATTTCTACCCATTCTCATCTCTAACTTTTAAACTTCTCTTTATCTTTCAGTATCCAGTTCTGAAAGTCTGTCTCCGTGAAGCCCGGTTCTGTGCCCCCGGCACGGGATGATCTATCTCTTCTCCCTCTTTTTATTCTTTTGCTTTGCTATATTTGACCAGTCATTTGTCCATGTATCTATCAATCAGTCAGTTATCTGTCTGTCTTCCTCCTTGTCACCATCATTTCTTATCTATTCATCATCTCTTTTTTACCTATTAAAATGGGAACTTATCTAAGGTAGGACAAGTGTTAAATTGATCTTCTTGCCCTGTAGTTCCTTGTACATAGTAAGTATTGAAATAACTATAAAAAATATTTGGAGCAATGAAGTCATTTCTGAACACTGAATAAAGGGAAGTTATAGGTTGTTTGGTTCCTTTTTCTTTAGTCTTTGTGGTTTCATTAACCAAACAGTTGGTTCTGGCTGCTGTCAAGCTCTTTAGAGCAGGGACAGGAGATTTCAAAACAGTGCTGTGTACACAGAACACAGATGCTCCTCATTGTTTTTTCAGCCCAAGTCTCTTCTTTGAAGGCCACAGAATTTTGCCAAGTTAGAAGGAAGCCAACAAAACAGGAGGCAAGGCATGTGTCCACTCCATAGCAGCTTTTCTGATTCCTGTGGTCAAGCACAAATAAAAGCCTTGGATATCTACTCTTCACCAAGCACTGGGCAACAAGCCTGCCCCAATGAACCATGAAATGGGACTTCGTTGTCAACAAGTAGGTGGTGATTGGTGCAAGGTGGGGAAAGCTAAAGAGGTGACACGTGTTTATGGTGGTGACTAGTGTGTGATTGAATTGGTTATTTTTGTAAACAGAAGCTTAGGTAGGTAAAGTTCATTTCTCTCTCATTGCTTTGGATCCTCTTCTCCTCTGGGAATACATATCTTCCTAACTCCACATTTGCCTTCCTTATGCCCACCTATACACAGCAGCAAGGATTACATTTCTGATCACATTAACATCTTGATTAGAACCTTCAGTGACCACCCATTGACCACCTTCACATGATGTACAAAGATTACTGTTATTAGTTCCCTTCTTACTTCCTCAGCCACATCTATTACTCTGACATCTACATTAAATGATAACTTTTATGTCTGTCATTTAATTGATCTTACATACCTTGAGTACAGAGCCTATATTACTTATATTTTTCTACTCAGCTACTAGTAGAATATCTGTCAGAGAACAAAAGCTCAATAAATGTAAGCACATTGGTTTATTGAGGTCAGGTTCCATGGTTTAATACATTACTGTTTCGATGTCTTACCACACTTCCTAGTATATTGTGGGGATTAAAACAATTTTGTTTAAGTGACCTGAAATGAAATAGGGCCTTCTGCAGAAATAAAATTAAAAAAATAATAATTATTAAAAAAATTATAACCATCCTCTATTGGAACAAGTTCTTCCAAGTTCACTTTACTAGCTGAAATAGTAGTCCTAGGCATTATCTTCTTTCCTGCCTCTCTAGAAAAGTCAACCTTTGCATCCTGTTCTCTTTCCTGAATTTATATGTATGTTTGATGTCTAGTCTAACATTGAGTTTACAAGTACAATTCAGTTCAATGAAATTTGATAGCCATGTACCTATTAATTCAACACATAATATTAGGTTGAACCACATGAATTTCTAATATTAACTATTCTTGATTTACAAAATTATTAGGTTGTAAGGAAAGTCATGATGTATTTTTCTATGTTTTTCTGTGCAAAAACAGGTCATGAAGTTTCTGACCACCCAGCAGTAACTTCATATGATAGGTACAGCAAATTTGATCTTTCTTGTACTTTCTCTTTTCCTGGTAATCTAAGGGTAGAATGCCAATTTTAAGCAACATTGCTTGTTATAAATATGATTAAGCACTGCAATTAAGATTGAAGTAAGTAAAAAAAAAAAGATTGAAGTAACTATACACGTATTATAAATACATTATGTGAATGTCATACCTTAGAATTCTTGAGTATAGTAGGTGTTGTAACTGCCATGTTCCTTGGGGCAAAACATGGAAGCTATGCTTGTAGAGTTGTAACAAGAGCTGCTGATTTCTGCTGGAAGTGAAGCTTCTAAGCTAGGTTGGTTCTGACACTGTAGTAGGCAACTTCTAAAGAAGCTTAGGTTGCAAGAATACCATGGATTCTTTTTGCTCACCCTTCCCTGCTCTCTTGCTCTTACATAAGCCTGTTACTGTGTTGTGAGTTGGTGTCCTATGGAGAAAGCTGTAGCAAGGAACTGAGGGAGGCATCTGCCTAGCAGTGAGAAAAGAACTTTGAGACTTTCAGTCTAACATCTTAAGAGGACTGAACTCTGCCACCAACCAAGATAATGCATTTATGAGTGAATCTTCCTCCTGTTGTGCTTGAGATACTACAGTCCTGGGTACTACCTCACTCAGAGCCTTGGGGGGAGACCTTGAGCCAGAAAATGCAGACTCAGCCAAGTTTCATCAAGATTCCTGACCTACAGAAACTATGAGATACAGGGGGAAAAAAATAGGTAACTCCTATCTTGTCTGATGTGATTTCTTCTCCTTATATGAGAACTGTCATCCGAGAAGTATCTCTTAGTCAGCTGTACTCAGTGATGTCCTGGGCCACCACAAGGATCCCTGCTGAAGAGGGATGCTTGATGATCCCGTACAGGTGGTTGGAGAAGTACAGTGAAACATGATATATTTCAGATACTGTGTTAGAATCTAGTGATAAAATTAGAGGGACAGTGTATGATTTCAAGGAAAATAGACATGTAAACATGAATATGATATTCACTGTTACCAAAATGCCTATACCATTTTAGGCTTGATCCTTAGATCTTCAGAAGATGTGTGACAATGTATTACTCTGAATTATCACTACTGTTCTTACAAGATTGATATTATATACATTTAATAATTAGATTGAAAGACTAAACCTGAGAAGTTAGTTGTTTGGACCAGGATCACAAACCTAAAAAATGGAAGATCTTGGATTGAACTCCATATCTTTCTGAATTATAAACCCATTTTAACTACCACATATCCAGTATTGTGATATTATGGGAATTACTGACATCAAGTTGAGAGATTGAAGTGGACTTTGAAGATATAAAAGTTGTTCAAGCAGACACATTGTCCAGGCAGACTAAAATTTTTCTCTAAATTTCGTAAATTGAAGCCTTAAGCCCCATTGTGAAGGCATAAGGAGGTGGAACATTTGGAGGGAGGTAATTAGGGTTAGATGAGGTTATGAGGGGAGGCTCCATGATGAATAAGTACCCTTATAAGAAGAGAAAGAGATACAAGATCTCTCTTTTTCTGCCATGTGGAGATATAGCGAGTGGAAGGCCATCTGCAAGCCAAGAACTGGATCTGCTGGTATCCTGGTCTTGGATTTCCCAGCCTCCAGTGAAAAAATAGATGTCCACTGTGAAAGCCACCCAGGCTCTCGGTACAGAAGTCTGAGCTAAGACAGTTTTCTCTTGATTTGGCTGAATAACTTATCATTTCATTTTCTCTGTATATATTTCTCTTGCTGCTGTAAGAAATGGTCACAAATTTAATGAGTTATAATAGCAGAGATTTATTTTATTGTATTTATGGAAGTTAGAAGTCTAAAATTAGTTTTATTCAGTTGAAGTAAAGGTATCCCCAGAACTGATTTCTTCTTGAGGTGCTGAGGATAGAATCTTTTTACTTGCCTTTTTTAGTTTTCAGTGAAACTTTTCCCTGTATTGCTAGCTTTTGCCTCTACTTCACCTTCAAAGTTTATTCCATTCAGTTACCTACTTTTAGAATTTCTGAATAAGGGGCCCAAGGCCCTAGGACAGAGAACCAAAGCAGGTCTGACCCTTTGCTGCTCAGTAAGACATGGAGAGGCAAAGTTGTTAGTAAGGGAAGACAGAATTTATTACAGTGTGGCCATACTGAAGAGACATGTACAAATGTCTTTGACTAGTCAGCCAACTTACAAATGTTCTTACAGGTGAAGGAAGAGGCTGAGGGCTAGTGGCAATGAATAGAAAAGCATAGGTCAGGTTAATTTTTATATTGGTTTAACTAGGGGTATAATCAAGCAATTTGACTGTATAATATAAGTTTGGTTCCCTAGGGTGGAATGTTCCTCATTGTTTAGAGCTTCAGGTTGACTGCTTGTGACATGTGTCTCCCTGGAGTTCCTAAGAGAGCTCTCAAACAAGGTATCAAGCTGAGGACAAGGAGAGAAGTTGAATAACAAGATGGTCAGCCTGGCCAAAGCAGGGCCCTATTACAGTATCATTGCATCATCCTCTCCTCTTATGTAGTCAGATCTCCCAGTGCCTCCTTCTTATAAGGATACTTGTGATTACATTTATACAATAATCAGTCATAATCGAAGGACACTTGTTTCAAGGTCCTTAATTTAATCAGTCTACAAAGTCTCTCCTCAAGATAGCCTAGTATTGGGCTAAGCTGGCTTCATTTCCCCATACCACTCTGAAGTCTTGTTTTAGCTCTTTGTTGCTGTTCTTCCTTCTTTTATTTATTTGCTTTCTGTTTTCCTGTTTACTTCCTTATATATTTGAAATTTATCATAAAGATTATTTCAGTACATCTAATCATTAGTTATATTGTCATGATAAGATTCTTTTACATTGCCATTCTGCTGAAAGACTAAGTCAGGAGTGTAATCTCTATGCTAGGGAAGTCACGGCACCTCATTTAGCTTCAGTCAGTTTTCTCTGAGTAAGATGGAGACAATAATAAGGCCACCTCAAGATGTAGTTGAGGACTGTCGAAGTAGTATTTGTGAACTCACTTTGCAGCCATTGGTTACACAGCAGTTAACATGTAGATGATGTTCAATTATTCCTTGTCAGATGATCCAGTAGATGAACATAAAGGCTTTACCTCCTGTGGACCTAGAGAGAAAAATTGGAGCATGCCTAGCAGTTTTCCTACTAAGGGTGGAGAAAGTTTTGGCAGTGCTGTCCCCCTCCCTGTGAAGGCATGCTGAGAGCAAACTAGAAATAAAAGCAAAATGGGAAGAGAATGTTGCTTGTGCATATGAGATTCTATGGGGATGCTGGAGAAGGGGATATGGAAGAGGATATGAGAAATATGTTGATAGGACTTAAACAAAAGCAGGATGGTTAGCAAACTTGAGAACAGCTGTGAAAGGAATGAATGCAGAACAATAATAATCAAAAAATTGCCAGAAGGCAGAAATACTGAACTAGTTATATATTGTTTTTCATCTCCAGCGCCTATTGTCTGAAAAGGAGCTGTGAGTAGTGTGTAAACTCTACTTGCTTTATTTGTTCCTTATTAATAAGTCACCAACCGTTGTATTCTTAGATGCTATTTGTACAATTCAATTTAATTCATTTTTTTAATGCCAATACTGACAGACTGTTTTGCACACATTATTTTAACTAATGCTTAAATCAACACAGTAAGATGGATATTTTTGAAATTTCTCTTTTTGCCCTTAACAAAATTGAAGCGACTTTCTTATCATTCCTTTGACGTGCAAGACAAGGCCTACAGTATTTCTAGTAGCCTTATTTTCTCGGATGGTCATTCCTTGATCCATTACTCAGATTTCTCAGTAATAGTCATGGAATAAAACAGGTTCCACTTTATATTGCCTGGATTTATAATGAATGTTTGCGTCTGGCATATATTGAGAGACTGGGCAGGTTTTTAGCATCTGGTGTTGAATTATTGGCCTAGTTTTATTTACTGCCCCCCCTTTACTTAATTTTATTATTTTTCTTTTTTTAGTTTTTCTCTTTAGTTGACAGATATTTTCAAGAATATACTCTTTATTTTTTTGCAATAATAAATCAATGTTACTACCAGAGTCTTTAATGTTAATGAGGAAAAAATAAGAGAATTAAGAAGCTGTGTTAACATACAGACTATATGCCATGAAATTCAAGATTTCAAAGTTCTCAGTATTGTAGAAGTAACCTGGGTGAAAGAAAAATGATCCTTTATGTATTTAGTGTCCACAGGGTAAAAACAAACACATTGTTTTTAAGTAGATCACATATTACTGAAATTTCTCTTGTTTGCCCTCATAGAAAGGATATTGTATAACATAGTGAACAACTCTCTCAAAAGCATTCCTCTGGAAAAAGCAGCTTGGGTTGATGAGGCTACTTTTTACTGTATCCTTTGGGAGCTTTATGACAAAACATAAAAGTAAAAATATAGCACAATTCACATAAAAATATAGCACAGTTCAATGAAAGCAATTCTATAAGGGCAAGTGTGATGCAGTGTATGTGTGCAGCTCTCAACACCTAAATTAGGAATGTATGTGTATTCCTAAATATTGATATATGAATATATGTGTATAAATATATATATATATTAAAAATAAACTCAATTGAAATATAATTTACATAAACTAAATAGCCAATTAAAGTATACATTTTGATGAGATTTGACAGCTTTATGTACCCATATGCCCATACAGTCCCATCATAATCTTTGCTGTCACTCCAGTACTCTTTTACCCCATCCCAGTATGACTCCTTTACATTCTCTAAGCCATAACTGTCACTAAATATTTGGAAGACTCTGTCCAAACTATAAAATGCTTCCTAGAAGTCACAGCTTTCCAGGGATAGTTGGCTTGTGCTACCAAGTGATGTGTTCTTTGCCAGTATTAATGTTAACTTGGAGGATCACTGCTGGGAGTGTTACAGAGGAGGACATTTATTTCAGATAACCTTAATTTAACTGATCCTCATACCAGCTTTATGGGCTTAGGAGGATAGAAAAGACATCAGAAACAGTAAACTTATTAGTATTAATGGGAGACAAGCTAGTCCTTTCCTTTTATTTATTTCCATGATTTTTCTCTCCTAGAGACCATAAACCAGTCATAGGAAATCAAATGCAGTTGTTACAGTGGAAAATAATGATGTTTATGACACCGATGATAATGGTATCAGTGATGACAAGGTTTATCTCTAAGTAGTTAGGAACAAGAGTTCTAAAATCAGACAAATAATAGTTCATGTCTGTGGCTCTATCATTTACCAGCCATCTTAGAAATAATCCTTAGATTTCTTTTTTATAAAAGGGCAATACAAATAGTACATATTTCAACTTATTCTATAGAGTTGTGTTGAAGATTAGTTGTAGGAAAAAAAGTAAAGCATTTTGTGTATTACCTAATCTTGGCCCATATCAATGTATCATAGCATAGGCAATACAGATTACAGTAAGAGTGATAATAACTTACAAATATGATGATAATTACTGCATGTTTGCCATTATTGTGCTTATAGGAAGCAGACTCGATGAGTATGAGTATGTCAGTTTATGTTGCAGATGGGCCTGCCCACCTGGCCTGTGAGCATCACCAGCCTCAGCAGGCTCTGTGTCCCTATCTCAGGCCCTACTTCATTTGCCATGCAAATTACTGGCTAACACAGGGTGAGAACAGCCTTGGTATAATAAACTGGGAGATCGGCACAGCCTGCTGGTGTGGCTTTGTGTCCTCATTATTAGAGAAGAAAATGTATTCAGCATCATCCAGGTCCTTCTGAGCCCACATTTCCATATTGATTAAGCCTTACCATTCCTAGCTTCTTCAAATTGCTCTCTCATGCCTCATCTCCTTGTTGCCTTGCCATCTGTTTAATGTGTCTCTTGCTGGTCTGATTATCTAGGCTTCATTTTTCTTTGCAGGTTTTCCACAATCAATCAAGTAAAAATAAAAATGATAAATGTGTGTCTATTGATTGCCTACTGTATTTCTGATACTTTGCATAATGTTATCTAATTCACAGTAATCCTATCAAATGGGTGTTACAGCTATTTCTACTTGACAAATGAGCAAATGTTCCCATGACTATAAAACTACCAGAGGGAGGAACTGGGATTTGAACTCTATGTCCATTGCTCTTATCAAACGTCTACTCTTTCCAGGATTCATAAGCAGCACCATGTGCCAGGCAATGTGGAGAAAGCTGATTTAAGACAGCCAAGGCCTCTGCCTACAATGGGGTTACAATTCAGATGAGGATTAAAAAGTCATAGGCTTATCGTATGGTATCCTGGTAGGTAACAGAAATGAATGCAGTTTTCTATGGAAGTGCAATAGTGGGGGTGGGGATAGGGCAAATTGGAGAATGTGTTTGCTTTTTATAAAGAACAGTTACTACTCAACTCTTTGAAACCGTGGTGGAAGATGTATCCACTGTTGCCCTTTAAATTTTAAAGAGAAACAGGAAATAGAAATTTTTGTGTTCTTCATCTTAGATATTGAAACTAAAAATGAATAAAAACCATAGAAAGTTGTGGATTTAAGAATGAACTCACTCGTAGAGCTTGTTATTATTCCCCAAAAATGTCTTGTAAAATGATTTCTGTTCTGTCTCTGAGTTCTGCGGTATTATCAGGTCACATCTCATTTTCAAACTTTATTTATTGGGACCAGCAGTTATGGCTATGTCGCTGGACTCCCATGTAGTCAACCGCAGTTCGAGTCCCAGACCCAGTGACTTAAACTCATGCCAGGGCACATGTGCGTGCGTGCCCAAGATCCTGAGAGGAGAATGGAGGAGAAGGGATTGCGGCGTGGCCATCCCTCCTGGGGGGTGATTTCTCGCTTTCTGTCTCTGTCTCTTTCTGTCTGTCTGGAGAGCGCATGCGCCCTATAGCAAAAACCTCTCCAAAAAAAACCCAAAACTATTCATTCATTTATTTATTAATTTTTTGGGAGAGGTTTTTGCTATAGGGCTCATGCACTTGCCGGAAAGACAGAGACAGAGAGACAGAAACCAAGAAATCATCCCCCAGGAGGGATGGCCATGCCACAATCCCTTCTCCATTCTCTTCTTGGGTTCTTGAGCATACATGCATATGTGCCTGGTGTGAGTTTAAGCCACCAGGTTCAGGATTCGAACTACAGTCAACTACATGGGAGTCCAGCAACATAGCCATTATGCCAACTGCTGGTCCTTTGATCAGATCTCATTTAACAAGGAGTATGTGAGGGTGGTGTATGAGAGTGTGGCTATATATCATGTAGCTCATGCTTGTATTGTGAATTATAGAGCTTTTGGACTGATGGATGCTGCAAGTCAAGAAAAGGTGGTTTGATACACATAAACTGACTACCTAAGTGCACAAAGATGGCTGTTATGCTTCCAAGAGTTGCGATGTGATTCTTGCTCATACAGATGTTGTCATCTGCAGCTGCCAAACTTTGGACCAGAAATCTATACACATCTTTGTGCTTTAGAGACCCTGACTATTTTCTCTGTAGGGTATCCTAACTATGTTGATTTTATTTGATGTATTTAGATAGGTAAGCCCTGTTTCATTTATTCCTATTGTCTTCTATTAGATTTTTCTACCAGTTATTACCTACTTTTGGCATTTGTCAATGGAATGGTTGTGTAAGGTTCAAAAAAAGAGATAACTATGGGCTTGCTCCTATTTGCCAACTAGATACCTCTGCTCCAAGTCCTGAAGTGATATGTGCTGATTAGACCAGGGTGATGATCTAGGTGCACCCACAAATAAAAAAAAAAACCCAAAAGAGATAAAAATGACCTCAGAGTACTGCATGAAGATGAGTTTCTATGAATCTGAAAGGAGCTAAGTGGCTTGAACTTCAAAGTGGGAAGAATTGTGATAAGTAGAACATATAGAAACATTTCAACTGTAGAGGAACAAAGTGAAAACAATGGTTTAGAGGTAGAAACTAATGAACAAAATAGGCTTAAGGATACCAAAACAAAGGCAGTCTGAAGGCTTGAAGTCTTAGAGAAAGGGTTATGAATGTTAATGGCCAATAGCTAGATTACACCTTGCAGGGTTGGAGAGAACATTGATGATTGTTTAAGAAATCACTGATTCTATAAATATTTCTGTCTCAGGATCAGCAGATGGCATCATCCAGGTTACATCACTGGACTCTCACATGGCCAACTGTGGTTTTAATCCTGGACCCAGTAGCTTAAAACTCATGCTGGGTGTGTATGAGTGAGTGCCCAGAATCCCAAGAGAAGAATGGAGGAGAAGGGATTGTGACATGGTCATCCCCCGCCGCCCCTGGGAGGTGATTTCTCACTTTCTGGTCTGTCTTTCTCTGTCTCTCCAGCAAGTACATACACCCTATAGCAAACAAACAAACAAAAAGCAAAACAAACAAACAGACAACCCAGAAAAATAAAACTCTCTTACACAAAAGAACTTCTGTCTCTTATATGCATGGAAATAGATTCAAGATACTAGGTTTATTATAAATTACAAGCACTTCCTCTCCTCATGATGTTTACGGTTAGGATATAAGTCAGGCATGGATTGCAAATAAATACGTAGTTTTAAATGGCATTTAATATTGTGAAGGTATGAACAGCAGGAGGCCTAAGGAAGTCTGTGAAACAGATGGCTTTTTGGAGGATGATTCTTAGACATTTGACATAAGATTTGAAAGATGAGCAGAATTAACTAGGAGTAGACAAAACTGCATGTATGAGGGCCTCAAGGTGAAAGAAACATTGTTCTTTAGGGTGAGGAAGAAGACTGATATGGCTGAAGCACAGAGACAAACGGAGATTGGTACAAAATGAGACTTGGCAGAGGTTAAAAGCCACCAAAGCTTTTTAATCGATATTCCTAGAGTAAAATCATTTAATGGTTTAAAATGAGAGAGAGATGACAAGATTTTGTATGAATTTCTAGAATATAACAATAGCCAGAGGACCTAGAAATACTGACTCATGTGGTCTAATTGGCCTTTTTCCTCATGGAGAGCTATAGACATCATAAATACAAAAAAGGCAAAGGAAAGTAAAGTGAGGATTAGATTTAGGAGGAGTATTGGGCATCTCTTTTGTGGCACTTGTCACAATATCCTTTTGGCCACACTTCTTACCCTAATAATGCTTTGGCAACTTTGGTATCTTTAAGTTTTTGACCAGCTTTTTGCAGGTGTGATGGGATAGTGCCTTGGCTCAGGCCTCTTCCTTGTGCCTTTCCATTCTGCCTTAAAGCTTCACTGACATCATAGAACCCCTTCTGCGTCCATGCACTTGCAAACTCAAAGTGTAGGGAGTTAATGCCCATGGCTTTTTACCCACTTGACCAAGGTGGGCATAGGTAACAGATAAATGTTTCCCGATTAGTCTAGTGTGACAGATGATTCTAAGACAATTTTCCAAGGAAGGGTTCTTATGTGGTTTTTGCAGGAACCATGTAAAAGACTTGGGGGTAGCCAACCAGTACATATTTTTGTATGGGTATTTCCTCTTTTCCCTTCTCACTCTCGCTGTGCTGTGTATCTTACTCCTGGGGGTCACATTCCCCCCAAAACTACAAGCATATATGCTTACATCTCTGGCTCTGTTTTCAAAAGAACTCCAGCTAAGACAAGCTTTATCTCAACTTTGAGTTAAAAGATTGGCCCAAATTAGAAAATAAATTCTGGGGTGGGACCAGCAGTTAGCATAGGGGCTATGTCGTTGAACTCCCACGTAGTCGACAGCGATTCGAGTCCCGGACCTGGTGGCTTAAACTCATGCTGAGCACATGTGTGTGCATGCCCAAGATCTTGAGAGGAGAATGGAAGAGAAGGGATTGCGGCATGGCCATGCCCCCTGGGGGGGGTGATTTTTCACTTTCTTTCTCTCTGTCGCTCTCTGTCTATCTGGCGAGCACCGTGCCCTATAGAAAAAACCTCTAAAAAAAAAAAGAAGAAAATAAATTCTGGGATTTCTCTCTGACTTGACACCTTCTTTTTAATTTCTTTGTAGGTGAATATTCTTTCTTTCTAATACCAAGCAGCCAAAGGTGGCCACTGATAAAAGTTTTGTGCTACCTCAGCATCGGACTTTTTCATTTAGACTATATTCTTCAACTACAAAAAAATTTAATTAGAAATCAGTAATAACTTAACTAAAAATACATCCTCAAACGATTGGAGATTTTAAAACACATTTCTGGGGACCAGCAGTTAGCGTAATGGCTATGTTGCTGGACTCCCACCTAGTCAACCATGGTTTGCATCCTGGACCCAGTGGCTTAAAACTCATGTTGGGCGTGTATGCATGCGTGCCCAAGATCCTGAGAGGAGAATGGAGGAAAAAGGATTGTGGCGTGACCATCTCCCCCAGGGGGTGATTTCTCGCTTTCTGTCTCTCTGCCTCTGTCTGTCTGTCTGGCGAGCGCACGCGCCCTATAGTGAAAACCTCTCCAAAAAACCCCAAAAAAACAAAACAAAAAATACCACATTTCTGTGTTGATCTGAAGTCAATGACAAAATCCTAGAGAAATTAGAAAACACTTAAAACTGAATACTAATAAACATAGCACATGTCAGAACTTGTGGCTATAATCAAGATGTTACAAAAAGGAAAAAATTTAGCCATAAATACTTACATTAACTGGAAAGAAAAGTGGACCATGTTAAAGAAAGCATTTAACCTAAGATACTGATTAAAGCATAACAGATTAAACCTAAAGAAGAAAAAAATATAAGTAATAAGAACAAAAACAGAATATAATGTGGTAAAAGCCAAGGTAAACCAAAGAGGATAAACAAAACCAAATATATATTTTTTAAAGGTTGAAAATAATAGAGAAATCTATGGCAAATTAGATTATGGAAAAAAAAAACATAATGTGGGATTTTAGGATATGCATATGTTCAGCTTCAGTAGATATTGACCAATAGTTTCTGACTTATCCTCTCATCAGCAGTGTGTAAGCAATTTTCCTATTCAACAACCTCAGCTCCCACAACACTTTATCAGTGTTATTAACTAGAATTGGAGACAGGTAGACTTGAATTGAGATCTTGGGCTTGTTCGAAACTTTTAAACTTTGCTGAGTCACAGATGCCTCATTTGAAATATGATATTTCTCTTAACCAAGAATATTATTGAGAGAATTAAAATGAGATATGGATATAAGGATATATTATAGTTTGTACTACATTTTTATTAATAAAAGTAGCTATTATTTTATAATGATGATGTCATGTTTATAATGATGATTTTTCTTTCTTGTTTTCCTATTTTAGGGAAAGTAATTAGGAATAAAGACGACCATTAAATAATGATGAATGGGTAAATACTCTTAAGATATACCAGACTTTAAGTGAGGTAGGATCTTTAGGACGTTTATGGAAAATGCACATTTTGAAAAAACTGCATTGATTTCAAAAATTATTTTTGCAGCAAAATAAACTTGTACTTAGTTCAATTTTTCTATGAACTTTTTAAGTCTCCTTGTATATGACTAAAAACAGTATAAAATATGCAAAATAACAACTGATAGAACTGAAAGGAAAAATAAATGAATCTGCTTTACAATTTGGAATTCTAACTCCGTGTTGAACACATCTAACAGATGGAATATCAGTCAAAACATAATTGATATTATAACCTCCTCATCAGTGATTTAGAGTGATATCTAAAGCCTACTTCAACAATAGAAGATATGACATTATTCTGAAGCTCACATGAAATAGTCAACAAAGTAGACACACTTTGGGCTAAAAATGTAAAAGAACAGAATTCATACAAAAGTACACTCTCAGGGACCAGCAGTTAGCATAATGGCTATGTCGCTGGACTCCCACGTAGTCGACCAGGGTTCGAGTCTCGGACCCGGTGGCTTAAATTCATGCCAGGCGCGTGTGCGTGTGTGCCCACGATCCCAAGAGGAGAATGGAGAAGAAGGGATTGCGGCGTGACCATCCCCCTTGGGGGGTGATTTCCTGCTTTCTGTCTCTCTGTCTCTCTCTGTCTGGCGAGCACACACGCCCTGTAACAAAAACCTCTCCAAAAAAAAAAAAAAAGTATGCTCTCAGACCATAATGGAATTAAACTAGTTATCAGTAACAGAAAGACAGCTAGACGCTTCCCGAGAAGTTGGTGATTAAACAAAAAATATTTAGGTTTTCACTTGATCCAAGTGAAAATTAAAATATAAGTTATCAAAATTTGGAGGATGTACCAAAAACAGTATTTAAAGGGAAATTTGTTTTATATAAGACACATATTAGGAAGAGAGATCTAAAATCAGTGACCTAAACTTCACCTTAGAAAACTAGAAAAGGAAGAGGAAATTAATCCAAAGTAAGCCAGAGGACAGAAATGAATATTAAAACAGTGAATCTAAGAGCAGGAAATTAATAGAGAAAATCAACAAAACCAAAAGTGCTTTTTAAAAAGTATCAATAAAATTCATAAGCCTCTAAAGCAGACTGATTGAGAAAAATAAGAGGATACAAACTGCTAAGTTTAAAAATTACAGAAGGGATATTATTACAAGTACCATGTCCATTAAAAAGGTAATGAAGGGAGGGTCAGCAGGTAGCATAGTGGTTAACATCACTGGACTCTCACATGGTCTATTCCTAGACCTGGTGGCTTGACAATCATGCTGTGTATGTGTGTGTGTGTGTGTGTGTGTGTGTGTGTGTGTGCGCGCCCAAGATCCCAGGAGGAGAATTGAGGAGAAGAGACTGTGGCATGGCCATCCCTCCTGGGGAGTAATTTCTCACTTTCCCTCTCACTGTCTCTCTCTCTTGCAAGCACATGCACCCTAAGGCAAAATCATCTTTTTTTAAAAAAGGAATAAAGGAATAGTATAAACAACTCTATGCCTGCAAATTTGATACCCCAAGTAAAAACATAAATTTGGACCATTTCCTATAAAGAAACAATCTACCAAAGAAGAAATAAACAAAACAAATAGGCTTATATCTATTAAAGAAAGTTAACAATGAAATAACCTTCCAAAAGGTTACATATATGTCTTTACAGGTGACAAAATTTCCATTCAATAGGACTTAACATATAAACCTCAGTGCGATTTTGGTTATCGCTGCTTTATTGGTACACCTGTCAGCTCTGTGGGTTACTGAATACCTATATTTCTGCTTGTTAATTCTTTTGTGACTTTAGAAGCCTTAGGAGACTTCCCTTTTTCTTCTTGCATTCCTACTTCTAATCTTTGATATGCTGCCATATCAAAGGTGGTCCTGTTGAGGGCCCCTTCGAAAATAACTGGCAGAGGGACCAGCAGTTAGTGTAGTGGCTATGTCGCTGGACTCCCATGTAGCAGACTGCTGTTCGAGTCCCAGACTCAGTGGCTTAAACTCACGCCAGGTGTGTGTGCATGCATGCCCAAGATCCCGAGAGGAGAATGGAGGAGAAGTGATTGTGGTGTGACCATCCCTCCTGGGCGGTGATTTCTCACTTTCTGTCTCTGTCTCTTTCTGGCAAACGCACACACCCTATAGCAAAAATCTCTCAAAAAAAAAAACCTCTAAATATTCTGCAAAGCAGTCACTTGCTATGAGTCCATAGGTGTCCAAAATCAAAAAAAAAAAACCAAAAAAACAAAAAAAAAACCACCACCACAACAACAAACAAAAAAAGAAAGAAAGTAACTGGCAGGCATATATTAAATTTGTCTCTGAGTCAGGAACTATTGAAGACCATATCCAGCATGGTGAGCCACATGTGGCCATTACATTCTCACCTAGTTCTTCAGACACCAGCAAAGTTCCTTAAATATGGTGGTTTTGTTCCTCAGCCTTCAAATTTTTAGTTTATGTATCCCTTTTAAAAAGAAAATCAGTCTGAAAACAGTCAGTGTTTATTAACTGACCATATTACAAAAATAATCATGGTGGCTACCTTAGTTCATTCTTTTAATAAGCCTGTTGATCTGGTGTTCCCTGCTGCCAGCATCTCTACCTTCTACAAAAAATGGATGGTCTTTTTTTCTTCATTCCATCTCATGGAGAAGATAATTTGAAGGGCCATGGGAAGTTATTTGCTTCTTTGAAGCATTTTCCAACAGTATAATTTCCATTAATCAGATCCTCCATGTAGATGATGCCAAATTTACCAAGAGATTGAACAATCAAAGAGTTACCTGTTAAAGCAGTTCATTTCTCATTGATGTTTGCCATAAACATGCTTGTAGATAAGTTCATTTACTGACTTCAGGTTCAGGTATCCCCATGCTATATATGGTTCCACAAATCTCAGCATGTTAATTGAAGCCTTACTGAGCTTAGTGAAGGTGCCATTGAAGATCTGGCAAAGGCAACACCTTTTGGACCTTTGGACTCACATCATTGGACCTCTAATCCTGATGATGAATGCGAATTGGGTTCTGCAGGTACATAGAAGTTGCCAGCTTTTTTTTTTGCCATCATGGCCATGCAAATCTCCATTCTGTACATCTCTCTGTATTCCTTATGGTAGTGATTAGCTTTTTCATAGATGCACATTCATCCTCCTTGCCTTTTGAAACATTTTTAGAGCAAAATTCTTTCTCAGGCACTTGATCTTCAGTTCTACAAAATTCCTTCGGTTTTTCTTAAAGGTTTTTGGCACAGCAGGAAGCTTTTTCTCCATGGTTTCTGATGTAACAGGAACCTTTTTCTTGGTTTCTGCCTCAGC
>NW_006159609.1:5909571-5911353 GCF_000334495.1 Tupaia belangeri chinensis
CTTCAACGCCTTCCATGGTTCCAGCTCAAAAAGTATCCTTTTTATCAACTCTCTGATTAGATTAAAGGCAAATACTAATTTAAAAAACTCTACTCAGTTTTTTATTATTATTTTATTCATCATTACGAAAAAAAGAAACTTCCTTGTTCTTATTTTGATTTTTTTCTTATTTAATTATAGACTTGAAAATCCATTATAATTATTAGTCTTTTGATTGAGAATGACTACTCAAAGACATTAAACAAATTTATGGTATTATTGTTTATATTTTACATTTAAAATCAAGAGCCAATAAATAATTTTCTCATTATTTTAAAGGTGTAAGCAAAACAACTTAATCCCAAGTATCAACTGTTTTTCTACAACATTGAATAACTTATCCTAGAGAAACAGTTAACTATAAATAATTTAAATGAGTTGCACAGAGGATTGGGCACATTCTGAAAAGTAATTTTAATAAAAATCAACTCAGTTCTTACTAGCAAAATCCAGATGTAGGGCCCATTGCTGCCCAGTAGTTACATGGAGCAATTTTAGTATTTATAAAGTCTCTTTTACAAACAGTTTAAGTGCAAGATTAAAAAGGGCTATAAGAAATGTCCTATATGGAAGTTTGAAAAAGGGTTATTTGAGAGAGAGCACATGAAGATTTGGTATCTGAGTTCTATGCTTATCTCTTCTCCTCTGAAGTTTCCTGCCAAAGGAATATGTGTGAGAAAGTAAAAATAGAGAACAAAGTTTCACCTTATTAATGACTGGGCAAATGTAAACCCAGTTCAGGATACTCTTGTGAACACCCCTAGAAAACACATTGGAGAATGGAGATGTAAGTGAAGCTCTGTCCTCTTATTTTGTTATCCCTGATTTGTGAGGTTACATGCTAAGAAGAAAATTTACAAAAGTGATGCAGATTAAAATCTAAAACAGAGGGAATAAATATGCAAGGTCTTACGGATTGTTCGTAGACTTTATTAATAGATGTAAAGTTATGCAGTAATCCTACCTCATCCTGCAGCCCCAGTAGCCCAGCAAGTGATTAGATTCTATTCAGTGATGTTACCAGTTTCTCAGGGATACTCTGGAATATCAATGCAGTATATCTTTGATGAACTTTATTATGATGGTTAATATACCACAGGGTATCGAAGAGTTTCATTCTCAAGGGAAGAAAGACAGCTATGATACATCCTGGAGGACAAGATGCTGGGGTAGCGTGTAAGGAGGTGGAAATAACCCTAGAATCTTCAACCTTAAGCTGCTGTGCAGTTGCTAAACAGAAAATGTTATCAGAGTCTCCACTGGGTTGAGAAAGTCTAATAAATGTCATCTTTTTTTTTGGCGGTTTTTTTTTTTTTTTTATTAATTCACTTTACACCATCACAACACACAAATGAATTTTCCATCCAAAATACACTGTGCATTGTCTCAATCAAGCACATCCACGTATATGTTCTCAGCAAATAATTTTCCAATTCTTACGTCCTGCATACCTTGCCCTTTGTCTTGCCATCCCTGATTCCCCATCCCCCACCCTCTGCTATGTCCCATCTTCCTCCCCCATTGTCCCTGGCATCCATGGTTGCCCTCCATACCTTCCTCCCCCCCCCATTCAATTGTTCTGCCAATGAACTTAATTAGTCTAAATAAGTCCATTAGCTAGCACAGCTGACACAAACCTACACATGTATCCAAGTCTGACCCTAGGCATAAACCCCGGTGAGTAGAATGAACATACTATAAAGTAGTACCCAGCTGTGCCCATACAGCTCGCTGCAGTCATCA
>NW_006159609.1:5912009-5944168 GCF_000334495.1 Tupaia belangeri chinensis
CCGCAGCCGGGCCGGGTGGGTCCGCGCAGGGCCCCTTTTGGCGGTTCTTAAACACTACAGGTATTCATTATGAGGCAAGTTTTAGCAATCATTGCGAACTGTGTTAATAGATACAAATATTTTTATCTAATGTTTCATATTATAAGAATTTGCATTTTGGGACCAGCAGTTAGCGTAATGGCTATGTTGCTGAACTCCCATGTAGTTGACCGCGGTTTGAGTCCTGGACCCGGTGGCTTAAACTCACGCTGGGCACGTGTGCATGCATGCCCACGATCCCGAGAGGAGAATGGAGGAGAAGGGATTGCGGCGTGGCCACTCCCCCCTGAGGGGATGATTTCTCACTTTGTGTCCCTCTGTCTCTCTCTGTCCTTCTGGTGAGTGCAAATGCCTTATAGCAAAAACCTCTCCAAAAAAGAATTTGCATTTCAAGGGGAAGTATGGATGTTTTTGGTTCTTTAATACCTTGCATTTAAAAAAAGTGTCTTTTTTTCATGAGAGAGAGAAAAACGAAGACAAAAACTGTCAATAGTGTCTCATGGTGTGACTGCTCCACCTCCCAATCTTCTTAGCTATCCAGGGTCACGGGCACTTGCACTCATGTACAATGTGTGCAAGTCAGTTGGAGTATCTGAACCCTGATCTTCCAAAATCACTTCCAGCAGTGCAAAGCATTACACTGCTGCTGCGTCATCACAGCTGGGACAGTATTCTGCATTTTATATAAGGTTTAGTTATTCTTCAGAGAGAGAGAAAGAAAGAAACAGAATACACTCTTGAACAGGTTCTTCATGCTGGGATCCTCCAGCCTTGATCACTGGTATGTGTGATCACCTAGCAGGGAGAGGGGAAACCTCTGGACACTCCTGGGACCTTTTCATGTGGGTTCATCATCCTTGGTGACTGCCGTGGCACCACTGCCTGCCCAGTATCCTACATTTTTGACTGTTGCTATGGCAACTGCATTCTAGCTGTGACCTCATCTCCCTGACAGCTGATGGTGAAGAGAGTTAATCCCCCAAACAGGTTCCCATTTAGTTCCAATTCCAGTGTTTGGAATTTAATAGTCTCTTCTGTAATTCGTTTTCTTCTAATCATTTCAGATCAGAAAATTTCCCAGCAGAAGTGAAGGTGAGGGAAAATCAGGAAGGCTTACTGGAATTAAAGTCTTGAGATGAATCAGTTATCAGTGATAATAACAATTTTTGGGAAATTATATACTTTATGTTTAAATTGTATTTGATAATCTATTTGGCCCTGGCCTTTCTCAAAATTCATCCTTTGGTTTTACACTTAATTACCTAGTTTTTCATCTCATTGGAATTTTTACAGAGGACTACCTTGACAAGTTGGTAAATAAGTTGGTATTAATTGTTCCACTCTTTAATGACTTACAAATAAATTAAGCAAGGGGTTAAAAAATTTGGGATTGGAACATATTATAACCTACCTTTTTTTTTTTTTTTCAAATACAGAATTTGAAGTTTTACAGTATCCTTAGGCTTACAGAAGCTTATTCTGACTGATTTACTCTACAGATCAGAAAACTAAGCCTGAAAGATATGTTAAATAACGTATTCAAGACCACATGGCTGGAAACAGGAAGTATACAGAACTGTAATTTGAACCACAGGACAACTACATTTGCATTACTCAGAATTACATTGGTCTTTCAAAATGCACCCTGTCAGAAATGTTGAGATCAGCTTTTTTTGTTTTGTTTTGTTTTTGAAAGATGTTTACTCAGGGCATGTACACTTGCTGGAGAGACAGGGAGAGACAGAGAGACAGAAAGTGAGAGGTCACTCCTTAGGAGAGATGGCCACACTGCATACCCTTCTCTGGGATCTGGCCTGGGGATCCTGGGCATTTACAGATATGTGCCTGGCATGAGTTTCAAGCCACTGGGTCCAGGACTCAAACTGTAGTCAGCCATGTGGGAGTCCAGTGCCTTAACTACTATGCCACCTGCTGGCCCCAAGATCTGTTTTTAATCATATATTAGGTTGTCAGAAAAATCATGATGTATTTTTCTATGCAAAAATGTGTCATGAATTTCCTGATAGCCCAATACATTCATGAACCATGGAGTTACCAAGTAGAAGGCTTGTAGGCTATGCTCCTGAAGCAGGATGGTAAATATATTCTCCAGGTAGGTTGTTCACCCCCACTGAACAGAGCTGTGCACAGTCCTGCTTTCTTGTCTGTTGTGTTTTTATCACACCATGATCTGATTTACATACTAGTGAACAAATACTCTCCCAAACTGAATAGAAACATACCACAGCTAAATGCCCCCAAAGAAATATTGTCCATATTTACATATAAAACATACTAAGGCTTACACACATCTGGGCTGAGATATGACTAATTCTACTAAGTAATTTTTAAGAACTCTGCCACAACACTGATCATTCTAACAAATGTGAGAACACATTGATTACAAGGAAAATGATCTGATTAATTTACTGTTTTTGACTGTGATTTATTTCTTCTACCTCTAAATGTCCTATTTGCTCTTAACTTTTGTGCTTCCAGTTGATAGGAAGCACATTATAAACAGTGAGAAGAAAACAGTTGCTACCGTTTTTTGTCCTTTGCAATCTGCACTCTTGGGAGATGGCCAACTATGATGACAGAAGTAGCAATAGTGATGATATGAAAAACAATAATTACATAGTTTATATTTGGTACCCTAGAATGTTTGTAATTAACTCTAATCAAGTGATTATCATATTCAAACCATTTTAAATTTAAGCAGGTTAAGTAGTTTGCTTAAGGTTAAAAAGAAACCAGTATCTAAGGGACAGAGCTGGGTCTTGACCACAGATCTCTGTGACTCTGTTGACAGTATCCTTCTAATATGCTGTGCTGTTTAGGTGATATAATAATCCTGAGTGGTAACTGGATCAGGTAAAACTATTTTCATACCGTACATGTTTATCAGTCAGAGTCCTCCAGAGAAGCAGAACCATAGGATATATATGTCTCTCTCTCTCTCTGTATATGTGACAGAGGAGAGAGACAAAATGATCAGTTGATTTTATTTTTTTAAATTTACTTTTCAAGACTTCTTTCTTTATTTCATAAGAGAGAGAGCAACAGATAGATAGCCAGCCAGACACCCCTCCAACAGGGTCTTCACACCACAGTGCACACACAGCTTCAGCCAGCCTGAATCACAGGCATGCATGTGCAAACCTGGCATATCAGGCAGGCCTCTGGATGCGAACCAAGAACCTTCCCATGTGGGTCTAGCATTACAGAGCATTGTGTTATTCTTGTGCCACCATCCAGCCCCAATTTTATTTATTTTAATTAATTAGTTCACACGTTATTTTGGCAACTAGCAAATCTAGAATCTGTAGGTCAAGCTGGTAGTCAGGTAAAAGTTGATATCAGAGTCTTAAGTCTGAAGACTGGAAAGTCAGAGTAAAGGCAGAATTTCTGTGTTGCAGTCTGGGTGCAGAATTCTTTCTTTCTCAAAGACTAAGGTCTTGTTCCTAAAATCTTCAACTATTGAGTCCTACTATGTTATGAAGGGCAATTGGTTTTACTTAAATTTAACTGATTACAAATGTTAATCACATTGAAAAATGATCTTTATAGCAGCATCTTGAATAGTGTTTGATCATTTGATCAAACAACTGGCTCCTATGACCTAGCTAAGTTGATGAATAAAACTGATGATCACAATTTGAGAATGTCAAGTATCTGAGAAGAAAGCTGCTGTAGGCAGCCTCTCCACAAGATAGTTTACAGTAATTCTTACCTCCAATTATGCATGCCCCTTTGCAATTCTTTCTCTTGAGTATAGCCTGATCCATACTCACTTTATTCTGGTCAATATGGCACTGTAAAAGTGATGGATTCCATTTCAGACAGTAGGTAACAAAAAGATTGTGATTTTCTTGGTGACTTGAGACCTGCCAACAGTTGTTTGTGACCTTGGGAGTGGGTCCTCCCCAGTCAGTACTTGGGATGACTGCAGCTCTGGTAGACAGTGTGACTGCAGCCTGAAAAGAGACCCTGGGGACCAGCAGATGGCAGAATAGTTACGTCATTGGATTCCCACGTAGTTGACTGTAGTTTGAGTTCCGATCCTGGTGGCTAAGAACTCATGCTGGGTGCGTGTGTGTGCGTGCCCAAAATCCTGAGAGGAGAATGGAGGAGAAGGGATTGTGGCATAACTATCTACCCTGGTGGGTGATTTTTTGCTTTCTGTTACTCTGTCTCTCCAGTGAGTACAAGTGCCCTATGGCAAAAATGTCTCTAAAAACAAAACAAAACAAAACAAAAACCTGATTCACCTCAGGCCCTGAACCACAGAAACAAGGGTAATGAATTTTTATTGTTTTTAAACTGCTAAATTTTGGAGTAACTTGTCATTTCCCATAGATAATTAATACAAGAGCCATCATTGTCTTGCTGTTAACATTAAACATATGTCTGAGATGGCTTTCTTTCTCTTTTCACTGAATTTTTTTTTCTTTTTTTTTGGAGAGGTTTTTGCTATAAGGCGCATGTGCTCGCCAGAAAGAGACAGAGAAACAGAAAGCGAGGAATTACCCCCTCAGGGGGGGGGTGGCTATGCCACAATCCCTTCCTCTCCATTCTCCTCTCGGGATCTTGGGCACACACGCACACGCACCCGGTGTGAGTTTTAAGCCACCAGGTCCAGGATGTGAACTGTGGTCGACTACGTGGGAGTCCAGCGACATAGCCATTTTGCTAACTGCTGATCTCTCTTTTCAGTGAATTTTTGATGAAGATTTATTGTATATAGACATACTATTGAAGAACAGAGGATAAAAAGTGCGTTGTCATATGTTAGCCAGGAATTAAGTTGAGGGTACTTGATAGGTCCTCAGTGAACATTTCTTGAAGACTAGAAACAAGAATGAACCAGAATTTATAAGAAAGTGCCTGCAAAGGCTAGCAAACATATTCTAAATATTTATTCTCAACCTTTGTGTTCAATTTTCTTACAGCAAACTGGGTATCTAAAATATAATCAGAAATCAAAATCAGCTTCTTATTAAAATACAGCTTTTTTCCATGTACTTAAAATATTCTCCCATGCATGCTACAAATTAATTGGAGGATATTCAGTTAGATTGCTTTTTACAACCAAATGATTTGCTCAAGGGATGAACATGCCATTTGAGACCACCCTTGTCTCAGGTGTATTTTGAGCCTGTTTATATGAACAAAATTTATGAGGAATATATATGCATGGTTCTTGGGCGTAATTTTGGCAATCAGCTGGTGTAATCTGTATGCACAGAACTGCAGCAGCTTTTAGCAACAGCCCACAGATGGAGCCACTGGATTTGGAAAATAAAATTGGGTTTGGGAGATCCAGTTTTTTTTTACATTTGTATGAAGGCATGCAAAGTTTTAAAATGATCCAACTTCCAGATTATTCCTGGTTTCTTTACAATAGGATGAGATAGCCTTAAACTTTCCTACGATAAAATCTTTAAGGAGGCAGCAGTTCAGCAGTAAATGTTCTCAATATAAACAAATCTAAAGAACTTTGTGAAATACCACTTTCTTTCTATTGGGGGAAGTGGTCCAATGGTAGTTAATAATATCCAGAAAACCTGTAACTTTAACAGCACCCTCAGAAAAGAGCTCACCAAAATTTAGTGCTGTGATAAAGTGATTTGTCAAGGTCATTTTGGAGTATATCATAACTGCTTTTGTCTTCTACAGTTAAATATTAACTTCTGCACATGAACTTACCTATCTTAAAATAAATTATTTAGGATAGTGTTATGTATTTTGATATACTTTTTAGCAATAAAGAGAAATGCTTGAATTGAGATCTGAGAACTGCATGGACCTAAATTCCTATGACTATGCCATTGAAATATATCATGCTTATTAATACATGTGAATTAATCATGTTAATTAATTTGTTTGACAAATATTGAGTACCTACAAAAAGTTGGGCATTATTATTGGTGATTGAGATATAATGGTAAACAAAACAGTTACTTGATTCTTATGGAGCTTATTTTCTAAAAAGGAATCTGACACTGAATGAATGAATAGCCAAAACAATTTTAGTTATTTATGTGGTTATTAGTTTTCTGTTGTAACAAATTATCACCAACTCTGGTCTCACAGCTCTACTCTTTAGATTTGTAGAATTTGCCTTTGGGACTCATAGCTCTGTGGCTCTGCCCTCTGAGTAATGTTTTTCTTTTTCTTTCTTTCTTTCTTTTTTTTGAGCAGTAGCAAGAGTTTGCCACTGAGTAATTTAAGCTACCTGTTTCTTGCAGAAATTTGAGAGCACAACAGTCTTCTTTTATTTCATCCTTTCTTCATTCCTTTTGGTCCCAAATGGCACATATTTCTCCTGATAAAACATTCTCAAGAGTTTGTTGGTCTCTCATGTGAGTTTCAAGGTTTCATTGTTAGACAAGATCTTGTACAGGTCTTTCCTGGATAATTCCATCTCTATTCCTGGTTCATGATTAGATGGCTAAGGGTATCCATGAGCTATTAATATATGTTCAGTCTCTTCAAAGAAGCTTCTGTGTGATTGAATACTCTGGCTTTTGATTCTTCCAAGGAACTAGCTGTAGCTTTTCCAGTCACATCCTTGACTACTCCAATGTGTGTCCTTGACAATGAGTCTCCTATTTTTTTGAGAGTTTTTTGCTGTAGGGTACATGCACTTGCCGGAAAGACAGAGAGAGACAGAGAGAGAGAAAGCTAGAAATCACCCCCAGCGGGGGACGGCCATGCCACACACTCTTCTCCATTCTCCTCTAGGGATCTTGGGCATGCACACACACACGCCCGGCGTGAGTTTAAGCCACCGGGTCCAGGACTCGAACCACCATTGCCTACATGGGAGTCCAGCAACATAGCCATTATGCTAACTGCTGGTCCCTCTGAGTCTCCTAATTTTAGTATCTTTAGAAATCTGAAAAAAACTGAGAATTTCACAGATGATCAGTTACTTGTTCTTTTTTTGCTCAACACTTTTCCCCTCAATTTATTTCTTTTCTGTCACGTTGTTTGATAAAAAGGAAGAAGAAACCAGGCTGAAACTCCAGGCTGTGCCTTCTGTATTTTGTTTGGAAATATCCTCAGCTAAATATCCAAGTCCATTGCATATACGTTCTACTTTTCACATAACTGTAGTACTTACTCAATTCTGCTACATTTTCTTCCACCATATAATGAGGATTCCCCATTCTTCCAATTTCCAATAACATATTTCTTGTTTCCTTATGAATCCTGCTAGTAACTCCTTTAATGAATGTATTTCTACCATTAATTTATTACCATTTAGCTATTTTCTGAGACTACATTGAATTACTTTGCTATTCTTTCTCTGAGACCTCATTTATGGAGTCTTTAATACACGTATTTCTAGTAGCATTTTTTCCCTCCAAGGAAATCTAGGCTTATTTTATCATAGTCCTCAAAATTATTCAAGCATTGGTACCAGCAGATGGCATAATGGTTATGTCGCTGGACTCACACATAGTTAACCATGGTTTGAGTCCCAGACCCTATGACTGAAAATTCATGCTGGGTTTGTGTGCATGTGTGCCCAGATTCCTGAAAGGAGAGTGGAGGAGGAGGAATTGTGGCATGGCCATCCCCCCTGGGGATTGATTTCTTGCTTTCTGTCTGTCTCTCCGGTGAGCATACATGCCCTATAGCAAAAAACTTCTTTCTAAAAAAAAAATTATTCCAGCCTCTTTCCATTGCTCAGTTCCAAAGCTCCTTCCCCTTTTTGAAGAATTATTTAATTTTATTTATTTTTCATTTATTTTTATTTGACCAGAGAGAGCCACACAAAAAGAGAAAGCAAGCCACCAGGTCCAGGATGCGAAATGTGGTTGGCCATGTGGGAGTGCCCAGTGCCCTAACCACCATGCCACCCACTGGTCCCCCAAAGCCACTTTTAAATTATTAGTTTTTATTTTTTTTTGTAATGATAGCATTCCATAGCAAGTCACCAAAATCTGTACGGTTTTCTAGTGCTTCTGCTGTTCAAATTCAGTAGCTAAACTAAACTTTACAACTTTATGATCTTATAGTTCTAGAGGTTTGATGTCTTAAAATCAAAGTGTCTTCAGGGCTATAACCCTTCTTGTGGGTCAAGAGGACATTTTATTTCCTTGACCTTCTCTAGCTTTTAGAGACCATCTGTATGAGAAGAACAAAATGGACCATTTTATCGTATGATCTGCAGTCCTTCTAGAGGTATATGTATCAGTACGAAGGAAGGGAAGTCAGTGTGTTGAAGACACATCCGCACTCCCTTGTTCACTGCAGCATTATTCACAGTAGCCAAGATATGGACTAAGCCTGTCAGTTCACAATGGAATAATGGTCAGCCCGAAAAAGCAGAAAATTCTGTCATTTGTGGCAACATGGAGAAATCTGGAGAACATTATTATTATTATTTTGAAGAGAGGATTTTTGCTATAGGAGCGTGCACTTGCTGGAGAGACAGAGAAAGGCAGACTGTGAGAAATCACTCCCCCTGGGGGACACCGTAGTCCCTTCTTCTCCAGTCTCCTCCTGGGATTTTTGGGCACGCATGTACATGCACCTGGCTTGAGTTTTTTAAGTCGTCAGGTCCAGGACTCACACTGCAGTTGACTACATGGGAGTCTAGCAATGTAACCATTATGTCATCTGCTGGTCCCATGGAGAACATTATTTTAAGCAACATAAATCAGAACAGGAAGAAAGATAAAATACTTATATGTGAAATCTAAAAATGTCAACCTCATGGAAATAGAGTAGAATGATACTTACGAGGGCTGGGTGTGAGTGTACAGTTAGAGACATTTAGTCAAAGGCTACAACATTTTGGATAGGAGAAATAAGATCAAGAGATCTATTGTAAAGCATGTCAACTATAGTTAAAAACATATTCTTAAAAATTATCAAGAGATTAGATAGTAAGTGTTCTTACCCCAAAAATAAATATGTGAGGGGGACCAGCAGTTAGCATAATGGCTCTGTCGCTGGACTCTCATGTAGTTGACTGCGGTTTGAGTCCTGGACCCAGTGGCTTAAACTCATGCAGGGCATGTGTGCGTGCATGCCTAAGATCCTGAGAGAAAAATAGAGGAGAAGGGATTGTGGCGGGGCCTTCCCTCCCCCTCCCCCCCGGGAGGTGATTTCTTGCTTTGTGTCTCTCTGTCTCTGTCGTTCTGGCGAGTGCATGTGCCCTGTAGCAAAACCTCTCCAAATATAAATAAATAAGCAAGTGAGGTAATGCATATGTTTATTAGTTTGATTTAAACATTCTGCAATGGACATATATTTCAAAATATGTTCTAATGGGTACATGTAAAATTTTTAAATTAAAAAATAATTTAAGGACCAGAAAGTGACCTGGTAGTTAAGGTGCTGGACTTCTACAGGGCCAACTGTGGCTCAGGTCCTGGACCTGGTGGCTTGCTTTCTCTCTCTCTCTCTCTTTTTATCTTTCTTTCTGCCCCTCTCTGCCCATCTCTGGTGATTGCATGTGCTCTGTAGCAGATTAAAGAAAATGATAATGATAAATAAAATAAATAATTCTTTAAAAAAATTTTAAAAGGCAAATAAACAAAAATACTTAAGAAAACAAGATTGTTTTTTTATGGAACTTTGCTTTATGGCAAGAAAAATAAAATAGAGCAAGAATACTTTTTAATTTCTGTTAAGTCTCTGAGAGGAAAGAAGAAAATGATATAGAAATCAAAAGTAGGATGCCAGCCCTGACATCAATTAATGTATCATATGTTAAGGCATTCTCCAGGTAGATAACACCAAGATGTTTCAAACAATGATCTTGGATAATAAGATACAGGTAATGACAGGAACATACGCCTTCCCAGATGCAACAGATATTAAGCAGGGATCGGGAGAGTCTAAGTAGCATTCTTAAGGTCTCTGTCTTTCTCTTTTTAGCAATTACCAGGAGGATATGTTGTTGCATTTCATGTGAATGAGCAAATTGAGTTTTGAAGGAGAAGAAATAAAGCATTAATTCAGCACCAAGTAGGTGCTAGGCATATAAACATTTGCATACTTTGGATAGAATTTTATCATTCTATGGAAATAATCACATCCTGGTGGATAAAGGGACATCTAGAAAGGCTGAGTGCCTTTATCTGAGTACCTTGTTTCTTAATCCTTCATTGTGAGTTATAATAAACCTTCACCGTTTTTGTTTTTGTGATTAGATAAGTTCATGTATGTAAAATGCTTATACTGAATTCTGGCACATATAAATAGATTAGTAAATATTCTATAATGGTTATTTTTATAATTATCACTTTGGCCATACCCTCACTTACAATAGACTCTCTCCTCCTAGAGAAAAACTTGCCTCTCATGGGGAGTATGGTGGCTCCGTGGTAAAACGTGACACCCTAGGAGGTTGAACCACATAGGAAGGTTTTGGGTTTATGCCTGAGATCCCTTCTGCCAAGTACAGTAGGCATTCATGTGTTTATGATCTGGGCTGGTTGAGGCTAGAGATAGATTGTAGTGTTGAGACCCTGTTGGGGTGCTGTCTCTCTTTCTCCCTTGTCTCTCTTGCTTATGAAATGAATAAAATAAACTAAAAAAAATAGTTGCCATCCTGTACATGGCAGGCCTTGATGCTCACTAGCCAGTTAAAGGTAAAATATTAACCAGTGATAATGGTAAGACATTACTGTACTCTCCCTCTGACGGAATATGCTCACATTTGTGATAGAACTGGATACAGAGAGTTCAAATTCTGGCTTTAAGAGTGCAGTGATGGTCCTCTGATTTTTGTTTGTACAATTTAGCACAGCATGGCTTTGAACTGGAGGCCTAGAAAGGCTATTTAAGTGGTCTAGATCCATGTTCCCATTTAGAAGTCCTAGAGACTTTTGGTCCTTATCCAGTATAGGCAAGAATGATTTCCAGTGGAGGCAGAGCAACTCTAGTTGTTTCTGTGTCTAATCCTTAATTCATTTGAACAGATGAAATGGTGGTTTACTTTAAATTTCTTCTTGTACAAGGTGGTAGGGTCATTTCCTGGTCTGTAATTCTAGACATGATCATCTGTGCATCCCTGGGTACCTGAGATGAGGAGGAAGCAGCCATCAGGGAATTTATACATAACAATGACCCATATAACCAGGAGATAACTCAGGTTCTCTTAGAGAAAGCAAGTCTGAAATGGCAGCCTCTGCATTTTAGAGCCTATACTGTAAGATGTTGGAGACGATGAGTATGTCGACATCCTTGTATGCATGCTTTGAATAACTTGTACTGTATTCTACAAAATACATCTATAGAGATGTATAACAATTTTATGTAAGTCAAAAATTGCAATAAAAAAATACTCGTTGGACCAGCAGTTAGCGTAATGGCTATGTCGCTGGACTCCCACGTAGTTGACCGCGGTTCCGGTCCTGGACCCGGTGGCTTAAACTCACGCCGGGCGCGTGTGCGTACGTGCCCAAGATCCCGAGAGGAGAATGGAGGAGAAGGGATTGCGGCGTGGCCATCCCCCCTGGGGGGTGATTTCCTGCTTTCTATCTCTCTGTCTCTCTCTGTCTGTCTGGCGAGCGCACGCGCCCTATAGCAAAAAACCTCTCCAAAAGAAAAAAATCACGGTGGTTGCAAGTGCATGCAAACCCAAAATCCCAGGAGGAGAATAGAGGAGAAGGGATTGTGGCATGACCATCCCCCCACTGGGGTGCGGTGATTTCTCGCTTCCTCTCTCACTGTCTGTCTGGTGAGCACACATGTCCTATGGCAAAACCTAAAGGAAAAAAAAAAAAAAAAAAAAAGAAGTGGATAAAGGGACATCTAGAAAGGCTGAGTGCCTTTATCTGAGTACCTTGTTTCTTAATCCTTCATTGTGAGTTATAATAAACCTTCACCGTTTTTGTTTTTGTGATTAGATAAGTTCATGTATGTAAAATGCTTATACTGAATTCTGGCACATATAAATAGATTAGTAAATATTCTATAATGGTTATTTTTATAATTATCACTTTGGCCATACCCTCACTTACAATAGACTCTCTCCTCCTAGAGAAAAACTTGCCTCTCATGGGGAGTATGGTGGCTCCGTGGTAAAACGTGACACCCTAGGAGGTTGAACCACATAGGAAGGTTTTGGGTTTATGCCTGAGATCCCTTCTGCCAAGTACAGTAGGCATTCATGTGTTTATGATCTGGGCTGGTTGAGGCTAGAGATAGATTGTAGTGTTGAGACCCTGTTGGGGTGCTGTCTCTCTTTCTCCCTTGTCTCTCTTGCTTATGAAATGAATAAAATAAACTAAAAAAAATAGTTGCCATCCTGTACATGGCAGGCCTTGATGCTCACTAGCCAGTTAAAGGTAAAATATTAACCAGTGATAATGGTAAGACATTACTGTACTCTCCCTCTGACGGAATATGCTCACATTTGTGATAGAACTGGATACAGAGAGTTCAAATTCTGGCTTTAAGAGTGCAGTGATGGTCCTCTGATTTTTGTTTGTACAATTTAGCACAGCATGGCTTTGAACTGGAGGCCTAGAAAGGCTATTTAAGTGGTCTAGATCCATGTTCCCATTTAGAAGTCCTAGAGACTTTTGGTCCTTATCCAGTATAGGCAAGAATGATTTCCAGTGGAGGCAGAGCAACTCTAGTTGTTTCTGTGTCTAATCCTTAATTCATTTGAACAGATGAAATGGTGGTTTACTTTAAATTTCTTCTTGTACAAGGTGGTAGGGTCATTTCCTGGTCTGTAATTCTAGACATGATCATCTGTGCATCCCTGGGTACCTGAGATGAGGAGGAAGAAGCCATCAGGGAATCTATACATAAGAATGACCTATTAGAAAACAAAAAAAAAATCTTCTTAACTCAAAGTCCAAATTCCAGCTTAAGCTCATCAAACTTGTAGAGGTTACTTCTTTCATTCCTTGTTGCAAGTTTCCTAAAGATAAGATCTGCAAAGGGACCAATCATTGGGTGACACTTTGCCATGCCACCTGCTCTAGTAGCTGCTTTTCAATCCATTGTGTCCTCTTAATGGCTCCAGGGCCCAGCTCCTCTTGTGGACACAGCTGGTATTCAGAAATCCCCTCTTCCAGGACCAGCAGATGGCATGCAGAATGGTTACGTCACTGGACTCCCACATAGTCACAGTCTGAGTCCTGAACCCAGTGGCTTGAAATTCACACTGGGCGATGTGCATATGTGCCCAAAACCCCAAGAGGAGACTGGAGGAGAAGGGATTGCAACATGGCTATCTGCCCCACCCCCAGGGGTTGATTTCTCGCTTTCTGTCTGTATATCTCTCTCTGTCTGTCTGGCGAGCGCATGCGCCCTATAGCAAAAAACCCCCCCCCAAAAAAAAAAAAAAAAAAAAAATACTCGTTGACCAATCTGAGTGAGAGGAGGTGCCAAAATCCGTGCATTTAGTTGTGTTAGGGACCTGAATTCGGTGCCATGTGTTGATAGGAGCATACGTGCACAGGGACATAGGGAAGATGGAGTTTGTTTGAGGCATCCAATTCATTTGACAATTTATAGTGTCTCTTAAAATACTAGGCACTTCGGGAACCAGCAGTTAGCGTAATGGCTATGTCGTTGTACTCCCACATAGTTGACTGCGTTTCGCATCCCGGACCCGATGGCTTACAACTCACACCGGGCACGTGTGCATACGTGCCCAAGATCCTGAGAGGAGAATGGAGGAGAAGGGATTGCGGCATGACCATCCCCCCCTGGGGGGTGATTTCTCGCTTTCTGTCTCTATTTCTCTTTCTGTCTGTCTGGCGAGCGCACTAGCCCTATAGCGAAAACCTCTCCACCCCCCCCCAACAAAAAAAACACAAAAAACAGAAAACTAGGCACTTCCAGGCCATCTGTAAGTGTTCTATTAGAAGTCTTTGGAAAAACAGTGTAATAAGTAGCTCATCAACTGCCCAGAATGTTTCAGAGTCAAAGGAGTACAGTAATAATTTTTGTTGGAATTGACTTGTACACCTTTGTATAAGGGGAATTAACCCCAAAGAAAGGGGACTATACAGAGACAGAACCAATCAAGTATTCTTCTTGAGGAAGGCAGCAATTAGTGGATTTTATTTTAAAAGGATAAATACTTTATTGACTTGAAATAAAAGGGATGAGAGTAGTGGTGAATATAGATTTCAAATCATATAAAAATTTTACATAGTCAAGGGACCAGTTATATCACTGAACTCCCATGTAGTTGACCATGGTTTGAGTTCCAGACCCAGTGACTTAAAACTCACACCAGTTGCATGTGCATGTGTACCCAAAGTCTTGAGAGGAGAATGGAGAAGAAGGGAATGATGTGTGGCCATGCTCCCTGGGGGGTGATTTCTTACCTTCTGTCTCTCTTTCTGGCGAGCTCATGTGCCCTATGGCAAAAACATACAAACAAACAAAAAACCTCTCAAAAATATTTTTTTATGTAGTTAATACAAAATTAAATTGGGGAAACATTAAAGCAATCCGCAAAGCTAAAAAATGGAACCTAACTATTTATCAGGTTGGTTGCATAACCATCTACAGAATGACAATTTCAAATCTTTTTTTTTTTCTCTTTAAGTTTTTTTTGGCCATAGGGTGCATATACTCACCAGAGAGACAGAGAAAGTGAGAGGGAGAGTGAGAAATCACTCCCAGTGGAGGATGGGCACACCATAATCCCTTCTCTTCCTCTTTGTATTTTGCACATGCAAGCATACATTTCTGGTTTGATTTTGAAGCCACTGGATCTGGGACTTGAACTGCAGTTAGTCATGTGAGAGTCCCGTGCCTTAACCATACGTCAACTGGTGACCCATCAAATAATATTAATACATATATTTTTATTTTTGCTAAGGATGAAAATATTACTAAAAAAGCTTAAGCTTTTTTGGCAATTTTATTACTGGTAATAACTCAATAAACGATCAGTGTTTTGGATTGATATCTTAGCAACCAAGGTTTTCAGCATAAAATAAATTAATACAAACATACAAAATAAAAGAAAAAGTGGACGTATTAGCATCAATTTGATGTTTACTTTTCTTTTAAAATGCTTATTTTCTATTTATGTCTGGCAAAAAGGCTTACAAGCAACGCTGCAGTAGCAATGACCACCTCTAGTGCCTGTTTTTGATCTCTCAACATCCCTTTCTGTGCAAGGGAGCTAGGAGTTAGGCTGTAGGTCTGGGACAGGGAATATACAAAATGAGCCTGACCTCTAGTTCCAGAAAGCAAATAAACTGTTAGAAAACTCAAGGGTTGTTTGAAAAAATTCCAGGAATTTATTAAAGGGGCAGCTACTGGCTAAAGATGTTCTAATTTGGGGCCAGCCCATGGTGTGGTGGTTAAGGTAACTGGATTCCACATGGCTGACTGCTCTGTTCTGTCCTCCTCACTCTAACTATCTCTGTAGTAGAAAGACAAACATAACTCATAGTGGTTCAATTTCACATCTGCTTTGTAATGCTGAAATTGTCTCAGTTATTTCCTGCCATGTTGTCCATGTCTCTTATACACACTGCTGAGTTTGTGTCCAAAATCTTGAAAAGAGGAACAGGTAGAGAGAAGGTATTGGGGCATAGCCATGCTCAATTGGGGAGTGCTCTCTCTCTGTCCATTTCTCTCTATGTGCTCATATCTCTGTCTCTCTCTGGCAAGCACACACACCCTTTGGCAAATTAAAAAAAAATGGTGGCATAATTTGAACATGAAAAAGTATAGCGAATACCTAGGTTATATGGATTGAATCATATCAAATCTAGGAAAATCTTTTAGTTCTTAATAAAACTCTCAAAACAACACCAAAAGCATTTTATTATATTTGGAGGTTATTCTAGCACCAACTTAATGGTTTGAAAATTAGTAAAAGCAAAATCAAATATTTATACTGCTTACTTCCTTTAATTTCATTTTAGAACAATGAAATAATAAGAAGGAAATGTTCTTATTTGTAGAATTGTAGCTAATAAATGCAGAAAGAGTGAAGAATTTAGAGAATTACCATTTAAAATCATCAATGAGGAAAGGAATCAAAGATTTTCAGTGGATATTAAAGCAAGTGGGTAAAGGAAACTTTATAATGTATAGGCCACACTTGAAACACCTGAACCTAAATAATAACTCTTAATTCTTTTAAAATAAAAGTGGTTCAAATGTGATGTGCTTTCTATTGTGATACAACAGAGATTATGTGGGCATACAGGATTATCTATGGGGTATGAGGTATTCTTGCAAAACACACACAGAAACAAACATATGGAATCTAACTACATGCATAGATCGAACTACCACTCTTTTGGAAATGTGGGTGATAAAGGAGAAAGTTAAACACCAGGAGAGAGCTACCAGTTAAATCAAGAGCATTGGGCAATATAAAGGAAAAATGATCTACTTAAAAAATTAAAAGGCGGCACAAAGTTAGAGTTAAGAACTCACAATGAAGGCTTCTGGATGATGGAGGGCTAGAGGTATAGGAATGCAGGTATGTATAGACACAGTTGAAATAGAACTTTACAAGGTCTGGAATCAACAGGGAAGTAGTGAGTTCTGGGAGGAATCCACATGGTAGAAAAGAGAGGAGTCATTGAAATAAGTCTGCATGAGTTTAGAGAGTAGGGGAAGAAAAAACGAGGCCCTGAAAGAGAGGGCTGGCTAGAAAGTCACGCTCAGGATAGAATAATGAAAACAGCTGACTTCTAAGGTTGGACAGTTTTGCAAATGGTATCTTTTATTGTATATCCCTATAATTTAGACGTGGAAGTTAAAAAAAGGCAGAGAATTTGTTTAAAGTGAAGTTGGCTTAAGGGTCAGACTGTGCTCATTTTCCTTTTCTTTCTTTTTAAAGTTTATTTGTTGTATTTTATGTGTGAGAGAGACAGAGATACAACATGCCCGAGAGGATCTTGACTCTACAGTTCAGCCCCAGCTTTACGCAGCCTGAATCATTGGTTCCCGAGGATCGGGCATATCCTGGGAGTGATCTGGTAGCCTTTCCATGTCTTAGAACCTCAAATTTACTATTGTGCTACTGTATAGCTTCCCTCCTCCATTTGTTTTAAAAAAATAGAGTCTCTCTATGTCATGATCCTTTTGCTTCAATCTCCCAAATAGCTAAGACGCCAGGCAAATACTACTGCACCCAGATTTTATGGAGCTGAACCTGGTCTCCCTTGTGGCCCCAGCCTGCCAAGTAGTGGTGTACACCAGTGCACACTGTTGCGACTGGGCTAGATGGTGGTTTTTATGAGCCATCTACATGATTTGGAAATCTCCGAGGATGAAAGCAGCAATCAAAGCAGAAAGGAAAACCATATAACAGAATCCAGAGGTTTCATTGAATAAAGGGAAGTTCCTCAGATATAAATTGTTAGTGATAAATTAAAAAAATGCAATGTATTGAATTTCACAGAATTAATATATATTTTTAAGAGATTTTTGCTATAGGATGTGTGTGCTCACCAAAGAGATAGAAAGCAAGACATCACCCCCTCATGGGGGATGGCCATTCTGCAATCCCTTTTCCAATTTCTTCTCACAATTTTGGGCACACATGCACATGTGCCTGGTGTGGGTTTTAAGACACCAGGTATAGGACTTGAATTACGGTAGACTACGTGGGAGTCCAACGATGTAACCAATATGCTATCTGCTGATCCCCACAAAATATTTTTTTTTTGAGAGGTTTTTGCTATGGGGCATGCTCACTTGCCAGAAAGACAGAGAGAGACAGAGAGACAGAAAGCGAGAAATCAACCCCCAGGGGGGATGGCCATGCCACAATCCCTTCTCCTCAATTCTCTTCTTGGGATCTTGGACACACACACATGTGCCTGACGTGAGTTTAAGCCAGTGGGTCCGGGACTCAAACCACGGTCGACTAGATGGGAGTCCAGCGACATAGCTGTTACTCCAACTCCTGGTCCCCCCACAAAATAATTTTTGACTAGAAGGTAGAATAACAATGGGAAAACAGAAGACTATCAAACCTCTCCTGAATCCATTGTGTTTGACAAGACATGACGGAATAGATTCCCATAAAAAAAGACAAAGTGTAAGTCCTCAGGGGAGAGTTGGCCTGTAGTTGAAGCTGTGCTAGGTACATCCTATAAAAAGGATAAACTCAGAATTTTTTTAAAGAGTAGAAAGTGGTTTTCTGAGAAATGAGTGGATACTGGGGGAGATGAGAACAAGTCGTGCTGCAATTTGTTCATTGAAAACTCAGTTGCTCTTGGAGTGGTAGGACAGGGACTGCTTTCTGCTTTTTTCTTTTCTTTTCTTTTCTTTTTTACTGCTGACTGTTAAGATCTTCTATAGGGAGTTGTAACAATGCCCAAAGTAAAGGCTGCAGGTCAAGATGATGTGAGACAGGAGCCAAAAAGAAGATCAGCCAGACTGTCTGCTATGCCTGTGCCTGTTACCCCAGAGTTGAAACCCAAAAGAGCATCAACTCAAAGGAAAGTAAAGACAAAAAATGAGATGATGGAAAAAACCACAGATTTAAGTGCCACAGCAATTGCTGAAACCAAGGAAGAAGTTGTTAAAGAAGAATACAACAATGAAAATGCTGAAAATGGAGAAGCCAGAATTATAGAGGCACTGGCTCCTGAAAAATAAATTGAGATAAAAGGAGAAAAAATTGAAGAAGTCAAAGAGGAAGGAGAAAAGAAAGAATCAGTGGCAGCAGCAGAAGACATAAAAGAAGATCTGAAAGAGGATGATAAAAGATTAAAACAAAGAAGATAAAGGCAAAGATAGAAAAGAGGACAAAGATGGAAAGAAGAAAGGAGGAGATGGAAAAGAAAACAAAGTTGGAAATAAGAAAGGAGAAGATGGAAAAGAGGAAGGGGACAAAAAAAAAGAGTGAAGGCAGAAAAGGGAAAAAGATGAACAAGGAGAAGACAGAAAAGAGAAGGGAGATGGAAAAGCAGAAGAAGAAAGAAAAGAGAAAAGAGAAGATGAAAATGAGAGGGAAGACAGAAAATATAAAGGAGATGGGAAAAAAAAGAAAGATGGAAAAGAAGAAGATAGAAAAGTGAAAGGAGATGACAAGAAGAAAGATGGAAAAGGTAAAGAAGATGAAAAAGAATGATGGAAAGGAAATTGAAGATGAAAATGAGGAAAAATATAAGAAAGAGAAAGAAAGAGGAAATGAGGAAGAAGATGGAAAAGAGAAAGAGGAAGATGGAAAAGTAGAGGAAGATGGAAAAGAGAACGAAGAAGATGGAAAAGTGGAGGAAGACAAAAAAAAGAAAATGGAAAAGAAGTTGGAAAGATGGAGGGGATGAAAACAAGAATGAAGTTGGAAAAAAAAATAGAAAATGAAGAGGTCAAAAAAGGTGCAAAAAAAGAGGAATCTCTGAGTATTGTTTCAAACTTCCCTAAGCAGTTTAATAATCTGGTAATATGTATCTCGATGTCGTAATGTTAATGGAGATAAATATTTTCATTGAATATTTTATAAACATAGCTTTTCTTTTTCTTTTTTCTTTTCTTTTTCTTTTTTTCTTTTTTCTTTTTTTTTTTTTGAGAAGTTTTTGCTATAGGGCGCGTGCGCTCGCCATACAGACAGTGACATAGAGACAGAAAGCGAGAAATCACCCCCCAGAGGGGATGGTCACACCACAGTCCCTTCTCCTCCATTCTCCTCTCAGAATCTTGGGCATGCATGCACACCTGCCCGGTGTGAGTTTTAAGCCACCAGGTCTGGGACGCGAACCGCAGTCGACCACGTGGGAGTCCAGAGCCATAGCCATTACGCTAACTGCTGGTTCCCCAAAACATAGCTTTTCTTTAGCATTGATTTAATTTCAGAACAACTTCATACTTATTGGCCACAAAGTTTCTAACATGAAATCTTTATAAATTTTGTGATTATAGTGATAGCATACATTGAAAAAATGTGATTTCTTCTTTGGCAGTGAATTTCATTTTGTGTAAGTTACAGCTTGAATCTTTGTATTTTAATTATACTCCTATATGTGTGATAATTTCACAAAGTAAAAGAGTTTCGTCTAATATTCTTGTGGTTCTCTAGTTGCTTTTATAAAGAAGGCAAACTGTTTTCATGTAATGTTAAGAGTTCGAATGATCTTGATCCCAAATATAACTTTATTATTAGATTGTGAAAAAATAAAGTTGTAATCTCGTTTTTAAAAGAAATTCAAATGTTTATTTCAGAAGGGCAGTTTTGATTATATGTGTATACACAAAGTTTTACTTGATTTATCTTAAAAAGAGTCTTCAATAATGAAAAAAAAATGAGTGGATAATGTACGGAGAGAATCCACCAGTAAGAGGTATGGACAACACAGAAGGTGGGAAATAATTGAGGGAATTTCAAGATAACTAGGCATATTTGGAATCGAATACTACTGTGTACTATGTTTGACTCTCCTCTGCAGGGATAGTTAGGGTAGGAAGGTGAAATATTGAGTGTACTCAGTCATGGAAAGCTAATGAGCTGAAAGTGGCTTCTGACTCCAAAGAGCACACCATCTACACTGGCCTGCTCTGGTGTTAGAAGACCTAATTAGACCTAGCTAGGAACAAGCCAGGAAACAAGTATAGAAGTAAGTCTGGGATCTCCTAACATATCTGAACAAATGATACTCCTCAGGGCTCAGAAGGAATTCTGCTGGTCCTAATTTGGATGAATTTGTCACATCATATTCTACACTAAAGTTCCTACTCTTAGAATATTTTACAAACACATGATGGGGGTGGGTGAGCCACCTGTGGTGTAGTGGTTAAGGCAGCTAGATTCCACATAACTGACCATGTGATTCAAGTCCCAGACCCAGCAGCTTGAAAACATGCCTGATGCAATGTGTGTACATGACCAAAACCCTAAAAGGAGGGTGAAATGGAGGAAAAGGGATTGCAGTGTGACCGTTCCTCATAGGGGGGTGCTTTCTCACTTTCTCTTTCTGTGTCTATCTCTCCAGCAAGCACACAGGCCTTGGACAAAATTAAAACACATACGCACACAAACACATGGAGATTGTGCTTGTCTCAAAGTTTAAAATGGCGTCTGATTTACCTATTTATAATAATAATAATACCTGTTGTGTACAACTACTGCATGAACTGAAACTAATATATCCAACATTCCTGGAAGAGGACTGGGCTCATTTTCAGCACTCAGCCACTGAGGGTTATTACCAGCATTGTAACTACTGCTACCACCACCACTGCTCACCCACTTCCTGATTAGAAACACTGTGACATTGCTGCTGGCTTCTCATGTGTTCCATTTGGACATGGCTTACCTTTAGCTATGGCTTACCTTTTATTTATTTATTTATTTATTTAAGTTCTTATAATGCAAAAGGCAGTGGTAAAATTTATTTGATAGAAAACTCTTCACATTTGCACAAGATATATTCTGGGACTTTTATAAATTTTCATTACCAGTATATTTTATCCTATTGAAGAGATATGTCTCTACATATGGAGAAAATAAAAGATGATTTGAGAAGGGATTGGGTTCAGTAAATTTACTACTAAGTAACTTGCTCTAACTCAGTGGATGAGCATATATTCGATTCAGATTCATGACTTGGCAAAATTAAAAATTACCAGTGAATTATGACAATTGTTTTGGGTTAGTCTTAAAACTCTAATGTTCATTCTGAATATAAATGCTTATGGCATCATTTAAATTGGTTCGCAACAATATATGCTAATCTGCATATAAATGCATTAAATAAATCACCTTGAAATTTTAAGTTCCCAGAGTTCCAGGATGGATCTTGATTGGTTAGTTGTTGACTGACTTAAGATTATTATTCTTTTTTTAATTCCAGAAAGTCTTCCAAGCATGTAGTTTTTCAAGCATCTCCTGGTATGTTATTTGGAGATACACAGAGATTAATAAAATCTTGGATTGGAAATGAATCTCAAAAGTGATATAACCTGGGACCAGCAGATGGTGTAATGGTTATATTGCTGGACTCCCTCATGACTGACCATGATTTGAGTCCTAAACTGGAGGCATGAAACTCACACTGGGCGCACGTGTGTACATGCCCAAAATCCCGAGGAAATTGGAGAAGGGATGCAGTGTGGCCATCCCTGTGCATGTGGGGGGTGATTTCTCACTCTCTATCTCTTCTGGCAAATGCATGTGTCCCATATCAAAAATCTCCCTAAAAAATGAACAAAAAAACCTCCCATATAACCTAATGACCTCTTACTGCCTAGCATTCTGTCCTTATGTAACAGATATATATGTATATATATATATTTTTTTGAGAGGTTTTTGCCATAGGGCGTGTGCGCTTTCCAGACAGACAGAGAGAGACAGAGAGACAGAAAGCGAGAAATCACCCCCCAGGGGGGATGGCCACGCCGCAATCCCTTCTCCTCCATTCTCCTCTTGGGATCTTGGGCACGCATGCACATGCGCCCAGTGTGAGTTTTAAGCCACCAGGTCCGGGACGCGAACTGCGGTCGACTACGTGGGAGTCCAGCAACATAGCCATTATGCTAACTACTGGTCCCTGTAACAGACATATATTACAGACACTGACATAAAGTAGAATAATGATTAGTTTTGCAGAGATAAGGAAGCTGAAGATCAGATGAGTTAAGTGAATTCCTCATATGGGGGCTGGGACTCAGAATCAGATCTTGTGACTCGAGATGATGTAATCTTTTTGTGACACATTTCCCTATGAAAGGTCTTCATGAATGAGAGAGAAAACTAATTTCTTGAGTGCTGTGTAGAGCAGCTATTGAGGGTAATTGGTTATAAGCCTGCTATTTGTCTTAATGTATGTGTTGAGTGATGAACACAGGATTTAGAGTCAGATTTAGGTATGAATCCCAGATCATTTTTTTGACTTTGAGAAAGAAAGCTATTTAATCCCAGTGATTCTTAGATTCCTCTATTTTAATGGGAATAGCAATACATGCTTTGAAACTGTTATCAGATAGACTTCTATGTGTGAAGGTGCTTGTGAATGACAAGGGAAGTTTGGTGTTGGTTGATGATGTTGTCATCCTTCTATCAGGAAGCACATACAGAGATCCTCTCAATTTCCTGGTATTCCTCCCTACTTGACCAGGGGACCAGGAGACACATAGTTTAGCTTTGGAAGAGCTGTCTAGAAGGAATACAAAATGAGCTCCAGAAAGCCAGCTGGAATTTAATAATGCATGAAAAATACACCAAGTGGGGGAAGGAACCAATTAGGAAGCAATTAAGGAGACTGCAATTACAATGCATCTTAATAAAGTACAAAAAATATTAGACTACAAATAGAAGACAGAGGAGTTACCTGTGGAAGAAAAGAGAAGGGGACACAAAGAGAGTTTCCAAGGCTGATACTATAAAAGTGAAGAGGAGGAAACACAAAAATGAAACTATATTCCACTATCTTTTTCTCCACGTGTCCAAATCCCAAGCATCCTTCTAAAACCTAGCCCAATGAAACTCTTCTAAGCAGGGTTTTGCAGCACTGTTATTAAACTCTTGAATTTCCTTCATAATAATTCCAAGTTAAGCCTAATAATTCCCCAAATAGGAAGTCCAAATGGTTAGTGAGCACTTGAAAAAATGAGCAACCATTTTAGAATCAAATACATGTAAATTAAAACAATTTAATACATCAGTTTGCATTGAAAATTGGGAATGGTATTTAAGCATTTTTCACCTACTCTCTCTGTTCCCATTTGGTTTGGGGGAGCCTGCCTAATATTAAACAACAACTTGGAGATGAGTGCTTCCTTGATATGACAGGCAAGCGTGGTGCAGAGTAAGGAGCTCTGGGAAAGAGGTTAGGAGACTGAAGTAATTAATGCCTCAGCTCCAATATGGAGGTATTAGAATTCATATCCAGAGCCAACTACTGTTATTAATTACCTACTGTATGAGAGATGAGAACTTAATCTATGTTACATTGCTAATCTTCAGAGTAATCTCTGCATCTTGTCTCATCCTCCCTTTGAGTAGAGGCTGAGAAATACGACTGAGAGATTAGGTACATTTCCCAAGTTCAGGGTTTTAATGAAAATCATACAAGTTAATATGTGTGAAACAGCTTTAAAAACTAATTAAATGGTATTATTATTCTGATTAAAAAGAACAACCTATTAGAGCAATCGTAAATGCTAAAGGTTGCAAAAAATTAAGTAAATAGTATGTGCACCTAAAATGTATCCATAGTAGGTTTAAGTGTTATTTCAAGTTTTCACATTGCTTTTTTATTTAAAAACATACTGCACATCAAAGCCAGAAATATGGTCCGTATATTTGAAGTCAGCTTTAAATAAGCTACTCAACTTTTTACTAGATTTGGTTTCTATTACTCCTTCAAACCACTAGTTGTGTCCAGATCCAAGCAGACTTGGTTGGTTGTTGATCTGGCTGCCCCAAAACTTAGGGGTCTGTTTCTGGTTTTGTTTTAATTTGCCAGAGGAATCATACACTTGCCAGAGAGAAACAGAGACAGATAGAGAGGGAAGTGAGGAAACATTCCTCCCCCATGGGAAATGGTCATGTCACAATCCTTTCTCCTCCATTTCTTCCTCCTATTGGGATTTTGACATTCATGCACATATGCCTAGTGTGTTTCTTAAACTTGGACTGTGCAGTTGGCTCTATGGGATCTGATTGTATTAACCACTAGCCCATGGGCTGGCTCAGGGGGTTTGTCTATAAGTTCTAGTATCTTATTTAAAATTTTATTAATTTAACTTTTTTTTCCCTGTAGGGCTCAAACACTTGCCAAAGAGATCTAGAGAGTGAGTGGGAAAGTGAGAAAGCATCTCTAGCGGGGATGGCCATACTACAGTCCTTTTTCCTCCATTCTCCTCTTGGCATTTCGGACATGCACACACATATGCCCAGTGTGTTTGTCTCTCTGTCTTCCTTTCTTTTTTCTTCTTTCTCTCTTTCTCCCTTCCTTTCTCCCTCCCTCCCTCCCTCCCTTCCTTCCTTCCTTCCTTCCTTCCTTCCTTCCTTCCTTCCTTCCTTCCTTCCTTCCTTTTTAAGAGATTTTTGCCTTTGGGTGTGTGGAGAAAGAGAGAGAGAGAAAGAGAAACAGAGAGAGGGAAAGTGTGAAATCACCCCCCCCTCCCGGGGTGGGGTACAGCCAAGCTGCAAACCCTTCTCCACCACTCTCTTCCTGGGGCCTTGGACATGAGTGCACATGCTCCTGGCATGATTTTCAAGTCACCGGTCTGGGACGTAAACCTTGGTCAGTCATATGGGAGTCCCAGACTGGTGGCAACGACGTAACTGCTATGACCTCTGCTGGTTTCACCTCAGTGTGTTTTTCCTGCTACCTGGTCTGAGACTTGAACCACTAAGTCAGCCACAGGGGTTCCAGCAACCTTAAACACTACACAACTGACTGGCTCTTCAGATGGTACCTTCTGATTTTCACTTTAGTTTTATTGAGTTGTTGGGAAAGTTGTGACACATTTTAAAATAGAAAAATACATCATAGAAAAAAATACATCATAAGTTTTCTGACAACCTAATATATTGTATTTTATTACTTTCTGTTATTTTTCTAAGTTTTTAAGTTATTGTGGAAGCATATTTTTCACGTTTGATTATTTCAGATGTGTGAACCTTTTTCCCACAATGGGTTTATACATGCTGGGGTGCAAAGGCTGTCATTTATTCTGTGTATGTCTTTTTATTCTACACAATTTCCTCAGCACTACTTGAGACAGTGCTGTGTGTGTTGCAGGCCACTCCCCTAATGCCTGGTGAATTTGAAAGAATAAAACATGTGAAACAATGGAGGTGGAAGAAAGTTGAGGTTCAATGTGATTTGTTTATGCTCTGATTGTGCAGTTGGCCTCTCTGTATCCCCAGGACCGTTCGACCTTCATCTAAAGGTCTACCCACAGTTCCATAAAGGTTATAGGGACAGTTCTAGTCTAAGGCAGAAAAGGGTTTGGAGGAAGTCTGTCACATTTGAAAGTCAGATGACTCAATATTAAAAACTTCTGTCTTTGGACTAGTTCTTATGTTTTGATCCAGTAAAAAGTTTCTGGATTTCTGCCTTCCAGAGAGCCACATTATAGAGCCTTATAAGTTCTCAGTTTTCCACCTTGGTAGCCTTCCATTACTCCATTTTCTCTATACAGAGTACCACCTTGCGGCCAGCAGAGGACAGTTCCGTCATTGGACTTCCACATGTCTAACCACGGTTTGAGTCCTGTGCCTGGTGGCTTGACAATCAGGCTGGGCGCATTTATGTGCATGCCTAAAATTCTTAGAGGAGAATGAAGGAGAAGGGATTGTAGCATGGCCATCCTCTTTTGGGGGGTAATTTCTCACTTTTTCGCTCTCTTTCTCTGGCTAGTACATGCACCCTATAGTAAAAACTGGAAAAAAAAGAGTTATTAAATTATTTCTTAAATTGTTTGCTTAGCTTATTTAAAAATGCAATAAAAATAGTTTTTAACATTTGAAGCAAGGCATGCTGTTTATCATTTTACAAATAACTTTTAAAGTTTAGAGAACGTTTGTAAAAGTAACATGGACCACCAACCTCTATCTCTATAGATAAATCTCTTCTACTTTAGAAAGACAGAAATTTCTTGGGACAGCTTTGTAACTTTGGGATTAAGGAAGCTGGATCCCACATGGCCACCTATGGTTCAAGTTCTGGCCCTGGAGGCTTGGTCAACATGGTGAATGCAAGTGTGTCTGTACCCAGAATCCTGACAGAATGGAAAAATGGAGGAGAAGGGGTTGTGGTGTAGACACATCCCCTTCAGGCTGTGTTTTCTCCCTCTCCCTCTTCCTTTTTCTTGTTTTCTCTCTCCCTGGTGAGCTCACTTGCCCTCTGGCAATTATAAACAAAAGGAGAAAGATATAAACTTCTTATAGTATATAAATCACTGACAAGCTTTTATAATGGTTCCTATCAAATTGTAATTTTAAGTATCAAACTAGCTTAAACACTTTTGGTATTTTGAGTATTACTGGTAGTTTTTCTTTTCTTTTTTTTTTTGAGAGGTTTTTGTTATAGGGAGTGTGTGCTCGCCAGACAGACGGAGACAGAGAGATAGAATGCGAGAAATCACCCCCCAGGGGGGATGGCCACACTGCAATCTCTTCTCCTCCATTCTCCTCTCGGGATCTTGGGCATGCACGCACACGCAGCCGGCGCGAGTTTTAAGCCACCAGGTCTGGGACGCAAACCGTGGTCGACTGCGTGGGAGTCCAACGACATAGCTATTATGCCAACTGCTGGTCCCACTGGTAGTTTTTAATGGAGAAAATGCCTGTATTCCTTCTCTCCACATTGCTTGTTTTCCCCAAGTACAGATGCACTGAAGGTGGCTTGCATCAGAGAGGAGAGCTGATTGCTTCTCTTTTCAACTCTGTTATGATGCCATGTTGGCAGACCACAGGGGGAATATTTGTACCATGGGAATCAGCAAACACTACAAATCAGGAGTATTTTATTTTGTTTTTATGTTTGTTTATTTTGTTTTATTTTTTTGAGGACTGGCTGTGGAAGTTCCACCCTCACCCTATTATTACAACCCTTGTCATTTCCGCTTACACATTACGGTGTAGACACTCACAGTCATCATAGTACACCTAAAATTAAGTGCTCTGAAAGAATATCCTGCAGATTCTCTGGAGAGAAGGTAAGAACACCTTTACTTTCTTTGAGTTGCTGAACAAAAGCTTAATGACTTCTGGGTGTACAGAGTTAGTCACAGGGCAGAAAAGTAGATCATGTGTGTAAAGGCTGTCCAGAGAGAGGAGAATCAAGACCCAGTTACTACTACCCAAATTTTCTGAAAAGGGGATCACTTAGTATATAGTAGGTTGTTTGCATTTAAGATCCAGTAAAAAAGAAGGTGGGAGAACATTATAGTGAATTTAGAGGGCATCTGAGCAAGTGAATTGGCTTACTACAAAAGTTAAGGGTCTGTGTTAGAGGCCTTTTTACACTGCTTGCTGCTAATATTTGCAGCAGTTGCCATCTTGGCTATCACAGTAACTGGAAAGTAGAAAGTGATTGTGTTTAGGGAAAAGTTGCTGAAAATCAGAATAGGAAGGAGAATGTGCTTTTGGAGTCCATGTGTGGACAGGGAGTTAGACTAGCAAGGGTGTGCCAGTTGCAGAGGATTGATGTGTATTCTCAAGTGCCACACTTGATGACACAAGAGGCAGTGACTGGAGAGGTGGGTGGGGCCAACCCACTTCTGTTCTTTTTCTGCTTGGTATTTGGACTTAGATCTGCCTTCCTGAGTTCTGGGTAGTTGGGAAGAACATACATTTAGAAGCGAGTTACTGGGCTTTCTCATAGCAGGTCTTGGAGAAGTTAGTAATTGGGCAGTTAAGAGAGAGATGATTATATTCATTAATTCATTTATTCAGCAGTGATTTATTAAATTCCCAGTATGCTGAAGGCATTGTTATGGACACTTTGAATACTCAGTGAACCAAACAGCCAATGATCTCTGCCCTCATGGAGCTCATTTGCATTGTTTTTATCCCGAGTATGTGGAGCAAATCACATTGTACATTTTGCCCAGGTCCACATTGCTCCTTTTAAATGAAATTTTCAGAAGTTAATTTATAAGCATTTGGTATATGCTTTAAATTATTTTCTCTTCCTTCACAATTGAATATTCAGTGACTGTTCTATTAAGACTAAGCATTAACATTTTTGACATGCCCATTTTTACCTTTGCATAGTTACGACAACCATCTATATATTAATTAAATTTATTTTTCATTTATTTGGTAAAATGGGTCATTGGTTTGAATTGATTATTTCCTTTTTCTTTTTGTACTGCCTGGAAGTGTTTAATGGTTATTTACTAGTTTAATGGTTATATACTTGATCAATAATTGTTGATTATTTTCTTGGCCTATTGGGAAATATGAGGTAGAGACAGTATGTGAGTTTCTTGGGTATGAGTAATCCAGGAATTAATCAGATTAAAAAAATTTTTTTTTTCAAACCGATTTATTTTCTTAACTTTTGAGTCCAAAGCTGAGAATCTGGTCTAGATTTTATCCACCTAAAATGTAATTATTTGCAATGGGTTAGAGTACAAAGAGGATTTAGAGACCTCAATTTAAATCTTGTACTCATTATTACTGACTAGGTAAATTTGTGCAAATAATTTAAACTTGCTTAGAATCTATGGCTAATAAAACGGGGCAGTAATAACTACTTCACTGGTTAACAGAATTTAAGAGATAATGTATGATATTATTAGCTAAGTCTGTTGGGGGGTAAGTATACTGACACTTTTATAAACTGGTCCCTTATTTTTCTCTATAACTTCTTAAGTAGGTACTAGTATTACTCTTACGCTATAGGTAATTAAATTAAACCAAACTGTGGCAGTTAAGTAACTTACCCAAAGTCATACAGCTCATAAATGGCATGTCTGGAGCCAGACTCAGGCAGTCTGACTCCAGAATTTCTCTTAATCACTCTACTGCAAGGTCCAACAGCAGCACCGCTGGCATTTTGAGCGCAGTAGTCTTTGTTGTGAAGGGCTGTCTTTTGCACTGCGTGAAGTCTAGCAGTATCTCTGGCCTCTACCCACGCGGTGTCAGTACCACCCCCACCCACAAATATGACAATTGAAAATGTCATGTGTGCCCAGAAGAGCAAGATGGCCCCAGCTGAGAACCACTAGTCTACTGTATATTATGTCATAAGACTGTCTGATCTGTAATCCCCCACAGGCAGAAATCAGCATTAAGAAAGTTTTGAAAGACATGCTGTTTATCTGTCTTCCTACTTTGGATATCGGAAACCCAACCAAAATTGATGCTCATATATCTATGCATGAAAATGCCTCATAGATTTATTAAAGGATGTGCCAAAAAAGATAAAGATTAATGAGATTTATCAAACTTATAGTGGAAAATAGTTTTACTTTACATTTTCATATTTGTTGAACAATAGTTAAACAGAAAACTATACTTATGGTCATAGTAAGAATAATGATGTTAATGATAGTGAACATAATAAGGATGATGAAATTTGCCAGACTTTGTAAAAAGTGCTGTACATGTATTATTACATTTAATAGAAATCATTATATTACCTGATACCTAATTATTATCTGAATTTTATCAGTGAGAAGATCTAGGTCTAGGAAGGTAAACTATCTTTCTCAAGGATGACCAGCTAGTAGGTGGGGTGAGGCTGACTCTGCTTTCCCACTTCCTCTATGTCTGATTCTATTTAGCTATGGATTTTTCAGTTCTAACCTCATTCTACACTTCAGGGCGTTCAGGGGGTGTATTGCAAACCTCTTTTGGTGATAGTAACCACTTCTTGCTTGTATTCTGAATACACGCTGCAGGACAGTTTTCTGCTTTTCACCTCTAAACATTATTTGACAGCTACACCTTTGTACATTATTTAATTGCTTCATGTTCCATATCACTGACAATGCACTGAATCTAGAAAAAAAGGAAAAGTGGAATTGTACATGAATTCATATTGGCTGCCTCTGAACACCCATAGCACACATGTAATTCCCTGACAGCTTTAAATGACATGAGAAACAACAACTACCACGTCAACAAAAACAAAACAGCACTTTCATATCTATTAGAGTTCTTATTTGTGGATGACAAAGATCACTAGATCTAATATTAAAGAACATCAGCTAGCTTATGGAATCTTAAAATGAGACAGAGAAATAAGCAGGTAGACCAGTACAGTCAGACACAACACAGGATAAAACACACAACGACACTATGGTGGACTGTTCTTTAAAAAGACTCTGGTGCCAGTGCTGTGACTGCCTTCCCTACATGTCTATGACAGGATGAGATTCTAGATCTCCACCTAAACTAGCTATTACACTGGTAACTTTTTGCTCTGCAGTTGCAACTAAAGCACTGTCATGAGTTCCTGTTCCATGAATTAAATTCCTGTAAAGAAACTTTGAATGAGTAACATGTATACACATCTTTAAAGCTTTTAATGTAACACATGAGATTGCTTATTGTTTACACATTTATCTAAATATATTGAATTGACAGTAGCACTACTCAATGGAGAAAATTGACATTTTTAACTATATCAGTGTTCTGAGGGCAACAAAACCAGATTTACAAAGATGTTTATGTAATTGGAAGAAGAGATTTAAAGAAATTTTAGTGAATTCAGAATTATTAACTTTTATCCAAAATAAACTGGTGATATATTTTTAAAATTCATATTTAATCTTTACATCTAGCCAGTTCTAACTTTCTGTCCCACATAGTAATAATTACATTTACAATTATATGTGAGTGAAAGAAATGGATTCCAGGCCTATAATCCATAATTTTCCTATGCAGGGATCTTTCTCTTGAGGGAAAATAATATATAGGATTTTCTATCACATTTGTAAAACATTTAATTATAAAATTTACAGATGTGTAGTGTTATATATATTGCCACTTTCATAAATAATTATTGTTAAAATATAGAACAATATAGTAGTAATATGTGAAATTTCTGTTATTTTAAGTTTCTAATTAAAATTTGTGTCTTTCCATCTTCTTTTGCCAAATCCCTGTTTACTAACTGATTGGTATAATTCTTCTTTTTTTCCTTCTATTATAATTTTATTTATTAATATTTATTATAGCTGCTTTATAATCTTTTGATAATAATTGCATTATTACCTGTGTCATCTTGACTTTGACATCTGCTGTTTGCCTTTTCCTATTAGAATTCACCCTTTTAAGACTCTTCAGATGCTGAGGAATTTTTAATTGAACCCTGAGCACCTTTAATAATGTAAGACTATGTCTTATTTGAATTCTATGGAAAATGTTGACAGGCTTGTTTTAGCAGGTACTATACCCAGATAGCCTCATCTGCAAGTTCCAAACCTGCTTCTGTGGGTTCTTTTTACAGTCAGTTTAGACTTCAAAGGCTTTAGGGAGCTCTTCACATCTGTTTCTAATGTGCACCACTCAGGGGACAGTATGGGGCCCGGACAGTGGTTTATCTATTATTTCAGTTCTTAGAGTTTTAGCTATCTTAATTAGTATCAGATCCATACATTTGTGGCATGTGGCATGCCCAGAGTTTATAAACAGCTTTTGGGGTAACTTCCCTAAACTGTGTGCTCTCTCTGTAATCTCCCTAGTACTCCTTGGTTCCCCAGAGCGCTCCTTTACTGGGTGGTCCCATCCTGCT
>NW_006159609.1:5944287-5977646 GCF_000334495.1 Tupaia belangeri chinensis
TAGCCCCTATGAAAAGAGAGGAAAACTACTGATACATTCCCTCAGAGTTTTAAATCCTGTGGGCTTCTGTTATGTGCTGCTATTCTCCACTCCCATCTCTATCTCCATGGGATCATTTCTGAGTAAGGGTACAAGAAAATGGAGGAAAAAAGAAAAAAACAAAAGAAATGATTACTGCACTTTTTCTTTGTTTGTAGGAGTCCCCCTTTGAGCATCTTCTCTAAGAGCTAGAGAGATTTTCCTAGCATTCTCCCTGTAGGACACTGCTTACTAGAGAGTTGGAAGCTGGGTTGAGTTCAGGTCAGGAAGTCTGGAGGACAAGTGATAAGTATGCTTTCTCCATCTTGCCCAGAGTCCTGTGTCCTTTGATGTTTGCTACTGAAAATAATTTAAGAAGATTGGGCTTTATTGTATAAGGAACAAGGAGGACAAAAGTGCAAGATTCAGAGCTGAGACTTAGAGGCAGTAGGCATCCTGGGCATAGAATACTTTAAAAGCCATGAGATGGGGTCAGCTGGTGCTATGGTGGTTGAGGTGCTGGACTCCAACATGATCAACATGGTTCGAGTCCCTGACCTGGCGTTTTGAATATCATGCTGGTTGGGTATGTGAGAAAATCCTGAGAAGAGAATGGAGGAGAAGGGATTGTAGCATAGCTGTCCCCCCATGGGGTTATTTCTCATTTTTCCTCTCTCTTTATCCAGTGAGTGCATGTGCCCTTTGGCAAAAAACTAAAAAAAAAAAAAATCCCAAAACCAAACAAGCCACAAAGAGTAAGACATCTTAGTTGTAGCTATAGATCTTGGTGTTTCCCAGAATATTTTTTTAAATGTAAGAAAAATTGATAAGAGTTATATTCTATTTAAGATTTCTTTAAGAGACATTTTTTGCTATAGGTATGTGCGCTTGCCAGAGAGACAGAAACAGAGAGACAGAAAGTGAGAAATCACCCCCTGTAGGGGATGGCCACACCACAATCCCTTCACCTTCATTCTCTGCTCAGAATTTTGGGCACATACGCACATATACCTGGTGTGAGTTTCAAACCCCCGTGTCTGGGCCTTGAACTATGGTCAACCATGTGGAAGTCTAGTGCCTTAACTTCTATGCCACATGCTGACCCCAGCCAACCTATATAATCTTAACAAAATAAATTAATGGTAGTTTAAGCCCTAGAAGGGTGGCCACACCACGATCCCTTCACCTCCATTCTCCTCTCAGAATTTTGGGCACATATGCACGTGTACCTGGTGTGAGTTTCAAGCCCCCAGGTCTGGGCCTTGAACTATGGTCAACCATGTGGAAGTCTAGTGCCTTAACCTCTATGCTACATGCTGGCCCCAGCCAACCTATATAATCTTAACAAAATAAACTGGGAACCAGCAGTTAATGTAATGGCTATGTCGCTGGATTCCCACATAGTCGACCGCGGTTTGCGTCCCGGACCCAGTGGCTTAGAACTCACGTTGGGTGCGTGTGCGTGCATGCCCAAGATCCCGAGAGGAGAATGGAGGAGAAGGGATTGTGGCGTGACCGTCCCCCCTGGCAGGTGATTTCTCATTTTCTGTCTCTTTGTCTCTCTCTGTCTGTCTGGCGAGTGCACGCGCCCTATAGTGAAAACCTCTCAAAAAAAAAAAAAGTAAATTAATGGTAGTTTAAGCCACTAAGGTTGTGGTAACTTGTTATAGCAGAAGTAGGATACTAAAATATAGGCGTCCATTGATAGTGACTTAAGCAAGGCTATTGACCTGAAATGAGGAAGAGAAAACTGATTAGAAAGATGCTTATGAGCTAGAATTGATGGGACTGATAGAAAATGTGTAAGTAGTTGAGTAAGGGTCATAAAAAGTGAGAACACTCAAAATTTTTTCTCATATTTCTGGACTGAGCAATATTTTGGTACTGAGAAATAGGGTGTGAAGACTGAGAGAATTTTGAGTACTTATTAGAAACAGTCTAGATTGTCTGTATATTCGTGTCATTCACTTTGTTTGGGCATGTAATAGGAGAGGAGAAATTGAGTTTACACATGCTGAGTTTGAGGTAGCTGAGGATGTCCTTGTGTAGTAAACAATGGAATCAGATATGTAGATTTAGAGCTCAGGAAAGAGCTTATAGGATATAGGGTTATATGCCTAGAGAGAGATGAATAAAATAATATACTAAAGTGGATTTCAGGGGGTTGTTGTATCAATGGGTAGTAAATCATGGGAGGCAGCGACAGACTATATAAAAAGCTAGTTTAAATACCTGGTTGTGAAAGGGATGAGAAAGATGGTGGTATTTTGGAAAGGATGTGGCTTGAAAGGTTTTGGGAATGTGCTGAATATACATGCCGCAGTCCCTTCTCCTCCATTCTCTTCTCGGGATCTTGGGCACACAAGCACATGCGCCCGACGTGAGTTTAAGCCACTGGGTCCGGGACTTGAACTGTGGTCGACTACATGGTAATCCAGCAACATAGCCATTATGCTAACTGCTGGTCCCTGTACTGAATATATTTTAATGCTGGTTTTAAAAACTAGAGTGATTGAGGCCAGTAGGTAGCATAGTGGTTAAGGTGCTGGACTCTCACCTGGTCAACTATAGTTCAAGTCCCAGACCTGGCAGTTTAAAACTCACACCAGGCATGTGTGTGTGCATGCCCAAAATCCCGAGGAGAATGGAGGAGAGGGGATTATGGCATGGCCATCCTCCTTGAGGGGTGATTTTTCACTTTTTCTCTCTCTGGCAAGAGCACATACCCTATACCAAAAAATCCCTCTCTGTCAAAAACAAAACAAAACAAAAATAAAAACAAATAAACCTTCCCAAGCCCTCCCCCCCAAAAAAACCCCAAAACTAGTATGATAGAGGCAGTAGAGGCAAAAATGAGGAGTAGAACAGTACTCTTGCAGAGGTAGAGTTGGTTAGAATTGAGTACAGAAGGAAATGTTAATCTTGTCCATGAAGAGTCTTTTTTGCTTTGCAGAATGTAGAAAGAGGAAGAGGATAGAATGAACAAATTATCAATAAATAGTAGATTATATTAGTATTATTTATCATGCCTCTTGAACCATACAAGTGAGGTTAAAAGAATTATAATTAATTTACTAACTGTGGACTCTATAGGCAAGTTATTTATGCTCTGTGTAATTTAGTTTCATCATCTATAACATGCTGATATTACTTTACTCATCTCATTGGGTTAATGTGTGGATTAACTTATTACCTTGTGAAATACTTGGGTAACTGTCTATAGAGAGGAAGTACAATAAACGTTTCTCATCATTGTAAGATATTATTATTTAAAATTCATATTTCTTTTTTGCTTTTTTATGATAGATTTCCTAGCCTAATCTTTCAAGATGTTGAGGACATAGCAAGAACACTCTTAACTTGTAGAAAACTATGAGGATATAAACATAACTCTATTTTAGTCGTATCCTTGAGTGCTGAATGTGGAGCCAGTCTGACTTGTGTTCACTTTTGGATAAAAGATTTGATAATAGGAAATATATTTCTATGAAACTCATCTTGAAAAGAGGTCACTCTGGAGTCATTTGTTAGGCAAATACAAAATAAAACCTTATCGCCACTATAGTCAGGAGTCAAAGTGATTTCAGCATTGAAGGATTCATTTATTCATCATTCATTCATTCATCTGTAGATGAGTAAGTGGAAGCTCAGAGTGGTGATGGTGCTCACCAAAGAAGAGTGGGGTTATTGCTGTCTCTGCAGTAGCAAAGCAAAGGTCAGATTATTTCTATAAATATTTAGAGCAGTAGTCCCCAACCTTTTTGGCACCAGGGAGTGGTTTTGGGGAAGACAATTTTTCCATGGCCAGAGATGGGGGTGGTGGTTTCAGAATGATTCAAGTGCATTGCATTTATTGTTCACTTTATTTCTATTACATTGTAATATATGATAAAATAATTATGCTTTTAATGCAGAACCAGTGGGATCTCTGAGCTTGTTTTCCTGCAACTAGAAGTTTCAATCTGGGGGCTCCTATGAGATCCTAATGCTGTTGCTGATCTGAACAGAAAGCAGAGGTCAAGCAGTAATGCTGTAAATGCGTCCCTTGTGTGTAAGCCACCAGTCCAGCTCGCTAAGCATTTGGGGAGTGTCTGTAAATACAGATGAAATTGTGCTCATTCACCCGCCACTCACCTCTGGCTGTGTGGTCTGGATTTCTAACAGCCCACGGAACTGTACCAATACTAGTCTGCAGCCTAGGAGTTGGGGACCTCTGATTTAGAGCACAGAAAATTGGATATTGTATTTGAATTTCATGTTTTAAACACTCAAAAAAGGAAAAACAATCGGACAGAGGGCTTAACTAGCAAAACAAGATTTAGAATGGTAATAGACCAAGTGTTTGAGGAGCAGTATGGAAGAAAGGAGATGATACTGGTTGCGGATTAGCTGAGGCAGCCAAGGGCATTCACAGCATGGTTTTGGCTGACACAGCAGACACAGCATGAACCAGAGTCAAGGACAAGGGAGGGAAGCAGAGGCTTAGAGATACTGCTGTATAACCCTCCAGGCGGCTACCGACAAGGAGATCAAGACATGTTTTTACTGATAAGCAAGGCCAATGCAAAGGTCAGAACTTTGATCATGAAAAATTTTAATTACTCAGATATTGATCAAAACACCTAGCATCCAACTACAGAAGACAAGATTTGAGAACAGAGCTGGATTTCTTAGATTCACACTGAGAGAACTGACTGTTTTTCTTAAACTGTGGTCAGTTGCTATTCTAAGCGCATCCTAGGAAAAAAGCCAACTATGATAATAGGTTAGACTTTGGGGAATGTCAGTGACCGCAATATTATTAGACTTTAAATGCTAAGTGAAAGAAACATTAAAGGAAGTTGATTTGAAGGAATGTGCGGATAGCCCTAAGGACCTTTGATGGAAATTTTATAATGTAAGGGGTAGAGGAGAAGAATATTTAAAGGTGAATTGAAGTGCTTCTTCAAAATCAATAAAGAAAATTAAACCTCCTTAATGATCTTAGACCAGTAATACAGTCTCAGAGGTAGGGTCTGTCCCAATATATCAGATGTCTCTTTGGCCTTTGGAAAATTGCTCTTATTACTTGATTATGTGTGTGGTTGGTGGGGAAAATGGGCTTTTATTTGGATCTTAGACTCAGTGAATAGTGCCAAATCAACAAAGACCCTGTGATTTTGAGCCTTGAAACCTTTGATCCAAATAGTGGAATGCCTCTGTAACTGTGTTCGTTTCTCCAAGCCTTGCCTCCTTTCCAGTATATCTTCTGCATAAGCCTGAATCTAAAAAGCAGGTGTGATAGTTTCACTACTTTGATAAGTTTTCAATCTCTTGTGTGGCAAAGAAAAGTCTCTGAAATCTGATTTTCAGTTCTTTGCTCTTAATGTTTTCTGCCCTTGTATGAATCTTACACTCTAGCCATATGCTTTTAACTTTGTGATAATGTTGAATTTGTAGAAAAGTTGCAAAGACAGAACAGAGTTATGTATATACCTCATCCAGTTTTCCCTGTATGTAGCATTTTACATGCCATGATATATGTGTCAAAACCAAGAAATAAATATTGGTACATGGCTAGTAATTAAATGTTACACTTCCTGCACATTTCACTAATTTTCTCCCTAATATTTTTTCTCTGTTCGAAGATCCCATCCAGGATACCATACTGCATTTAGTCATTCTGTATCCTTAGTCTCTTCTGGGATGTAAGTCTCTCAGCTTTAGGCTTCATGCACTAGCTGGAAAAACAGAGAAAGAGAGTTTTTTTTGAGAGTTTTTTGCTATAGGGTGCATGCACTAGCTGGAAAAACAGAGAAAGAGAGACAGAAAATGAGAAATCACCCCCTGGGGAGGATGGCCATGCTGGAATACCTTCTCCATTCTCCTCTTGGAATCTTGGAATCTTGGGTGCGCGCACATACACACACACACGCACACACATACACACACACACACATGCCATATGCCTGGCGTGAGTTTAAGCTGCCGAGTCCAGGACTCAAACCACAGTCGACTATGTGGGAGTCCAGAACGTAGCCATTATGCCATCTGCTGGCCCCCCTCCCCCCTTTTTTGAGAGATTTTTTACTATAGGTCACATGTGCTCTTTAGAGAGACAGAGAAAGATAGAAAGCAAGAAATCATCCCCTACCAGGGATGGCCATGCCATAGTCCTTTTTCCTTCATTTTTCTAGAATTTTTGGCATGCATACCAGCTCCAGGACTTGAGCCACAGACACCTGTGTGGGAACTCAGTGATGTAACCATTATGCCATGGTTACATACCATTATGCCATGAGACTTTCCTTTTTGAGTAGTACTGGTCAAATACTGCTTCATGTGCTTTAACATGGGTTTTGACATTTACCCCATGAGTAGACTGGGATTATGGAATTTTGTAAGGAATATTGCAATAGTGAAAGGCCTCATAGCATGCCATAACAAGGGAAATATGCTGTAAATATGACTTATCACTGATGATTTTAATCTTGACCACTTGGTTAAGGTACTGTTTGCTAGGTTTCTGCACTATAATGGTACTAGTCATCCACTTCCATACTCTCAGTGACTCCAAACTGAGTCACTAAGTCAGTCCATACTCAAGAAAGTTAGAAAAATGAACTTCTAGCTTTTGAGAAAAAAATATATTTACATATTTGGAATTCCTATGAAAGAATGATTAATCTCTTTTCCCATATTTACCTACTTACCTGTCTATCACTTATATATTATGTGCTTATATTAATATAGAATTATGAATATTCCTTTTATACTTTGGATTGTAATTCAATACTGTATTGTCTGTCTCTTAATTTGTCCCTAGTTTGGCCATTAGAAGCTTGAAATACAGGCTCAAACTTTTCAGTATTTGGATTAGTAAGTACTCTTTAGCTACCAGTAATAAAGTCAGTTCAATTCTGCTTAAACCAAAGGTTGAAATTTATTATAAAAACACAGAAGCATCTTGCAGAATGTTTGGCCTATACTATAGTTGGGTATTAGGACTAGAATGGGTATTTGGAAGATGATCAGAGCCCCCATTTTTCTGCTGTACTCTAGGTGTCTCATTTTTCCCCTCCCTCTGTATCCTCGGGCTACACAGTGGGATATAGCAGCTGTCTCAGGGAACTGAATTCATGTGTTAAAAGGTACAGTTATAGAAGTAGGAAGCATCACTTTCTTAATGTCCTATATCAGAATTAGTTGGAAAAGAAATTTTATTTGCCTAACTTGTTTTAAATGTGCATATCTGGTTCATGAATTTATGCCCAGGGATATGGTATGAGTAATGAAACACAAAATTGGCTTCTCAAGTCCATACCTATGTCAACATCATAAATTAGGGAGGCATTTCTCAGAGAAGGGTGGATCATTTTGAGCTTGCCATATACTTTTAAAAGTTTCAATATAAACACCTGTGACTGAAGAATGCTGTTTCCTTTACCTTAAATGTACTTTGATCCATGGACTATGTATGTTCAGCATAGAAAGCTTCAGCTCAAGGGACTAACCTGGGTTGTGGTGGTTAAGGCAGTTGGAGCCCATATGGCCAACTACATAGTTCAAGTCCCAGACCTGGTGGCTTAAAAACATGTCAGGCATACGTGTATGTATTGCATCTCCAAAGTCCTAAAAGGGAGAGATGAAAGACAAGTGTTTATATGACCATGCAACCATGGGGCGGGTGCTTTATTTTCTTTCTCTCTGTGTTTTTCCTTCAAACTCAAGTGTCGTTCGGCAAATTAAAAAAAAGAAAGCTTCAACTCAAGCATTACTTCTTCTGGAATGTCATTTCTGTCTCCTCAGTTCTCTTAGTTATGCTCTTATCTGATGATCCCCAAAATTTTATTATTGACAAGTAATAAAAATATATAATATTTGCATTTGTTTTTCTCAAGATTTTTTACCTCTTCAGGAAGTTTTCATGTGTCATTCATCCTAACATTGCTAAGATCTGATACAATTTTTAGCACATTATAGGTTTAGTAAATGGTTTTTGAATAAATGAATGAACAAGCATTAGTGGGATATACATTAAATTATGGTAGAGCTTATGGCACTGAAATTAAAGTGTAAAATTAATGAATTTTAATTAAAAGTACATTAATACTTGCTGATATTACAGTTAAAGTGATCATTTTCTCTCTGCCAGTCTCCATAAAGAAACCTTAGAAAATAACATGCCTTTAAAGACAACCACAGTTCTTTAGCAGTGGGAAGAATTAGGAAGATCCAAAGGCAAATAATCTGAACAAATTTTTAAGAGATAAATGGAACTGAAGGAAAAAAAAAAACCCACCGAGTATTAATTTGCAGGGCCTAATTCAATCAGTAAGAAAGAATTTCTCAAATGTATTTGTAGGAGACAGACGGGAAAAGAGAAAATTGGTTCGCTGAAAAATGAGACCAGGGAATTAGAGACATAGGCTAAGCAAAGGGAAATTTGTTCAACAGCTGCATTTTGCTTTGGTCTTTACAGATCTAAGGGGAGATAAAAAAAATCACAGCATAGAAACTGTTGCTCTGGTTTGGAAGTAGACAAACCACAGCTGAATATGGGTAGACGACTAAAAAAAAGAGAGCTACTAAAGAAACACAAATTCATACTACACCAACTCTCTCTAGGCTCACTGAATTCATGACAGAGTTCATCATGGGCACTCATATTTAGTCATGTCTGATTCCTTGACTTTCTAGTTACCTAATAATAATTCAATGTGTTTTTGGAACCCCACTTGAATTTTTAATCTGCTGTATTTTTTTCTCAGATGAGAATGTTGTCTTGAAGAGAGAACAGACTCATGAGTCAGAGATGAGAACTAAAATTCTTGCCATGGGTCAGAGATAAGATATTGGATTACAGTAGCATGTTCTATTAAGTTAAAACTTTGACATTAGAAGAGGTTAATTAATAAAATCACGCATAGTAAAATAAGCAATAGGCCAAGAGAGAATCAAGATGAAGCACTGGCAGAAGGGATTAAGATTTAAAAGAGTGGTCTAATAGATATGAGGCAAATAAAGAATGTGGGTCACAGAATCAGAGAGAGGGTTTCAAGTGGGATGAAGTCATCAGCAGAGTCAAGTGCTTAGAGATTAAGTAAGACTGTGGTTTAAAAGGTTCTTTGTATTGAATATTATTATACCATTTATTGGATTTTTTGTATTATCTTCCCCAAAGATCCATATTTGCTATTATTTCCTTTCTTTATTTTTATTGAAATATAGCATACTTTTTCTAAGACCCAATGACAATATTTTTTTGGTATAGAGTTGCTCTGATAACATAATCTTACATTTTAAGATCTAGTAACATAATATTTTTGCTACTTGTTCTTCTTATCACTACCAGCTATTTAAGAATATGAGATAGTGATATTTTACATTGTGATTATACTTTTAATCCCTGCTCCATGACTTTTTAAAAATTAATTTAATTTGCTGTTTATTTATTTTACCATTTTTTTTTTTTTAGAGAATAATTTTACTATAGGGCACCCGCTCTCGCTGGAGAGACAGAGAGACAGAGAGACAGAAAGAGAGAAATCACCTCCAAAGGGGAATGGTCATACTGTAATCCCTTCTCCTCCATTATCCTCTCGGGATCTTGGACACCCATGCACATGCACCCAGTGTGAGTTTTAAGCTGGCAGGTCTGGGACTCAAACCGTGGTTGACTATGTGGAAGTGTAGCAATGTAACCATTACACCATCTGCTGTCCCTATTTACTTTAATTACCAAAGGGTGCATGCACTTACTAGAGATGGATACACACACACAGAGGAAGACAGTACCTTCAATAGGGCAAGGTCATAATTCATTCCCTTCTACTCCATTTATCCTGTCAGAATTTGAGGCACATTCATATGTGTACCCAGTGTGTTTTTCTAGCCGCTGGGACTGGTATTTGAACCATGGTTCGCTATATAGAATCTAGTTCCCTTAACTACTAGGCTATGGGGCCAGCCCTGTTAGGACAACTTTTTTTTTTTTTTTTTTTTTTTTTTTTTGGGTTTTTTGCGCTCACCAGAAAGAGAGAGACAGAGAGACATAAAGTAAAAAATCGCCCCCCGGGGGGGGATGGCCACACCACAACCCTTTCTCCTCCATTCTCCTCTCTCCTCTTGAGATCTTGGGCACACACGCACATGTACCTGGCATGAGTTTAAGCCACTGGGTCCGGGATTCGAACCGTGATCAACTAATGGGAGTCCAGTGACATAGCCATTACGCTAACTGCTGGTCCTGAGGACAACTTTTTAAATTAAGAAATTATTTTGGTCTTGGACAGAAATAAGTCATAGTTTAAATTTCATTCTGTCATTTCATGTCTATGTGCTCTTGGACAAATCATTTTATCTAAGGCTTATTTTTCTCATTTGTAGATCTGTAAGATGGGTCTAATTATGGCCAGGTCATAGAGAGACTCTGAAAATGTATGTGAAAGTGAGGGCACAACTGAAAATACTAGTTTTGTTTTTGTGGTGTAAACATATTTAATATACATAATTCAAGTAAGATGACTTTCAGGCTAGTTAATTTTCTCTGGGTGAAAAGTAAGGTGCAGCTTTGTATTCATTTGAAACTTTGAACATATTGTTTCCTCTAAACAGCACTTTACTCAAAACCCTCTACTATTACTGCCTCTTGCCCAGTTCCATTATCATACAAACATACATTCTTCACTGGCTAACCCTTAAGTATCCTTTCCATTTCAGCTGTTACTATTTTTAGAAATGTCCTATGACCACCTCTACCTATTACCCCATATGGTTGTATTTATCATTCTATATTTAAATCAGCTACTTTATTGTCCTCACCAGCCTGAAGGTCAAGAACATGTCTTATTCTCCTTTGTGTCTCCCATTCCTAATTTAAGCGTAAATGTAGAAAAAGATGATTAAAAATGTTTCAAAAATAGAGACCAGTGTATAGTATAGTGGTTACTTCACTCGACTCCCGCATGGCTGGCTGCGTGATTTGAAAGCCGCCCCAGGTAAGTTTGCGTACGTGCCCAAAATCTTGGGAGGAGAATGGAGGAGAAGGGATTGTATTGGGGTACTTTCTTACTTTCCCTCTGATTGTGTCTGTTTCTCTTGCTGGTGAGCACACATGCCCTAAGGCAAAAACCTCTTAAATTTTAAAAAAATTAATACACTGTTTTGCTATTCTTCATATATGTATCTAGCCAATTATTGGCCAAGGAGGGAATTTGTCAAGCCAGTGTTACATATAGTCCTCTTCAGATATCTATACCTAAAACTCCATTAACTAAGCTCTTTGGTATGGATATTTCTGGTAAAAATTTATAGCTATTATTTGGTGTTAGGTCAGTGAGTAATCATGAGAACATAATAGCTACATGTTATATGGCTGCTTGGATTTTAAAGAAAAGCCAACTGACCTAATATTTCCTGTGGAGGAAGAGTGACTATAGATTGATATTAATGTGGGAGGATGAGTTGGCTCAGAGGTACATTAATAAAGGATATAATTCTAAATGGAATAATGACAAAAGGTGTGGATTGTACAATGCCAGATAGACTGTGTTGTTTGGACTGAGGGTTTGAGTCTTCCCCAAGTTTCTATGTTAAAATTCTAACCCCAATGTGATGGTATTAGGAGGTGAAATCTTTGAAAGGTAATTAGGTTGTCAGGGTAGAACCTTACACGTGGGATTAGTGCCCTTATGATTAGTGACCTTGTAAAGGGATCTCAGAGATCTTATGCCCTCTTCCTACCACACTAGGAAACAAGAAATTGTTGACAGATAGCATCCTAGAAGAGAATTTTCACCAGAACCTGACCACTGATTGTAGACTTCCAGCCTCGACTGTACACAATTAATTTCTGTTATTCATGAGCCACCCAGCCTATGGTACTGTGTTATAGCAGTCCAAACTAAGACATGTGTGTGTCAGTGATTTTTTCTGGTGATAGCCTAACACGAGGGACTCTTGTATTAGATATATCAGAAATATCAGATGTCACCTGTGTTGATTAGAATGTTTTAAAAAGCAGTTTTTTTTTTTTTTATTGTTCACCCATTTGTCTATACCAGGACACCAAAATATTCAGCTCGCATTGATTACTATTTAAGGAGAACTTCAGGAAAATATTAATTAGTGGTTGTTAAGAAATGAGAATTTATGAACCAGCAGGTGGCATGGTGGTTAAGGTGCTGGACTTCACATGGCCGACTGTGGTTCAAGTCTCAGATCCAGTGGCTTGAAAATCATGCTGGGCACATGTGTGCAAGTGCTCAAAATCCTCAGAGGAGAATGGAAGAAAGGAATTGCAGCATGACTATTCCCCCTGTGGTGTGATTTCCCACTTTCTCTCTCTCTTTCTCTGTTTCTCTTTGAATGCACACAACCTATAGCAAAAACCTTGAAAAAAAAAACATAAAGGACTGAGAATTTAAATAGCAGTGTTGATTCTGTATAGTTGTGAGGTGAATGCATCTTTCAGTGTCTCCAACCATACCAGCCTCCTTGGAGATCTTTCACTTCCTCCCTCCCTCTCTCTTTTTATTCTTTCCTTTCTATTATATAGAAGGCCTTCCTTTTAACACTAGAGATAGTAAAATTAACACCCAAACTCTATTTTTAAAAATTGTAAATTAGTATACATGTAAGTAAACAAATAATTTTAGCACAGTTCAAGAAATTCTGGCAGAAGTAGGTACAGAAATATTATTTTGCAGTGAAAAAATAACTTCATCTATCCTGAGAATGAGATGGATGATGCCCTTCCACCCCAAAAAAAACACAACAAAACAAAACAATGAGACACCCTCCTCCTGAAACCAAAAAACCCCACTCAAGCAAACAAATAAGCATCTTAGTAGATGTAATCAAATACTAGTTCTCTAGGGCTGAGGGAACTGGACATGTCAAAAATGAATTAGAGGCCAGTCCTAGAGTGCACTGGTTAAGTCCAATGTGTTGGGAACTAGATCCCACATGGCCAACTGTAGTTTGAATCCCAGCTCTGGTAGCTTGAAAAACATGCTGGGTGCATGTGCATGCATGCCCTAAATCCTAATGGGATGGAGAAATGGGAGAAAAAAAGATTGTGGTGAGACTATGCCCCATTGGGCTCTCAGAAGGTGCTTTCTCTTTTTCTCTTTCTTTCTTTGGTGGGTGCACATGCCTTCTGGCTATTAAAAGAAAAACATTAAAAATTAAGAAGAAAAGAATCACATCTCCATATAGATTATGATAAAGGAAGGCATAGTTCTGTGTTGTCCAGTATTTCAGCCAATAACCACATAAAGCTATTTTAATTTAAGTGAATTATATTAACTAAAAAATTCAGTTTCTTGGCTACACAAGCAACATTCCAAATACTCAGTTGTCACATGCTGATATTGGCTGTGCTATTGGACAGCATAGCTATAGAGCAGGTCTGTCATCACAGAAAATGACATTAAACAGCACTGGTCTAAATTTTAATTGTGCCAGATGTAGGATATTTTGGGGGAATGACTGATTATTTAGACTGCTTGTGGGAAAGAAAATAACAAGGTAAATTGTAATAATTAAATTAACAGCCTAAATTAATCAAGTCTTTATTTTTTCATGTTGCTTACATTTGAAACAGGTATTATTTATTTACACTGTGAAAGATAGGCTAAGTACCCTTTCCAAGGTCACTTACCTAGTGAATGAGTGGAAGCAGAAGATTGGGCCAAAAATTGATGGATATTTAAATTTGAATTGTATATATTAGACAGTAGGGAACAAACAAATATTCTGAGCAACAAATGAAATGACAGAAGCTGCACTGAGGACAAAAATTTTTTTGGTGGTAAATTGGTCAGTGCATGTCTTTGGTCAGTGCATAAGTCTACATCAAATCCCTGAGGTCAGACCTCGGTGTTTTAGGGTTCACTGAGTTATCTGAAAAACAGTTATTGAGATATTATATCAAAAGGAAAGCTAGAAGGTAGTCTCAAAGTCTAGGGGTCACTCAAGGAGCCAGATCCCACAGGGCTGACCATGACCATGGTTGGAATCCTTTCCCTGATGAAAGACGTGTATGTGCGTGTGTGTATGTGTGTGTGTGTGTGTGTGTGTGTGTGTGTGTGTGTGTGTGTGAGAAAGAGAGAGAGAGAGAGAGAGAGAGAGAGAGAACAAAGTCCTGATAGGATGGAGAAGTGGAGGAGAAGGAATTGTTGCATGACCATGTCCCATTGGGCAGTGCTTTCTCCCTCTCATTGTCTTTCTCTCTTTTCTGGCAAGCACATGTATCCTCCTGCAATTTAGGAACAAGAAAATAGAAAAGGAAAGGTGGGGGGTAGGCACCCCAAGAAAATATTATATTGGGTTGTTGGAAAAGTTGTGACGCATTTTTGCATAGGAAAACATAGAAAAGTACATCATGACTTTTCAGACAATCCAGTAGATTATCAGCGAGACAGAAGTGTTTTTTAGGTTATAGCCAAATGATATCTCAGAAAATGCACTCACCCATGACATTTATGGCTTGTAAATTGATTTATATATGTATATATTTATAGTTTTTACATATACATCTTCCAAATCACCAGTGTTATAAAGCAAAGGTTTTATTTTAACATGTAAATTCAGTTAAACTTTAACATTTTAGTTTTAACTTTTTATTAATTCAACAAATATTACTGTAGGCCAATTGTGTGAGGTACTAGAGGTGCCATGTCAATTTAGTTTAAGATCTGGTAGAAGACACAGAAAAGAAATGAGAACATCACAATACTCACTAAGTGCTACAATGACAATTTGTTCCCTTGCTGAAGCTCAAGCCTGAATGCTGAGCTGTGAATTTCTGAGATAGTGAACGATGTTAGTCTATCACATCTCAATGCAGCTGGGTTGTTCTCTCCTTCTCCTTGTATACTTACAAATTCTCCTAAGGTTATAAAAATGTTTTATTTATGAAATATTGCTGAACAGGGAGAGATAAAACTTTAGCAAATGTTGAAAACTGTGGTTAAAATTTGAGGCTATGCCAGGCACTCATTACTCTCAACACAAATATAATTTGAGGTAAAGGGAAGCCCAAAAATAATCTATTTATGAATTTAGGCTTTCATGAAGGTTCTCGGGTATAAATATGTATGATTTTCAGCATAGTGTCAAAGGTCTACCATAAAAAAAGACAATTTTCTTAAGCTTTTTTTTTCATTTTCTAAAAAATAAGGTGTATGTGAGGTTATAGTAGGAATAACGTAATGGCAATGCTGGATTTTACTTCTATGGTTCTTTAAAAACTATTTGCCTAAATATACCACACAGACTTTTTTTTTGGATCTTGCCAGCTATTTGGATATTTACCAAAAGAAGTGTTTCTGTTCTGCTGTTGAAACATTATGCAGTCTTCTGGTATGGCCAGTATATATTATCAGACTCATCCTTCTACAGATAACAAATAAAAACTCTGAAAAAATATTTTTATAACTCAAATACTTGTAGGAATTTGAGAGGAACCCAGTGCAGACGTATGCCAGAGGAATGTCCACACTTAGAGAAAGAGAAAAGCATTGGGTGACATTTTAATCATATTTTTATGGCTTTTAGCCTCAGAGCATGTTTTATTTGATGCCCCGTAGAATAGTTAGAATTTGCAGTCTTACTGGCTTCAAGAACCAGTGGGCAAACTTTAGGGCAATCTCAGCTACTGGGAAGTAGGAGGAAATCCCAGCGAGGAGGGAACCCAAAATTTGGTTTATCCCAATCTACCCAAATCTCTGGCTGAACCCCTGAGGTATACATAGAGCAAACTCAAGAACCCTAGTTAAGACTGAAAGAACAACAGCCTAGAGCAAATAAAGCAGAGTTCACAGTTTGAGTCCAAGTTAATTGGGTGCTAAAATTCTCTCTCTCTCTCTCAGCAACACTTTTCAGAGTATATAATAGAACCAAAATTGTCTACACATATTCACACTTCTCAAATACAATCTGCAATCACTTGACGTATTAAAAAATGGTAAAACATGATCCATTCTGAAGAGGAAAAAAAGGGCAAAAACAACAAAAATCAACCAGTACACACTCTGAGAGAGCCCACATATTGGGAATTAGTAGATAGTAGTCTTAAATCACCTCTTATGGATTGACTTATATTCCCTCCAGAAAGATAAGTTGAAGGCTTAGCCCCCAGTTTTTCTGTATATCAACTTATTTGGAAATAATTCTTTATAATCAAGTTAAAACTAGATTATTGATATGGACCTTAATTATATCCCTGGTGTCCTTATAGAAATAAGAAATTTAGACATAGAAAGAGACACAGAAACAAACAAAACACCATATGAACATGAAATCAGAGACTGAGGTAATGCACTTAAAATTTTTACCTGAGGTCATATATGTTTGGCAGAGGCAGAAAGAGAGAAAGAGGTGGGAAGATTGAGAAAGTACCCCCCCCACCCCCCTCAACACACACACACATCTCACATAGGGCATAGCCATGCTACAATCCCTTTGCCTTCTTATTTTCTCCCTTTCAGATTTTGGGAGTGCACACACATGTGTCTGGTATGGTAATTTATTATTGCAGCCTTGGGAAATTAATTAGAAAGCACTCAATATGAAGAACAGGGAGTAAGATGGAAAAACTAATAAACAAAGCATTAGGGATGTGTGGCAAATGTCAGAGCTTCAACTTACATGAAAATAGCAGTTTCAGAAAGGAGAGAGAATAGGTCAGAAACAATATGTGAAGAAACAATAGCTGATAACTTCATGTTTTTGGGAAAGGCATACATTTACAAATCTAAGAAATTCAGTGACCACGTTATGATAAATCCAAACAAACAAAAACACACAAACTAACAAAACTCATACCTAGTTATTGCATATATGAACTGATGAAAATCAACTATAAAGAGAGCATTTTAAAAACAGTAAGAGAGGGACCAGCAGATGGTGTAATGGTTACTTCGCTGGACTCCCATGTAGTCGACCATGATTCGAGTCCTGGACCCGGTGGCTTAAAACTCATGCCAAGTACATGTGAATTTGTGCCCCAAATCCCTAGAGAAGAATGGAGAAGGGTCTGTGAATTGGCCATCCCCCTTGGGAGGATGATTTTTTGCTTTCCATCTCTGTCTCTCTGGCAAATGCGCAGGCCCTAAGGCAAAAATCTCTCTCCCTCTCTCTCAAAAAAAAAAAAAAAAAAAACCAGAGAAAAATTATACATTACATTTAAAGGAACAATAAATAATGATTGACTTCCCACCAAAAACAAGCAATGAATTTCACTTGCCTTATTTCACTTAACATACTGCCCTCCAGGTTCACCCATGTTGTCTCATAATAAGATTTCCTTCTCTTTTTTGGGGGGTGGGGTGGGGAGAGGTTTTTTTTCCCCCCCCCCCTTTTTTTTTTTTTTTGCTTTAGGGCACATGCACTTGCTGGAGAGACAGAGAGTGACATAGAGACAGAAAGAGGGAGATCACCCCCCCAGGATGATTGGCCATGCTGCAATCCCTTCTCCTCCATTCTCCTCCTGGGATCTTGGCACACACATGAACCGGGCATGAGTTTCTTTTTATTATTATTATTAATTTTTATTTGATTTGATTTTTAAATTATTATTAGTACATTACATCGCTATACATTATTTAGATTGTGAAGAGACTTTACCCAGCATGGTTTACACTTCAGTCCAGCCCAGTTGAGACTATTATACACATCCTCTTCACATGAGTTTCAAGCCTCCAGTCTGGAACTTGACCCACGGTCTACCATGTGGGAGTCCAGCAATGTAACCATTACATCATCTGCTGGTCCCAAGATTTCCTTCTAATTAAAGGCTAGTTAGTATCTTGTGTATATATATGCCACATTCTTTAGTTGTTTACTGATGGATGCTTAAGTGGATTCCATATTGTGACTTTTGTGAATAATGTTGCAATTAACATGGAAAAGGAACTTTTTTAGGCTAAGGGAAAATTTGGCTAGGTGGAAATATGTATCTATAGGAAGCAATGAAAAATACCAGAAATACTACATATGTAGATGAGTATGAAAGATATTTTATATTTTATTTTTTAAAAAAATATTTAATTTAATTTATTATTACTACTATTTTAAAAATTTGATCAGAGGAAGACAGAGAAAGAGAGAGAAAGATAGATGGAAAGTGAGAAAGCAAGGTGCCAGGTTCAGGACTTAAACATAGTCAGTCATGTAAGAGTACAGTACCTTAACCACCACGCCACCTGACAGCCCCATGTTTTAACTTCTTAAACTTAGATGTGATTGTATAAATGTTTTGACATTTTAATATTGTCTTATAAAACATATAGCTATGTTACATATGAAAGCTATAACATAAAGGATGAGCGGGTCATAGATAGACCTATATGTTAGGAATTTTCTACATCTATGTAAAATAAGTCAAAATTCATTCTAGGTGGCTTATGAGAAGCTAAAGATAAATAGTATAACCTCTAGAGCTACTCTTAGGAAGTAATGCAAACAAGTATGGCTAAAAGATTAATAGATAAGTTAAAATAAAGTTCAAAAAAATGACTATTTAAATAGCTCAGAATAATTCAGCAAGGTAGTAGCAATGGAACAAGAAACAGAGAAAATAAATAGAAAACCATGAAAAATTTAAACATATCAGAATTATACTAAGTGGTAATAAACTAAACACTTCAATTAAATGCCTGAGATTATCAAAGAGGATTAAAAAGCATGACTTAATTTTATGTTGCTTACAAAGAATACATTTTAAACATACAGGTGCAGATAGAGTAAAAGTAAATGAAAGAAAAAATATATACCTAAACGTACAGATAAATATAGGTTGAAAACAAGTTCCAGGAAAAAATATATACTTTGGTAGCAGCAAGCTTAAGAAAATTATTTTCCAGGATAGAGAATGTTAAGCCACAAAACAAACCTCAGAAAGTTTTTTAAAATAAAAATCATATTGAGTATCTCTGCTGACCACAGTGGAATAAAACTAGAAATCCTTAACAAAAGAAATATCAAATAAATTAATAATATGTGGAAACTAATATCCTCCTGAGTGACTACTGAGTTAAAGAAAAAAATTCGAGATAAAACTTTTGAAATTTCTGAATGCAAATGAAAATAACATACTAAAACCTATAGGATACAGCCAAAGCAGTTCTTAGATGGAAGATTATAGCAGTAGGTGCTCTCAACAGCAACAACAGGATTTGAATAAAAACCTAGTAATCACCTAAGGAACTAGAAAAATAAGAACAAACTAATCGTAAAATTAGCAGAAGAAAAAACATCAGAGAAGAAATAAACCTGAGATTAAAAAAAGTGCACACGATTAATAAAACAAAAAGTTGTTTTTGAAAAGATAAATAAAATGGAAAAAGTTTTAGTCTGACCCCCCAAAAAGAGAGAGAGAGAGAGAGAGAGAGAGAAGGCATACTAAAACTGATATTACAGAAATATGAAAGATAATTAGAGATTATGTAGAACAACTATTTGTCATCAACTATATTGAAATGGATAAATTCCTGGATGCATATATAGCCAACCAAGATTTAACTAGAAAGGAATAAAAACCTGAATAGTTCAGTAACAGTGAATGTGATTGAATCAGTTAAGTCTCCCCACAAAGCAAAGCCCAGGACCAGATGGTTTCACAGCTGAATTCTACAAAACCTTTAAAGAAGCACTAATATCAGTGTTTCTTAAACTATTACAAAAGAATTGAAGTAGAAGATACCTCTCCAAACTCATTCTGAGGCCAGCATTACTTTGGTACTAAAACTAGACAAAAACACTCAAAAAAGGGAGAATTACAGACCAATAATGCTAATGAATATACTTGTAAAATCCTCAACAAAATACTTGCAAATTGATTCCAAGCACATCAAAAACACTGTACACTATGACCAAACAGGTCATAGTGTTTATCCTAGGGATGCAAACATAGCTCAACATGCAAATCTAAATATGATACATCATGTCAATGAAATGAAGGACAAAAGCCATATGATCTCAATAGATGTAGAAAAAATATTCAACAAAATACATATCTTTATGATAAAAATGTTTAGCAAATTAAATATAGAAAGAATATACCTCACCATGATAAAGGTCATATATAACAAACATATAGCTAACATCATGCTGAATGAGAAAAGTTCAGAGCCTTCCCTCTTAGAACTGGAACAAGATACAGATGTCCTTTTAAACCACTCTTAATCAACATAGTACTGGCCAGAACAATAAGGCAGATGAGAGAAATAATGGGTATCCAAATTAGAAAGGAGGAAATTAAATTGTCCTTGTTTGCAGATGATAGGGTCTTATGTAGAGAAAACCATGAAGATTCTATGAAACACTCTTGAACTGATAAATTTAGTAAAATTGCAGTATAAAAAATTACACAAAGTGATAGCATGTTTATACATAATAATAAAATATCTTAAAAAGAAATTTAAAAACTAATCCCAATTATAATAGCTACAAAGAATATAAATTGTCTAGGAATAAATTTAACCAGATGAAAGATCTCTATAATGAAGACTTTAAACCAAATAAAAATAATCAAAAGATATGCATGATCATGGATTGGAAGACTCATTATTGTTAAAAAGCTTAAACTTTTTAAGAATACTAGCCCTAAGCACTGTACAGTCAAGGCAACACCTGTCAAAATATCAATGACATTTTTTCATACACAAAAAAGTCATAAAAATTGTATGGAATCAGAAAAATAAAACAGTGGACAAAGAACTCTTGAGCAAATTGAATAAAGCTGGAGGTATCATATTGTTAGATTTCAAAGTATACTTTAAGGCCACAGTAAGAATAATAGCATGCTCTTGGCAGAAGAACAGACATAGACCAATGTGACAAAACAGAGAACTCAAAAGAAATCCACATATTAACAGCCAGTTGATTTTTAACAAAGGTGCCAAGAATATCTATTGGGGGAATGACAGTCTTCAATAAATGATTCTGAGTAAAGTGGATATTCATATGCAGAAGAATAAAACTAGACCCATTTCACTCACGGTATAAAAAAATCATCTTTAAATTGTTTAATAACTTAAACATAAAACTTGAAACTATGAATTTACTAGGTAAAAACATAAAACAAACAGAACACAGATAACTGGGAAAAAGTTTATGAATAAAATCTCAAAGGTAAAGTCAGCAAATGTAAAAATAGGCAAAAAAGATTATATAAAACTAAAAAGCTTCTGCACATCAAAGGAAACAATCCGAAAATGAAGAGACAGATTACAGAATGGGAGAACATATTTACATACTATACATCTGACAAGAATTAATATGAAAAGGACTATGAAAAGGACTCAGACAACTCAATAATTCTAAATAAACAAACAAAAAAGGCAAATGACCTAAATAGACAGCTCTCAAAAGACATACAAATGGCCAAAAACTAAAAAAAAAGTTAAACACTGCTAATTGTTAAGGAATGCAGGTCAAAACCACCATGAGATATTACTTCACTCTAGTTATAACAGCTATTATCCAAAATACAAAAATAAAACCAAACAATAAAATGTTGTGTGGTTTTGGAGAAAGACACATTCTTTTTATTGTTGGTGAGAATGTAAATGAGTATAGTTATTATGGAAAAAAGTATAAAGATTTCTTGAAAAATTAAAAAAATAGAACTTCCATAATATCCGTCAGTCCCTCTCTTAGATATATATCATACACAATGCAATACTATTCAGTCATTAAAACGAATGAAATTATGTCATTTGATGTTAAATGAATGAGCCTGAAGGAAATTACGTTAAGTGAAACAAGCTAGGGACAGAAAAAGAAATGCCACATGTTCTCCCTCAGATGTAGAAATTAAAAAATAAATGTAGAAATAGAGGGATAAAAGAAGACTGCTAGAATCTGGCTAAAGATGGAGTGGAGCAATGAATAGAGAGATGATAACTATTGCAAATAGTGAGGAAGAACCATTTCTAATTTTTAAAAATACTGTGGAAGAATATGGACAATAACTTATTGTGTATTTTAGTGTAATTAAAAGAGGATTTTTCTTGTTTCCAACCAACAAATAACAAATGGTTGAGATGACAGGTATGCTAATTATCTTGAATTGTACTCTTGCACTGTAAAAGTGCATTGTGGACTCCACAAATATGTACAAATGATTAAAAATTCTACAATTATGTCTCACCAAAAAAGTTTTTGTGATTTTTTTTTTCCTGGGGTGGAGGAGGAGATATTTGCTTTAGGGCACATACACTCTCTGGGGGTGGGGGGAGAGATATCCAGAGACAGAGAGAGAGATATCCAGAGACAGAGAGAGACAGAAAGCTAGCAATTACCCCTAGAGGGGATGGCCATGCTAAAATCCCCTCTCCATTTTACTCTGGGGATCTTGGGCACACACACATGTACCTGGTGTGAGTTTCAAGCCAACAGGTCCAGGGCTTAAACTTCATTCTACTTCGTGGGAGTCCAGTACCATAACCACTACAACACCTGCTGGTTCCACAAAATAAGTTTTTTTTTTTTTTTTTTTGAGAGGTTTTTCCTGTAGGGTGTGTGCACTCGCCAGAAAGACAGAGAGAGACAGGGAGATAGAAAGCGAGAAGTCACCCACCAGGGTGGATGGCCACAACTGCAATCCATTCTCCATTCTCCTCTCGTGATCTTGGGCATGCACGCACATGCACCTGGCGTGAGTTTAAGCCACTGATTCTGGGACTAGAACCGTGGTCGACTACATGGGAATCCAGCGACATAGCCATTATGCCAACTGCTGGTCCCCAAAGAAGTTTTAAAACACAACAAATAAAGCAAAATACATTCGAAGTAAGAGGAATAAAAATGATAAGAAATCAATAGGATATAAAACGACAGATAAAGCTAATTTATTTGTTAGAATTTAATGATGTAATTGTTCTAACACTAGAATCTGGAAGAGAAACTTCCTAGGCTCCCAGAATGTGAATAAGTGAGATGAGTAAAGCAAATTTAAAAATGGTAGAAATGGTGCTGAGTAGAAACAGATACATTCATCAAGAGAACAGTCATCGCAATCTAGTACAAACTCCAGTCGCATAGGGATTCCATTTTGAAATTTAAAATTTCTTTATCTTTTAGTGAATCATTAGGCTCATAGAAATTACTCACTACTTTTTGAATGACTAGGTAAGAATAATAAATGGGTTATGTTTCCTTAGGTTGGGTATGTCATCATGGGTGAAAGAGACAAGGAAAAAGTCAAGGGCCTGGGAAGTGCCCATACTCTCTTTCAACCGTAACTAATCATGGATTTCAGACTTTCATCTTCTGTTCTCTCCTAATGTTCTTTGCCTAACAATGGTTGATATAATTGAATAGCAGATATGACATTTCTATTATTACCAAGAAGTAAGTGGAAAGATATTCTGGGACATGGACTTGCCATAGGTAATTAAAATTACATGAGTCTAAGATGTCCAAGTCACTAATTATAAAAAAGAATATAATTTGATTAAAATTTATTTCTTTGTAATTGAAAAATAGAGACTGTAGTTAAATTTCAGACAGTAATATCTTCCTACGTTTTTAAGATGATGTATCCATGAAACAGTCATTTGTAACAATTTCCATTATCACTTTTCATTTTCCAGAAAGCTACTCATCACCAAATAGTAGGTTTTCATTTTTATCAAGGAAAGATTTCAATTATAATAGGCCCTGTGTCATGTAAGTTGAGAATATCGAGAGGAAGCAAACAGAGCAAACGTGATGACTACCTCTTTAAAATTTTGTGTGTGTGTGTGTGTGTGTGTGTGTGTGTGTGTGAGAGAGAGAGAGAGAGAGAGAGGATCGCTCAAATGAGATCTACACTCAAAAAGTTTTTAAGTGTATGATGCAGTATTGTTAATTACAGGGACGGTACTGTACAAAATGTCTTTAGAACCTGTTCATCTTGCATAACTGAGACTTTATGCTTGTTGATTAGCAACACTCTTTTTCTTCCTCTCCCTGTGACATTGGTCTTGGCAATATGACAATAGATATGACACCAAAAGCACAGGGAACTTCAGAATAAATAATCGAGTGGGCCTGCATCAAATTCAAAAGATTCAGCACAGAAAAGGAAACAACAGAGTGAAAAGGTATTCTACAGAATGGGAAAAAATATTTGCAAACCATATATTAGATAATGAATTAATATCCAAAATATATAAGGAACTCCTACAACTCAGTGACAAAAAAAATAATAACCAGATTAAAACAGGCTAAGGACCTGAATGGACATTTTTCCAAAGAAGATAAACAGATGGTCAATAAGCATATAAAATGATGCTTAATGTTGTGAATCATCAGGGAAATACAAATTAGAAATCACTGTGAGATACCACTTCACATCTCTTAGGATTGTTTTTTATCAAAACAAAAGAAAACAAAAACAAAGACACAGACACAAGTGTTGAGGAAGATGCAGAGAAATTAGAACACTTGCACATTATTGGAAAGGAAGTAAAAAGGTGTAGCCACTATGGAAGACAGTATGGAGTTTACTCAAAAAAAAAAGAGAGAAAATTATAACTGTAGAACTACCATATGCTTTAGGTCCTAGGACTCAAATGCAAGACCTTCCCATGTATGTTCAGTTATGTTGCTGCTGTACCATTACCTAACATCCTCTGGGGGGGGGGATGGTGGAATGTGACATACTGGGCTAAAATGTTGAAGGCATTCTACTTCTTTTCTTTTCTTTTTTTAAAATTATTTTATTTCATTTATTACCATCATTATTATTTGTTTAATTTGACCAGAGAGAGACGGAAAGCGAGAAAAGGAAAGTAGGAAAGCAAGCCTCTAGGTCTGGGACTTGAACTGTGCTTGACCATGTGGGAGTCCAGCACCTTAACCACCACACCACCTGCCAGCCCCAGGACATCCTATTTCTAGAAGAAATGGAAACAGAGTCTTGACTGTTGGAGTCAGTTCCTTATTACTGCAGGATGTTGCATTTTCACTAGAAAGGGGTGGTGATGGTGAAATGGCTTGGTTTTAGATAATCCAGAGTCCTGTGCTATTGCAGTATATATTCTTTTAAAAAGAAGTATCCTATGAGCGAGAGAAAGGCACACACACACATACACACCCAGAAAGGAAGGGAATATAGAGGACCTCAGGAGGCAAATCCAAGATTTCACTGTGGGCCTCAGCATTATAAAAACTTGCATTACACAGCTGGCTGCAATATGTATTTTTTTTTTAAGAGAGATTTTTGCTATTGGGCATGTGTGCTTGCTATAAAGACAGAAGCAGAGAGACAGAAAGTGAGAAATCACCTCCCAGGGAGGATGGCCATGCCATAGTCCCTTCTCTTCCATTCTCCTATTGGGATTTGGGGCATGCATGTACACGTGCCTGGTGTGAGTTTGAAGCTACTGGTCTGGGACTCGAACCACGGTCAACTATGTGGGAGTCCAGTAATATAACTATTACACCATTTGCTGGTCCCAATATGTATTCTTAAATATGTGTCTTTATACATTAGTGAGAAAAATTTTTAGGATATTTCTGTACTTTCATTTCTATAAAAGTGTAATTACTTGCCATACAGTATATATATATTATTTAATAGACACTGATAACATTCTAAAATGGTAATAAAAATACTTATGTAACATTATGCCCAGTTTTCTCCATTTTTGGCTAATGCTTTTATTGAAAAGTTTATCAAAATGGTAAGCAAAAAATTACTCAAAGTTTTAGTTCAGATTTTTAAATTATCAGTGAGTTTGGGTCTCTTCCCAATGAGAATTTATACAAATTTGCATGCTGCTAGTTCTAATTATTTATGTATTTTTCAATGATTTCTTTTTTTTTTTGCTTTCTAAATATAATTACAAAGGGACAGAGAGATAATATATGAATATTTCTTTAAAGGAGTAGACTAGAGCTGTGTTTACACAAGCAGCCAATCTTATGATATGCTACGTTCCTGTAGGTAATTACTAATAGTGACATATGTGGTGTTCATTTGTCACTGTACAGAAACTAACCTTGTTGAAAAAGTAATACATAGTTGAATCTTTGTCTTCCTCTTGGAAAAATATTAAGTCAAAAGGAAGAATACAAGTATTAATGGGAAATTACTAAGTGCCATACTTATTCCACACCTTATCTCATTGAACTTTCTCAGTAATTGCATTATACATGAGATTTTATAAATGCATCATCAGAGGTACAATGAGATTGATTTTCTCAAAATTGCACCTTTTTTCTTTTCTTTTCTTTTGGTTGGTAGCTTTGCTTTGAGCTTAACTTCTAGGCAATGCAGTCTATATTCTTTCACCATGACATGGATGCCTTCTGCCTCTTAAATAAACACATTTTTTTTTTTTTGGAGAGGTTTTTTCACTATAGGGCGCATGCGCTCGCCAGACAGAGAGAGACATAGAGACAGAAAGCGAGAAATCATCTCCCAGGGGGGATGGTCACGCCGCAATCCCTTCTCCTCCATTCTCCTCTTGGGATCTTGGGCATGCACGCACACGCGCCCGGCATGAGCTTTAAGCCATCAGGTCCGGGACGGGAACCCCAGTTGACTACGTGGGAGTCCAGCGACATAGCCGTTACGCTAAATGCTGATTCCCCTTAAATAAACACATTTTAACAACCCTAAAAGGCAATCTTTCTGTAATCATGTATATTATAATACCTGCTTAAATGGAAGTTTTATTTTCAGAATAGATGTAATCAAATGTTCTCCCTAAGTAGAAATGTCTGCCTAGTGAGTACTATATATGAAACAGTGTTATTGTAGCCCACAAAGGTGGCGGTTGGGAAAGGTTGACCTCTTGCTGGGGCTTGGAGAAAGGTCTGGGTTTGGATATGTAACAAGCAGAGGCAAGAACATCTAGGAGTATTAGTGGATGTTACAGTATCATGGAGAATTAGTGGATGTTATAGTGTCATGGTTTCAGGTGTGGACAAGAGTGCTTTATACCTGGTGATGGCTGAGAAAAGTCGTGGGTGGAAAGATCACTGTTTCTCAGTTTTCCCTCAGGCATATGAAAGCTATTGTGTGCTTAAACATATAGCGATGGACTTTGCCTAGTTTTTCATATTAAATATTAGAAGTAGAAGGGTTAATAATACATGTGTGTACAACCAATACCATTTCATACAGTATCCAAGAAGATGGAAATACACAACAACATAAACAAGTGGAATGGGTTATAGAGTACCATAGCACAGAGTAAGGCATGTTAGTGGCAATTCAATATATATTTCAGAATAACCAGTAGAGCAGAATTTGAATGTGCATAACATACAGTAACAATAAATGTTGGAGATGGGGAATATATTTATGTCCCTGGTCTGGTATTACACATTGTATACATTCTTTAAAAAACACACTGTACCCCCACAAAGATGTACAACTGTAAGTTAGAAATGACAATGAAATTGTTATTACAAAGTTCATGTATGAATATGAGGTCAAAGTGAAGTTTTTAGCAGAATAGCTGGCAGAAAAAAATTGCACAAAAGCAAATTGAGGACAATAACAACCAAGGTTGTTTTCTGTAGTCATTAAAGGTGTGTAGAGAGAAAAGACTATTTCACAGAGATAAGGAAATGGCATTAATGTTTTCTGCTACAGAGTCATCAAAATCTATTTAGTTTTTATGGTTAGATAAAGTTTCTGACCTTTTAGGAGACTTCAAAGACAGATCAGTGGGTAGATAAAATATCTCAACAGAATTTAATTAAAGCTGTAATGAACATTGGTTTTGCGTTATCTAGATGAATTTTCTCTTGCAATTTGTGTAACTTTGGTAGATTTCACCATAGTTAAGTGTCTGCAGTTTTCTGTGAGATACTTGCTGATGGTGTGTCTCAGGAACAATGGGAATATTTGGCTTCATTTAGAATGGGAGGCCTTTACCTTTTTTTTGAGATGACAGTTACAGAAACTGAGCTAGGGACAACATTGATAGACTTATAAATGCTAAAAATCCTCAAACAGTACTATCTCAGTAATACTCATAATCTGTTGAGCGATTATTCTATACCAGGGATATTATATTCATTAATTTATGCTTCATAATAATCCTAGGTAAGTAAATATTGTTATTAATTCAGTTTTAGAAATGGGGACACTGAGATGCAGATAAGTAATAACCTTACCTAAGGATACCCAACTAGTATGTGGCAGAATTAAATTTGTATCCCAAGTTTGGGTAACTAGTAAGCAGCAGAGTTAAGATTGTAATCCAAGTTTGGGTAACTTGGCAATATGAGTTCTTACCTACTCTGCTATACTCTTAACCTCAGTGGGAGTTTTTGTCTAGTTCATTATTGTAGGCAGCAGTGGAGCAGAGGACAGAGCACTGAGGAGTCAGAAGACCTGTATTTGAATTCTAGTTTCTTGACTACCTACTACCTTCTTCAGTGGCTGGCTCCATGGCTTAGTGATTAAGTTAACTGGATTCTACTGGCTGACCACAGTTTGAATCCTGCCCTGGTGGCTTGAGAAACATGCCAGCCCTATGTACATGCATGCCCCAAATCCCTGCAAGATGAAGAATTGGATAAGAAGGGATTGCGGCATGACCACATCCCATTGAGGAAGTATTTTCTCCCTTTCCTTTCTATCTGTCTCATTTTGGCAAGCAAATGTGCTCTCTAGCAAAAGGAAAAAAAAAAAAAAGAGTCAGTTTACTCCAACAGTGTTTGCAAGTATTGAGGATAAAACTTGTTATTTTTTCCTCTGGAGATTAGACGTTGTCTAGATAAAAGTTGTTAAAATAAATGATGATGAATGGTATCAAGCAACCTTCCACTATAGTATTTTAAATGCTCAAGAGCATATTTGTTCAGCGATTACTCTATTCATCCAAATAAAATTACTCTGTGTGGAGTCAGAGGATGAGTCACAGCTCCACAAAATTGTGCCAATAAAGCAGGATAGAACTTTGTAAGTCTATTTAACTTTTTACATTAAGAGGCATATCGGAAATGATGTCATTTTCTGCTTGCGTAAATTTATAAAGGCCAAAGAATGATTCCAAATATACATTATTATTTTTTTTCAGAGAGATGCAACTGTGTGAATAAGATAGGGACACTCAGTAGAATTACTTGTTATATCCAAAATCTCATGGGAGTTGTAATAATTATTGTATCTAACTTAATATTTTAGAGATAATACTATTTTTCCTAACCACCAAACATTTACTTCACTGTACAGCTCACAATGTATTCAGTTATTTATTCATTCATTATAAGGAGTATTTACTGTGCACTTACTTATGTAGCACCTACTTATGCAATAGATTTTGAGGCTAGAAACAAGATTTTAAAAACATCAATTATTTTAGAGAACATAGTCTAATAGTGATCAAGTATGTAAACAGTATAAAAGAATATAAATTCAAAAGTAGAGGTGAACGCTGTTTGTTATAAATGGCACAAAGGAGACATAACTCTGTTGGAATGCTTAAGTGGATTCTTCAGAGAGACAGAAACTGCATCTTGCAAAATGGTTAATAAACTACTAGGAAAAAATGAGTTTGGAGAGAGAAAAGAGCACCAAAGGCAGAGTGGACAAGAGAGAGAGAGAATCAGGGAGGCACAATCTAGTCATAGTACCCCTAGTTTTAACTTGGGAAGCCATTGAAAGTTTAGGGTAGGAGAGTGCCATGATCAGAAAGCAATTTACAAATGCAAATGCAAAACTATAGTCTGGAATATCAATTATAGGGAGGAGAGAACAGAGGAAAGGAAACCAATTGGGTTATTACAGGATTTTAGATCAATGGGAGTAAAGGATATGAATTAAGTCAGGGACTGATAAACGAGATATAACAATGTGTCATCTATGGGATTTGAGATCAGATGTAGGGTGACATAAAATGGACAGGAGAGAGAGCATAATCTATTTAATTAAATTAAGTTAATTTATTTATTTAGAGGTTTTTCATATAGGGCACGTGTGCTCGCCGGAAAGACAGAAAGAGACAGAGAGACAGAAAGCAAGAAGACACCCCCCAGTGGGGATGGCCGCACCACAATCCCTTCTCCTCCATTCTCTTCTTGGGATCTTGGGCACGCATGCACACGCACTCAGCGTGAGTTTAAGCCACCAGGTCCAGGACTCGAACCGCGGTCAACTACATGGGAGTCCAGCGACATAGCCATTATGCTAACTGCTCGTCCCAAGAGCATAATCTATTTTAAGCCATGAGTCTTGGTCACTGGGGAGATAGTAGTGGGATTAGCATAGATTCAATAGGAAAAGCAAGGAGGAAAGTAGTTTCCTTTTAGAATATACATTTGGAGTACACTTCAGTAGCCATGATTCTACTGCTGTGGGAGACGATGCACCGATTTGCTGAGACCAAGGCTTCCTTACCTCCTGCAGCCAAGCAGTCAACATCTTTGGAAACTGGTTCATGAATTTTGGGGAAATCCAGATGCTATGCCAGTAGGAGCATATTGCAATAGAAATTCACATTTTATCTTTAATTGACACACAATGACAGCAAATGACATAATTTGCATTCTGGTGGCAAAGCCAAGTCAGTACTGATTTGGAGACAATACTTGGGGATCTCTATCTGGACACCGAGTCTTTGCCCATACAAATGAGCACAAATACAGCAGCGATCTTTTGTGACTAATCATGCCTCCTTTCAGGTTCTCAGCAGACTTTGTTTGCTCGTTCATTATTTCTTTTCTGATTTTGGCATGTTATATGATATCACAACCCCTCTTCCAACGGCAAGAGAATCCCTGCAAAGTCAATCAAGTCGACAATTTACATACAGATTCACAAAATAAATCTGAACAGACAAACAAACAAATCTAATGCCATACATGTACCAGGATTAGAAGAAAATACTTTTTCCCTAGGCTTAAATGAACTGACATTGCCTTCTCTTATATTGCTCTATTAAATTAAGAAAAAAAAAGAAAAACAATGGCAACAGCAAAAAGCAAAACAAAAACAATACCATACAGTGACATCTCCTAGTATATAATGATTTGATGCATACGTATTACTCATTAGACTGATAATGACCATTTTAATTAAAATATACAGAAGTCATGTTTATGCCACGTTCGGAAAAGGCCTCTCACAATCCCAGTGGAATCCCTGGTAACTGGAATCCCTAGTAACTGTCCCCGCAGATCCAGATTATCTCGCTCTTAAGTCAGGCCTGACTACTGCAGAAAGTAGTCATTTAGTTTCTCAGCAACTTCAAGCCTTTCTAGTGGTAGAATACACAATTAGTAATATTGTCCTTTTATCTATCTATCTATCTAGCTAGCTAGCTATCATGTTTTAAGGGACAAGATCTGACGAACAGAAAAACTTGGTTTTCCTAAACCATGAATGAGCTGCCCCTCTCCCCTCCATGCTGTTTATCTTCTGCTTCACCTGGCGCTACTCAGGAGCACCTCGTGTCCTCCCTGTAGCTGCATTCTATGGCCACTGGAACCAGAGCCAAACCCTGCAGCTGCCCGTTTCACCTCCAGATTCAGCCCTGGCTTTTTCCCCACCATCTGCTTTGAACCTCCTCCTCTCTTTTGGCTTTGAGTCTTTACTGCTACTGTTTGCCTGCCCTATCTGGGATGATGATTCAATTTCAGCCACCCTTGGAAGTGGTGATTGTCTCCTGACTTTCATATTGCCTCTGAGGACATTGCCCAGTCCTCGACACCACCTGGCCAGGTCTGATGGGCCTTGCTCCCTGATTTCCAAGGAGGAGTAGTCATGTAAGGCCCCTTTCGCTGTGTCCAGAGTCTAGGATGCCTGCCTTCCTCTTGAGCCTCTTTCTTTCAAGCCCTTGGATCCTGCACTTCAGTCATTTTTCTCTCTCTCCCCAGTTCTTGCTATGAATGACTGACGCCCTAGAAACCAAACAGTGCTTGCCCATTTGGCTCCCATCATCAGTCTTGGCTTTCTTTCTGTAATCACTTGGTTGGATATATAGAAAATATATTGACTTTGGAGTCAGAAACACAGGTTAAAATCCTGGAATTAAATGATGTATTTTATTACATAGAACTGTGGAAATTTCCACTGAGCATCAGCTTTCTTACCTGTTTAATGGAAAAATAATAATTCTAGACTAGACAAAAGGCAGATCACTTTTCTGGAATCACTATGTCCTTTGCTACATAAAATTATAGAGTCCCTATGCTGTTTGGTACCAAATTGGCAGTCTTATTTTCTAATTATTTGTGTATCTCTTCTTCAAACTAGAATATTAGCTTCCTATATTCTCAAAATTAGACCTCTAAGCATCATTAAAACTCAATAGTAATTCAGTGTGTGGACTCTTAACTGTATAACATTTCTTACTGTAACACTCATATCAGTTATTTGCAAGTAACTCATGTGTTACAAGTTAGCTGATTCCACTGTGTGACATATTTGGCAATTTGGAAAGTTTTTTCATAGTTAGCCAAATTCTACCTTACTAATTATAAAATTTTCCTCATTTTTATTTATGTTGTATTTTTTAGGGTATTTTACAAAATTCCTTTCCACTTAGGTTTTTTTTTTTTTTTTACTTCTTTTACACATAATGATACATGCAGGGTATGAACCTAGATCACAAGTAGAGTACCCTTTAAAAATTAAAGTCAATTGTCTATTGGATTTGTAATTTTTTATTTATGATGTTTGTAACTTTGTTAAACATTCTTTGGGGGAGTGGAGATATTACCAGAAGCTATGTTTTAAACATTCCATATCTAAAGCCATATGCTATGTGAAAAGAGATGGTATTGATGGGCAGGACATGGGAATTACTCTTTCATAAATGAATCCCCAAAGCATGGACTTCCAACGCACAAATCAGTTTCTCCGCTAATTTCTTTTTTTTTTGGAGGGGCAGTTTTCGCTATAGGGTGCGTGCGCTCGCCAGACAGAGAGAGACATAGAGACAGAAAGCGAGAAATCATCCCCAGGGGGGATGGTCACACCGCAATCCCTTCTCGAGAACTCCATTCTCCTCTCAGGATTTTGGGCACACACACACATGCGCCCAGCGTGAGTTTTAAGCCACTGGGTCTGGGACGCAACCGCGGTCAACTACGTGGGGGTCCAGTGACATAGCCACTACGCCAACTGCTGGTCCCTCTGCTAATTCCTGATGGGACCTAGCAAGTTTGTTCTGCCATGACTGTGAGAACTGAGGAATTCATTAAGAGGGTCACTGCAGTTGCTAATCAACATCTAATACAAATGGAAGACTCTGAGATGCAAAATGAAAAGGACAGCATTAATAGGATCTTTTTTTTGGTGTGGGGGGGGAGGATTTAGCTATAGGGCATGTGCACTCGCCAGAAAGACAGAGGATACAGAGAGACAGAAAGCGAGAAATCACCCCCCCCCCCGGGGGCAG
>NW_006159609.1:5977700-5988389 GCF_000334495.1 Tupaia belangeri chinensis
CCCAGCGTGAGTTTAAGCCACCGGGTCCAGGACTCAAACCGCAGTCGACTATGTGGGAGTCCAACAACATAGCCATTAAGCTAACTGCTGGTCCCAGCATTAATAGAATCTTAGAACTCCAGAATGTTATACTCCAGAATGTTATATTAAGTAGTAATTACTTGGGTCCAAGATTAATATATATATAAGTTTTAAAAATAAATCTTGATCTCTGCTCTTGAATACTTCCCTGTCAGGGAACTCAATCCCACACAATCAGGCAGATCCCTAGGTGAAAAACCGATGGTACTAAAGATTTTCTTTTTTTGAAATGTCATGTTCTATTTTTTTCCCTTAGATCTAATTCCTTATACCAAGTCATTCATTCATTTGTTCATATTGTGTTTTTTTTGTTTGTTTGTTTGAAAAAAGTATTTATCAAGTGACTGTTTTATGCAAAACCTCATCCTAAGTCTTAAACATGCAATAAACAAGGGTACTGGTTTGTGCTATAAGGGGACTTAAAATATGTTGGATGAAATCAATAGTAATAGGAAAAATCACATAATATAATGAGTCAAATTATAAATGTTCTCTGATTCACAACTACCGGAGTTTTATATGGTATGGTAAGTTATGTTGAACAGTTCTGTGGTAGTGGTAGTTTTAGAGATGGTGGTGGGCCAGACACTTCCTGAGGAGATGACTTTTCAATTGAACTTTGAGGAATACTTCATGGTTAATTGAATAAGAGTTGAAAGTAGGAGCAGATACTGGAGGAGTCTGACCTGGTAGGGCCCCAGGATCTGTTTTGAGCTTTTGACCTTTGAGCACCACTTCTGGTCAGTTCAGCATGTTGGCAAGGCTGCTGTTGTATGCACCAACCTCCCCCCCCCCACCACCTAGAAACAAAGCTTGGGTCCACTCAACATGTTTGGCAAGGCCACTTGTTGTAGGCTCCAGAAACTGTGGTAGCCTTGGTGGGAAGCGACCCCCCTCTGACTCCCTAATATACTACTATAAAATAATTATATAGCTCTCTTATACATCCTGAGTATATGATAAGATTTTCCAGGAAGTCCCCCGACCTCTCTCCTTTGCTCTGACCACCTACTGTTAATTACAGTGCTTCACTCCAGCACGGTCACAATAGAGGGTGTGCTGAAGTCATATCTAGGCAGAAATCTTATTGACCTTTGGAAGACCCTTCAAGATACATTTAACATAAGCTTAAAAATAACCTTTTAGGCTGAAACAGGCCCAGGGCACTTCTACCCCACTATGGCTAGTGTTCTAACAGAATACATAACAGTGGTGCCACAGGCACAATAGAACATTTTAAGTATGCCACAAACTCACCTTAAAGTTCTTCATGAACTTGTTAGTCATTTTACCTCCAGTTGAAAAAGCTGTCCCCGTCCTTACCAAGTAAATTATAGTTTCACCCCTTTAAAAATATGTTAAGATTCCTTGAATTAAGTTTTAAATCCCTATAAAATTATATAAGTTCCATTCTTTATTGAGATCCATAAGAACTAATATCTTACTTGAGATTTTCTTTTCTCAGCATTATTCTCGGTAATCACAAAATGGCTGCTGTGCCACATCAGCTGATAATTATCTCTGTTTGCTGGGGCTGCTTTCCCCAAACTGCATTCCCTGAAGACGCTTACATCAAATGAACAATTGCAGAACTGCACTAGACCCACCCTTAATCCAACCCTAAATGAAACCTATGCTCCCTATTGTTAAAACTTTATGAGCTGATAATCAGAACACGTAGCCCCTCACCCATTTACTTGCATGTATCACATTTTCAATAAAAAGACACGATGATTCCTAGCAGTGGTCACTCTTCAGAGAGCGATCTCTGAGGGGTGTCCGACTCAGGACGTGCATGAAAAGGCACCGAGGCCTTAGTCTTCTTCCTTTCCTGTGCCGCCTCCGATGAGTCAACCCACCCCCGCTGAGGCTGGACCCCTGGCAAGATACAAGCCTTCTGAACAGAGAATAATCTATGAAAAAATTTTGAATTGGTGTGGGCAGGATTAGGGCAAGGATAATGACCCTAGCCCTTTGGCTGTGCATGGCTGCTCTCTGAAATCTTTTCAATCCACACATCTTTGAATCCTTCAGCCCTTTCTCACATTGTGTGAGTTTCAGACCTCTCGCCCTCACCTTTGCTCCCCTTTGGCCATGCTCCAGCATGTCTTTGTCTTTTTAACATATGTTCGGAATAACAGCATGAGAGTCAGGTGCGTTAGTCAAAAAAATCAATGCCTCTGAGTCTCAATATGGAGGGGCGGAGTTCACTTGATATCTTACAAAATATGAGGATAGCCAAGATGTATAGGAATAGCCTAGAAACTGCTGGGCTTGTTATTCTCTACATTCCTCTACTTCTCCTCCCCTTGATAATATTTTAAAAGGTGAAAAAGAAGCACAATTGATGATTTTGAAATCAGCTTTCAAGTAATTTGGGCCAAAATAAATAGCATTTGGATGTAGGACCAAAAAAAAAAAACAAAAAAACAAAACAAAACAAAAAAGAACAGAGGGATTAAGGGATTTCATTTATTTCTATAAGCTCTGCATTTTAACAATATATTTTCATATAGTGCACCTCTTTTCTCTCACTTGGAAGTTCCACAGGGCCTATTTCTCTTCATAAATAGTTCTCACCCTAGCCTGGGAAATGTCACCACTGGCAATGAATTACTGCAGGTGGATTGAGTGCCAAGCAACTCCCAAAGAGCCCTGGAAGCTAAACTCTAATAGATAAAAGGAACTATTTAAAAAGGTGAGGGTGGATCCAGTAAATAAATTTGACTAGTGTTAAGCATTTAATATGGTGGTGGCTCCTTGGAACCAGTATATCAAATGTATATTGGCACAGTACCCACTTGAGTTTTAAGTCCAGGAAGCCCCAACCAGGCTGTTTGGCATTAAATTGTAAATGACAAGTTCTGATGGACCTGCCAACTTGAGGAGGTTTACTTAAAAGCAAATAGAAAAGGCTGAAAATTCTTTCATTTTATTGATTTATTTTTTGAAGAGTTTTTGCCTTAGAGGGTGTGTGCTCACTGGAGGGAGAGAGAGAAAGACAGAGACAGTGAGAAGAAAAGTGAGAAATCACCCCTTAGGGGGACTGGCAATGTCTCATCCCTTTTCCTTCATTCTCCCCAGCATACTGGGCATGCATGCACATATGCATGGCGTGAATTCCAAGCTACCAGTCCAGGACTCGAACTGTGGTCAGCCATGTGGTCAGTCAGCGACATAACCACTATACCATCTGTTGGCTCCCAGTTTCTCTTATTAATAAGATAATGTTCAGTTGGAGAGAAGAGGAAAGGCAGTGACATAGTCAACACTTTTGGAACCAAACGGACCTGAGTTTAGTTTACTGCCTTGTTACTTATTGCTGTGTAATCTTTGAGAAAATTACTTCACTAATTAGTAAATGGCAGTCACTTGTATTTCTGGCTTATTTTAGGTCAGGTTCCCAGGAAACAAACTGGGATGGAGATTTGCATTGAGGTCATTTGTTGTGAGCTATTCTTGGTTACAGCAGCTACAGGAGTATAAGAGAAACAGGACTGGAATGAGAATGAAGTTATATATTTTCCATCCCTTCCTTTAATCATCTGCAGTTATATCCATTTCATTTCTCTAGGTCACCTGAAAGTGATTACTAAACAGAATATTAGGGGAATGGTTGTAGGTATTCCACATGCCAAGGATTCCAGGAAGCAGGCATGCGCTAAGTGGGAGGGCGATCTGCAGTGCTGTTGTATTTGAGACAGAGGCCTCAACTGCTCTGATGGAGAGTTGTGACACAGGAATGGCACCTCAGAAGTGTGCCACATTGAAGCAAAGGAGCTGGGTCTTTGCTCAGCTGTGCCAAGCAGACACCAGATGCTGGCTGCCTTTGAGGGTGCAACTTTGGTCAAAACAGCTCTTTGAATTTCCAGAGGGTTAATCAGCTATGAGCCATAGACAGACAACACTCTTGGTAGCTAAGGGATCAGAGCCTTGGTTTCAAATAGTCTACCATTTGCACTGCTTGGATCTCTTACTTCTTATGATAATTTTATACCATCTGGAAACAGTGTTTCCTTGTTCTGTTGGTCACTTCCTAGGGATACTTATGAGAGCGAGGCTGATGAGATAACATATAGCCCCTCCCACTAGAGATACAGAACAGGGTGTAATTGATACTCATTTTCTTCCATCATTGTCATTCTGGATTCTCAGTTCCTTATTTACCATTTCTGCTGGTAAGATCTCTTAAACCTTCATCCTTAAGAAATTTGAGCTCTTTCCACCATGTCTTACTTGCATCATGGAACAAAATAAAAAGCATAAATCATTGAAACAAAAACATAAAAACATAAAGTAATTAACTCTCAGATTTTATTCACTAAAAAGATTAAAATCAACTGAAAATGCCTCACAAAGTAACCAGCAGTGAAAGATAAACATTATAAGTTATCAACATTAAGAATAAAGGGGAGGGAGGTTATATTAGAAAGCCTATTGATTTTAAAAAATAACAAATTGGTCAACCCAGATGAAATGTTCACATTTAAATACACACACACACACACACACACACACACACACACACACACACAACTTACTGGAATAGATAGAAAGTAATATAAATAGAAAATGTGACCAGATCTGATCTATATTTATTAATGAAATTCCTTGTCAAGACCTCATCACATGAAGAAAATTCTGGATATAAATTTTTTTTCCCCCTCGCTGGGAATTCTATTAAACGTGCAACCAAGAAAAAAAAAACAAAACACTGAAACACTGGTACAGTAATACTACAAATATTCTTTCAGAAATATAGTAGTAACAAAAATCTTGAAACCTGTTTTATAAGGTCATTATAACCTGATACCAAAACCTGACAAAGAAGGGAAAGGAAAATAAATTAATAGGAAAATACCTCTATAATCATAGATTCAACTAATAGAAGAATATTAACTACTTGAATTCAGTATGCTATAATGATCAAGAGGAAGTTAGCTCAGAGATGCAAGTCTGGTTTATAATTTGGAAACCATTCAATATAATATTATTAACCAAAGCAGGGAGGGAAAGCGTATGATCATAGATACAGAAAGAATATTCAACAAAAGATAGTGCTAATTATGATGAAAACTCTATATAAACAGTTTTGGAATACCAGAAAACTTTCTCAGTGGGATAAGGAACATCTGCCACACAAGCCAAATAAAAATTATTCATCATACTTAGTGAAATACTGAACACTTTGTCCCAGAGATCTTTTCAAGATAGGCATGTCTGTTTTCAGCATTGACTAGGAAGTCAGTATTATACTGGAAGAGCTAGCCATTACACTAAGGCATAAATACTGAAAACAAACAAACAAAACAAAAAACTCTTTTTACAAGTGACATAAGTTTATGTAGAAAATCCTGAAGGAATAAAGAAAAATGCTAGTGCTGGGACCAGCAGATGATGTAATGGTCATGTCTGGACTCTAATGTAGTCAACTGTGATTTAAGTCCTGGACCTGGTGCTTGAAACTCATGCCAGGTGCATGTGCCTACGTGTCCAAAATCCTGAGAGGAGAATGGAGGAGAAGGGATTGCAGCACAACTGTCTTGGGGGGCGGGTGAGTGGTGGTTTTTCCTCACTTTGTCTCTCTGTCTCTCCGGCCAGTGCATGAGCCCTATAGCTTAAATCTAGAAAATAAAACAAAACAAAAACTAGTACTAAAAGATAAATTTAGCAAGTTTTCAAGATACAAATTTCCTATGAAACTTGGAATGGTAATTTGGACAATAACATTTAAAAATCAATTTAACAGCATAAAAATGTAAAATAATTTAGGCAATGATATGCTAGATATTTGAAAACTAAACATTTCCGGCTAAAGAAGACATAAATAAATGGAGAGATATACCTTGATCCTGGATTCAGAATCAACATATTTAAGGTATTAATTTTTTCTATATTAGACTATAGTTTCATTTTTTAAACAAAGATTTTTGCTATAGGGCATGTACACTCACTAGAGAGACAGAAAGAGAAAGAGAGATAGATAGAAAGTGAGAAAGCACCCTCCTCCCCAAGAGGATGGCCACATCACAATCCCTTCTTCCTCATTCTTTCAGGATTTTGGACATACACATACCATGGTTCACTACGTGAGAGTCCAGTGACATAACCACTATGCCATCTGATGGTCCCTAGTCTAAGATAGTTTCAATGAAGTCTTATTCATAATTCTAGCAGAATTTGCATTGAACTTAAAAAACTTTTCCTAAGCATTATATAAACATGCAAAGGACTTGTAATAACCAAAACAATCTTAAGAGCAAATAAAAAAGCTTTAGTACTTACATTACTGATGTTAGGACTTATTAAAACAAGGCCAGAATGATCAAGTGTAGTATTAGCATATTAATAAACATAAACAGAAAGCATATATATACACATACATACACACACACATAAAACATAATGGAACAGGGACCAGCAAATGGCTTAGTGGTTACGTTGCTGGACTCCCACATGGCCGACTGCGGGGTGAGTCCCTGATCTGGTGCCTTGAAAATCATGCTGGGCATGTGTGTGTGTGTGTGTGCTCAAGATCTGGGGAGGAGAATTAAAGAGAAGAGATTGTGCAATGGCCATCACCCCTGGGGGAGTGATTTCTCCCTTTCCCTCTCACTGGTGTCTGTGTGTCTCTCCAGCATGCACATGTACCTAAGGCAAAAACCTAATAAGAAAAAAAAAATTCAATGGAATACAGTGAGGATACCAAGGTAGGCTGATAGTAAATTATTGTTTTTTAGTTTTGGAATTTTGAAATTATAATTTTTAATTGACATTTAATAGTTATACACATTTATAGGATACATTGAGTTTTTTTTTAAAGTATATTTGTATATTTATTTTACAAGTACAAGTCAGAGTGACAGCATTCCAGCAAGGGTCTTAATGCCATAATCCACCACCAGGTTCAGCCAGTCCCAGGTCATGGGCACATGCAAATGTTTGACATTTAAACAAATAATAAACACACACACTTTGATCTACCAGTTTTATTTCTAGTTGTTCATGAAGAGAAAAAAAAGTTCACCCCCAAATTTTTTCTGCTATATCCATATAAACTTACTCTTTCTTTAAAAAGAATTATTTAATTTTATGTATTATTTTTAAAAATTTGCTAGAGTACATGCACATTCACCAGAGACAGACAGAGATACAGAGAGAGTGAGAGAAAGGGAGAGGGAAAGTAATAAAGCAGGCCACCAGGTCCGGCCCCCTGGACGTCCAGTGCCTCAACCACCATACCACCTGCTGGCTCCAATATAAATTTATTCTTAATAACCCCAAACTGGCAGCATGCCCCTTAACAGGAAAATTTTGAAAAGCATGTTGTAGTACATTTACATCTTGATATGATACTTAGCAGTTAAAAAGAAAAAAAATCAGGGAACCAGCAGTTAGCATAATGGCTATGTCGCTGGACTCCCACATAGTCGACTGCAGTTTGCATCCCGATGGCTTAAAACTCATGCCGGGCGTGTGTGCATGCGTGCCCAAGATCCCGAGAGGAGAATGGAGGAGAAGGGATTGCGGCGTGACCATCCCCTCTGTGGGGTGATTTCTCGCTTTCTGTCTCTATGTCTCTCTGTCTGTCTGGCGAGCACACGCGCCCTATAGCGAAAACCTCTCAAAAAAAAAAAAAAAAGAAAAAGAAAAAATTACACACAGGAAGGAAGGTTTATGAATCTCACAGGCTCTATGGTGAGGAAATCCCACCACATGAAAGAATTCCATTTTATGGAGTCTAGAATAAATAGAACTAAGATATGGTTAAACAAATTTAGAAGAGTAGTTACATATAGGATAATAATATTTGAGAAGGAGTAATAGAGGACTTTCTATGACAATAAAAAATGATATATGTTATGTATTTGTAATAGTTATTGAGTAGTGTGTTTAAGATTAGTGTATTTAATAATATAATTCTTAAAAAAAAGAAAAGGAAAGATAAAAAGAAACCATAAGCACACACTTGAGATGCTAAGTCTACAAATATGTTTCACTATACCATTAGTGGAAGAGGCCATGAGAAATAGGGACCTGTCTTTCTGATCTCTGCATAGTATTTTTTGCTTACAGCAGTGTTTTACATTTATAGAAAATATACTAATACATTTTGTATGTATTAGGAATTAGTTACAGGTGCTGGAAATTATAAATTTAGCTTTAGGTAACCTGGAGCCATGTGATCTCTTGAAATAGAAATGAGTCAGATATTAAGAGTTAAATAGAATAGGGAATCCTGAATGCATAAGTGTATTCTTCAAATCAGATTGTTTTTACCCACTCAAACCACCTCCAAAATAGCATGGACATCTTTGACAGAGAGAGACAGAGAGAAAGCGAGAAATCACCCCCCAGGGGGGATGGTCACGCCGCAATCCCTTCTCCTCCATTCTCCTCTCGGGATCTTGGGCACGCATGCACACGCGCCTGGCGTGAGTTTTAAGCCACCGGGTCCAGGACGCGAAACGCAGTTGACTACGTGGGAGTCCAGCGACATAGCCATTACGCTAACTGCTGGTCCCTCTGCCCTGTTGTTGATACTGTGTTCGGATGTTGCAGAAACAGTCTGCTGAGAAACCAAGGGCCACTCATAGAGTAGGAGAGCTCAGGGTTATTAAACTGGTGCACCCAGAAGAGCTCGTACTCCAAAGTCCAGGCCTCTGACTTGGGGACTTTATAGGGGTCATATAGGTTTCTGGTTTGGGGGAGGGTAGGTCCACTTCAGGGTTCACTAGTACTGAAGACAAAGGAAAGGAGATAAGTTGCAAAACAGCTCCTAATCTTCCCTAGTTTGAAAACATTCTAAGAGACTGGCACTCTGTTGAAACAGGCAGTTTATAGAAGTGGAACAGTGGTCAGTTAGATCATAAATACTTTTTATTTGCAAGCAGTTTTTAGAAGTGGAGTAGTGTTTAATTAGATAGCAAAAAGGATCCATATCACGGATAACTGAATTGGATTACGTGTTGTGAGCAACTCTTTAATTCGTTCAGTGGAGCATTACCTACTATGTAACAAGATTTTATGAGAGTGGAAACCAATTGGTATTTGTTAGTTCTACTATGTGTCAGATTCTGGCGTATTCTTTTCTTTCCTTTTTTTTTTTTGATGGGGGGTGGTTTGCTGTAGGATATATGTGTGTGCTGGAGAGAGACAGAGAGAGATAGTGAGAGGGAAAGTGAGAAATCACCACCCTACATGATGGCCATGCCACAATTCTTTCTTGTCCTGGAATTTTGGAGATGCATGCACATGTGCCCAGTGTGATTTTCAAGCCACTGGGTTCAGAACTTGAATCACAGTCAACCATGTGGGAGTCCAGCACCTGCTGGCCCTGATGTATCATTTTCAAATTATCTTGTCTCATCTACTTTTTTAAATGAATTATTTTAATTTATTTACTTCCATTTGTTACTACTATTACTTTTTCATTTAATCAGAGAGAGAGAGAGAGAGAGAGAGAGATAGAGAGACAGAGAGCAAGCGAGCAGGCGAGAGAAAGGGAAAGTGAGAAAGCAAGCCACCAGGTCCAGAACTCGAACTATGGTTGGCCATGTGGGAGTCCAGCACCTTAACCTACATGCTACCTGATAGCCCTGTCTCATCTACTTCTGATAATCACTTTGTGAAATAGAAGTTGTTGCATTTAATTTAATTTGAATCTAAAAGCCTTTGAAACTTTTGCTGTAATTTCAAGAAAAAGTTTGCTTAAACTTGGTTCTATTGTTATGTAAAATTTTATCACTCTTTTTCTCCACTGATCTTTCTTCATATTTTATCTTGTGTAGACCGTGCTTATAAAGTGTGATATCCATTTTTTCATTATTAGAAAACATGACACCATGGCACAGATGTGATGCTTAGCTGGTCATATTTACAAATAATCTCATGAATTGGTTGAGTGGGCAAGAACTACAAGACACAGAGAGATGGTGATATTTTCCTCGATTACTCTGTTGTGGTTTGAGAACACATTTTTATTTTGCTAAATGGTGATTTCTCTCTCTCCCTTTGCTTATTTTGCTCCCATCTGTTTGTTTATTGAGCAAAGCTTCTTTTGAGCTGGCTCTGTGACAGGCATTGTTCCAGGCACTGGAACTTTAATGATGAGAAACACAGACAAGGCTTGTGTTCTCATGAAGCTTGCGCTCTATTGAGCGGAGACAGAAAATAAATAAATGAGCAGAATCTCAACTTGCTAGGAGTTCTAAGGATAAAACCATGCATGACAACCTAGCAGAGTGGTAAGAGTAGGAGGTAGTTTCCTCAGCCTGGGTAAACAGGCTTTTCTGAGTAAGTAGAAATTAAATTGAGATTGATTGGTGAGTGAGACCAGTGATGAATAGATCCAGGGAAGAACATTTCAGACTCAAGAATGATAAATGCAGAGACCAGCAGTTAGCATTAATGGCCATGTCACTGGACTCCCACGTAGTCGACCACGGTTCGAGTTCGGACCTGGTGGCTTAAACTCACACCGGGCGCGTGTGCGTGCGTGCCCAAGATCCCGAGAGGAGAATGGAGGAGAAGGGATTGCGGCGTAGCCATCCCCCCTGGGGGGTGATTTCTCGCTTTCTGTCTCTCTGTCTCTGTCTGTCTGGCGAG
>NW_006159609.1:5988509-6010275 GCF_000334495.1 Tupaia belangeri chinensis
AAAATTCACGCCAGGCGCGTGTGCGTGCGTGCCTAAGATCCTGAGAGGAGAATGGAGGAGAAGGGATTGCGGTGTGACCATCCCTTCTGGGGGGTGATTTCTCCCTTTCTGTCTCTATGTCTCTCTCTGTCTGTCTGGCACACGCACGTGCCGGGGTGGCGCCCGGCCCTTTAAAAAAAAAAATCTGAAAAAAAAAAAAAAAGAATGATAAATGCAAAGCCTTGTGGCAGAAGTGATTGTGTTGAGGTATCCTTCCGAGGCCAGTGTCACTGAGACACACTGAGAGAGGGGAACTGACAAGGGATGAGATAATAGAGAAAACATGCCCACTGTTGTTTGGAAGCACTGTGGTGTTTAAAGTGTGTGGATAACAACATCTGATTTACTTGTTTAACAACATTCCTCTTGCTTTAAAGAAGCAAAAATGACCAGTTAAGTTACCAGTGTAAGCTAGGTAGAAGATGTGGTGTAACAAGTACAAAATAGAGAGAATTAAACATATTTTAGATGTAGAGCTGAAAGCACTTGTTGATGATTGGGACAAAGAGAGGTGTATTTTTAAAATCATAGGCCAAGATAATTAGTATTGTTTAAGAAATAGTGACTGAAGGTGTTGCCTGCACTAGATGTTCCTAGCTTGTGTTGGTATCCTAGTAGTGAAAATGTTCCAGTCTTGCCCTATAATAGATTTTGATTTCATCTCAGATTTTCTGACTTCACCTCAGACTTCTGAATTTCAGGGATGAGCTTAGGACTCCAAATTTGGTAAGTCCAAGAACCATTTATATGCTAAAAGCACACTTGTTTACCCAGTGTAGAAATAGGGAGAGGAAATAAAAATGGGACTTTCTTTCTTTCTTTGTTTTTTTTTTTGTTTTTTTTTTTTTAAAGAGATTTTTACTACAGGATGATTGTGCTTGACAGAGAGACAGAAAGCGAGAAATCACACCCCCGGGGGGATTGACCATGTTGCAGTCTGTTCGCCTCCATTCTCCTCTTGAAATTTGTAGCATGCACACACACATGCCTGGTGTGAGGTTTTTTTAATTTTTTTTAATTTAATTTAATTTTTTTAAAGAGGTTTTTGCTATAGGGCGTGTGTGCTTGCTTGCCAGAAAGACAGGGAGACAGAAAGTGAGAAATCAACCCCCAGGGGGGATGGCCACACCAGAATCCCTTCTTCTCCATTCTCCTCTCAGGATCTTGGGCAAACATGCACACGTGCCTGGCATGAGCTTAAGCCACTGGGTCTGGGACTCAAGCAGCGGTCGACTACATGGGAGTCCAACGACATAGACATTATGCTAACTGCTGGTCTTAGTTCCCGCTTATTGACCAGTTTGCTTAATGACCTTGTCACAGGAATAGAACTTGATCATTAGATGAGGAGTGCTTGGATACTTATGTTTGATTAATATTTGAAACATACACCAAAGTAGTTGAATAAAGGGGAACTTTTTTTAAACCAATAATATTGAAACAGTTGCATATTTTTATGAGGAAAGAATGAACTTCAACAGTTAAGCCTGAAAGCTAGCACATCAATCTTTTACAAGAAATAAGAGAAATAACTTCGTAGTCTTGGAGTAGTTAAATATTTCTTAAAAATTAGAGAAGTTCCAATAACCATTAAGAAGTAATTTTTTTTTTTTGAGAGGTTTTTGCTATAGGGTGTGTGCACTCGCTAGAAACACAGAAAGAGACAGTGAGAGAGAAAGCAAGAAATAACCCAGGGAGTATGGCTATGGCACAATCCCTTCTCCTCCATTCTCCTCTCCGGATCTTGGGTACGCATGCACACATGCCCGGAGTGATTTTAAGCCACTGGGTCCAGGACTCGAACCGTGTTCGACTACATGGAGTCCAGTGACATAGCCAACTGCTGGTCCTAAGAAGTAATTTATTAAGTGGGCTTTATAAAACTTTAAAATTTCTGTTCAGGAAATATATTATTTAAATGAAATAGACAAACCACAAATGAGAACATATTTCTGAAATGTATCTAGCAAAAGTCTTGTATCCAAAATATGTAAAGAATTCCTGTAAGTCAGTAATAAAAAGTCAAGTAATATAATTTTAAAAATGTGATTTGAATGAACAACACATGATATATGAATGACCTGTAACCCTTTAAAAAATCATTGGTCATTGTGGCAGTGAAAATTAAACGATCCATGTTGGGTAGAAAGTCTCTCTTCTTGACTGTGGTCAGAGACTGTGAATGTGGCAGAACAGTCACTTTCTTGAATAGATTACAGTAAACAAGGCTCTGCCCTCATAGACTGCAGTGAGATTCTCCTCCAGGCTTTGGAGAATGTAGCTGCCATGTTATGAGTCAACTACATGGTAAGGCCTTGTGAGCATCTTACAGAAGCTACAAGCAAGCCCTAGTTGACATCCTGTAAGAAAACGGGGACTTTAGGCTTGTCAACTACCTGAATGAAGGAACTTGAAAGATGGCTGCAAGTTCCAGATGAGAACTCATCTGCACATATTAGTCATGTGAGACCCCTAGCAGAGAACTCTGTTGCATCATGCTAGGCCTCACACCCACAGAAACAGTGACATAATGAATGGATTTTGTTTTAAGCCGCCAGATTTGTGGTAATTTATTACACAACAATAGATGAATGCACACTTGGTATTTATCATTCTCCTTTTACTGAAATGTATTCAATAGTTTTCACCTGCAGATCCTTTGAACTCTTTTTTCTTTCATTTTGATCTTCCTGACAATGTGATATATAAGTTGTAAAACCCTGCTTGCTATGTTTGTAGAGAGAAAGAAGTGAAGTACTCCATCGTGTTGTAATTAATCTGAGTCTCCACTGAGTCCAAAGTCCAGGTTTGCAAATCGTAGTGTCCTTTTATTCAGCCACTGTATACTTCATGCACGTTACTAATTTTATTCTCATTCCAAGAAAGCCTGTCTCATTAATTTCTCTGGGCTCTCACCTCCACTAAAGAAATGTTGTTTTAGATTATGTTATTCTGGTTCTACAAACTGATATTTTTTCCCCAGTGTTGAAGCTCATTTACTTACTGCTAACACAAAGGTGTAATTCCTCAGGTCTCTCCCTTCTATTTCTGTTTTTGACGGTGCATTAAGAAACATCTAGGGCAATTTTCGAAGTGTGTCAAAAGATTGGATTCATTAAAGTAGCCACGCATTTTATTCATGAAAATTGAAATACAGACAAGTAGATTTTAACTGAGGACCCAAAATGCCTTCCTCAGATACACGGATTAAAGTAGTTTGCTTTTAACTTATTTCTCTGAGTTATTCAGCTCTCACTTCTCAATTCTGAGCTTAGTGGAAAGCTGAATACTAATTTCTGATGGGAACAAAAGGTCATCAATGAAAGCCTTTCAGAAAAGAGCTATTATCACTACAGTCTCACTTCCAATCAAGATTTGCTGGACTCATTATTAAACAATAGTTCATGTTAAGCTAGATTTCAGCCATATTAATGTGATTCTGTTCATGTGACAGACAGTTTTGGAGCAGGGTCTTGACTAAGGATTTTTGAGATATTGCATGATTCACGATTGCTCAGCAGAAAGATGTTAGAATGAAGCCAGGAATCTGGACTTCTGCTTTGGTTCTCTCACTTGTCCACAAACCTAATAAAAATAAATTGCATTATGTATATTTTAGGTTTACAACATGATGTTATGTGATACATAATGATACAGAAATACATATAGCTACATATAGGCAGTGTCATGGTTATTATGTGAAGATCAACACACCTGTTGTCTCATACTGTTACTTTTTTGTGACATGATCAGATACATTTTACCTTTTGTGTGTGTATGGTAGAGGGCGCATGTGCTTTCCAGAGAGAGAAACAGAGACAGAGAGAGGGAGAGGAAAAAATACCCCTCATGGAGAATAGTTATGCCATAATCCTTTGTCTTCCACTTCTGCCTCCTTTCAGGATTTTGGGTAGACTCACATATATGCCTGGCATGTTTTTCAAGCCACCAGGGCTTGAACTCAAACCACACAATTAGGCCGTCTTAGTACTGCTTTTACAGTATCTGTGAATTTTGTTATGCTCTGTTTTCATTTTCATTTATTTCAAGAAATTTAAAATTTCTCTTCTTAATTACTTTAATGATACAGTGGTTGCTCAGTAAGATGTGGTTTAAATGATGTATATTTGTACACTTTCCAAAGTTTCTTTATTTTATTTTTTGCTTCTGTCATTGAATTCTCTGGCTCTAAGATTTATGTTTGGTTCTTTTTTGGTAATTTCTATTTATTTGTTGAATTTCTCATTCAGATCATGTATTTTCCTGTTATTTTAAAATTATCTATTAGTGTTCTTTTCTATGTCACTGAGTTTCTTTATGATCATTATTTTTAATGTCTTTTTAGGCATTTTGTAGATTTACTTCTTTTTGGGTCTGTATTTAGAGAATTCCTTTGTTCCTTCTGTGTATCATGTTACTTTGTGTTACACATTTCTTGTGTCTCTGCCGATATTTACACCTCTTTAAAAAGGGATTTTTGCCTTAGGGCACATGCACTTGTCAGAGAGAGAGACAGAGACAGTGAGAGGCAAAGTGAGAAATCCCCCCTCCCCCCCAGGAAAGATGGCCATGCCACAATCCCTTCTCCTTCATTCTTTTCCTGGGATCTTGGGCATGTGCACACACACACACACACACACACACACACACACACACACACACCAGTGTGATTTTGAAGCTACCAGATCTGGGACTTGAACCGCAGTCGGCCATGTGAGAGTTCATTGACATAATCGCTACACCATCTGTTGGCCATGATATTTACACATCTGATGGAACAGTTGCCGCTACCAATTTTATGAAGTAATTTCATGTTGAAACATGTTCTCCTGTTAATAGGTCCCAGGGTGGTGGTTTGGGTAGTGTGCTGTTGGCTTTGGTTCTAGGTAGGTGTAGTAATGTAGTCTCCCTGCAGTTTATTCAGCTGTAACCTGCATCTGTAAGGCCTACAAATATCTCAGTGGTCTGGGTTGCAGGGGTATGTGGGTCTGGTCTACCAGCTGGGACCTGGCTTTCTTAAAGTTAGGGGATATTTGGAGATGGGCAGGGCTTCTCATGTGCTACTTATGTGGAGGTACTGTTGAGGATCACAGAATGCCTGGGTGCTTATCGACCATAAGGAGAGTGAGCTGCTTTGTTTAGAATCAGACAAAATTGGGAAAATGGCCCTCTCCAAACATCCTTTCAGAGCCTTTCCTTAGTTTGTGTACCTCTTTTCTAAGGTAACTACTCTCATCTGCCCTGCCCCCAAAATGTCCCCAGGAAATAACCTCTCCTGAATCTCATGTTAGGTAAGCCATTCCCTGACAACTTGAGGGCTTGTTACGTTTCCTCCCTGCCACCAACATTAAAAGATACTGCCCAAAATAAATCTTACAGTTATATTCTGCTTTGTCTTACACCTTAAAATTTCATTTATTTATTCTCTGAGAGAGAAAGAAGATAAGAGAAGGGGAGAAAGGGAGAAAGAAAGGCTGACAAACAGACACCTCCAATAGAGTTCTCATGCCACGATCCACTCAGCTCAGCTGGTCAGGATTGTGGGCATACATGTGTGTACCGAATATGCACAGGAAGATCTCAGAATGCAACCCCTAGACCACCCAATGTGGCTTCAGCTTTGCGGCGCACTGTGTTACCGCTGTGGCCATGGCCGGCCTGTCTTAAACTTGTGTTGATTTCATTTTTCTTTGAAATTTATTTAAGTAGCACTTTGAACCAAATGCTATACTAACAGTAGAACGTGGACCTAAATGTGCGGGTGTCTGTGTTCAGGGAGCACATACGGTATTGTGGTGACTGAAGTACCATGCGATACATTCACGGGTAAAGATAATGAGATGAACACTTCTATTATCTCTAGAAAGAGCAGTGAGGAATCCCCAGGTATTTCCCTTTATGAGGTACAGAGGGGACCGAAGGGCATATAACCAGCCTCTTTTTATTGCACTAGAAGGTCAGTTGCTTGGGCGTGGGTAGAAAAATTTTAGTGGCATCTGTGGCAGAGACAAATAATATAGGGAAGTCAAGGTGCTAAGAAGGAATTTTAGCATATTATACTTTTATTTTACCTTCAAAAATGAAAAAAATAAAATGAGTCTCAGTTGTAAATTTTTACTAAATAAGGCTTGCAACCTACCAACCTGATTTCTCAGTTCTCTGTCTTTGCTTCACTTTTCTTCATGGCCTTATACCTTTTCAGAGGTATTGCTAGGTTGTCTTATATTCTCCAAGAGCTGGGAACAAATACATGAACTGCTTCGATACTACTTTTGACTCTTGTATTCACTATGAATGAATCATCAGACTGAAACGAGCCTCTGAAGTCTCATGTTCATTTGATCAACAGCTGTTTTGTGAAAAGGTGAATGATTTTTTTCTGTTTGTGAAATCATGAGAAGAGTCTCAAGAGAGATGGCATCTGATGAGGGAAAATAAGACTTTTACAGAGATTTAAAAGGAGGAGGATTAGACACAGAAGGGGAGGGAAACAAGAAGTATTAGGAATGTGATTAATCAGGAGGTGCACAAGAAGCAGGCCAGAGCAAGAAATTCAGAGTAATGGAGTGGATTGATGTGTGAGTGTGTGTCTGTGTTTTTGCGTATGTGTCCATGTGAGAAGAGAAATGAATGGTTTACTCTTTCCTTATTATTATAGTCTTTTGCTAGACATTGGCTTATTTCTAGTCTGTTGCTACTTTAAACAACAGGGCAATGCTTCATCCAGGAAACAATCCCTGACTTTTGACTGCTTGACTTAAGATTTTTTGACTTTTGATGGTGTGAAAGTGATACTTACTAAGTAGAAAGCATACTACTAGTATACATTCCCAGTTTGTTTTCTACTTTCAGTATAAGATTCAATAAATTATATTATAAAACACACTTTTAGTTAGTTGACTAGGTTAATTTCTAGGTTAATATAAGGGATCTGAGCATGTCTAAGGCAGGCTAAGCCTTGTTATGATTCATGTTTGGTAGGTTAGGTGTACTAAATGCATTTTCAATTTAACAAAAAAAATTTTTGACAGATTTTTGCTATAGGGCGTATGGGCTCACCAGAGAGACAGACAGAAAATGAGAAGTCACCCCCCCCAGGGGGAGTGGCCATACCACAATCTCTTCTCCTCCAGTCTCTCAGGATCTGGGGCACACATGTACATGCACCTAGCATGAATTTTAAGTCGCCAGGACTGGAACTGTGGTCAGTTATATGGGAGTCCAGTGACATAACCATTATGGCATCTGTTATTCCCTCAATTTAACACAATTTTTAACGTATGGAGACATTATTAGGTTGTGCAGAAGTTTCCTAACTTGATGTAATTCCTTTTGTTTATTTTTGCTTATTTATTTATTTATTTATTTTTTGTTGACTGTGACTTTGATGTCATCTCTAAGTAGTCATTGCTGAATCCAAGATCATCAAGTGTTTTCCCTATGTTTTCTTCTAAGGGCTCCATAGTTTTGGGTCTCACATTTAGATTCTTTGTTTTTTGTTAAATTTTGTATATTGTGTAAGATAAAGATTTTGATGCCTTGATCTTCAGGGGTAGCCTAGTGTCTGGGTCTGTAGAACTAGGCCTGGAAACTGAGTCTGGAGATGAAAACTTGAAATCCAAGCCGATTGGCCCTGGCCTGAAGCTCGTGTTCATGGGCATTGGCCTGATGTCTGGAGCCATGAGGGCTTGCCTGGAGCTGTGGAAGGCTTGGAACCTAGGTTTTCTATGGGTGTTGGTCTTAGTGGGAGGGTGGAATTCAGGACTTGGAGTAGGGCCAGGCACTGTAGAAGGCCTACAGTATCTTACTGTTTTAATTCTTTTCTTTAAAAATTAATTGATTGCTTTCATGAGTGAGAGAAACAGAGAGCAAGAGAGGGAGAGAGAGAGAGAGAGAGAGACAGAGACAGAGATACAGCACCCCAAACTGCAGCCCATCCTTGGCCTCAGCTAGCCTGCAACAGGGGCACACGCATGCCCCGTGCACTCAGGGAGGTCTCTGGATGTGAACGAGCAGTCTTTCTAGGTGGGACTGCCTCATAGAACATCACATTTTACTCTTGTGCCCCGTCCAGCCTTCTTTTCTTATATTTGTGTTCCACTCGGGCACAATAATTTCTCACCTGGAACCCCTTGGCTCTTTGGGAAGTATTTTTAAGTGTGAATATTCAAACTGATGTTTCTGTGAGGGAAAGGGTACTAGAAACTGTTCTTCCATCTATTACAATTGCTTTTTTTTAACTACTGTTCTAACCCCATATTTTGAAACAATGTTATCCTAAGATCAAATTTATGACTTAGCAATTTTCAAAATTGTAGATTAAATTTATCAGTTAGTAATTTTCATACACTAGTGAAATGAACCTAGTCAACTAACTAAAAGTGTATTTTATAATCAAGTACCTTGAGTATGTGTTAACCATAGTGTTTTTACATGTTGCCACTCTGAGTTGGAGAAAATTTGCCTTGGTATTTTTTCTGCTTCACGTACCTAGTAAATGTTTAATTTTCATGACTTGTTTTGAATATTTAAAAATAGTTTCCAGAAAACTGATTGACTAATGGATAATTAGGAAAATAAGAATAAATGCTGGATACCATTGGATTAAAGGGCACCTAAAATATCTTCAAAATTTAGATATTCATGAATTTTTTTGTCTTTATCATGAATGATAATTTGTAGGAATTTTTGTTTAAAAGAACTAAGAGCCTGCATATCATACTAGTCTCCATGGTTATTACAAAAATTTTTTAATATATATAGATAATGTATTTTTTAAGTAGAGAGAAAGAGATATAGTTATATGCCTTTTTAATATTATAGCTCTTAAGGACGAATGCAAAGCAAAATTTCCTAACTCAGGAGGATAATTGTGCTGGGTTTACATTTTCCATCATAAGAGTTTTTCAGTTATATAGCCACTAGAATAGATTTCAAGACAGCAAGAAAAATAGAAAGGCCAATGTCTGTAAGGTTTAATTTTGGTTTGACTAGATTATGTTGAAATTTTTGTCATTCAATCAGTTATTTCATGTAGGTAGACACGGTTTTCAGCAGTGTTGCAAGGGTCCCTGGTGCATTTTTTTAAAAAAAATCTAATCTGCAATAGATTGTACTTTAACAACTTGCTGAACAATTGAATACAAAAGATTAGTGGGAAACCAGCCCAAGCAAAACACCACAACTTAGGTTTTCCTCAGGCATGCTTTTCAAAGATGACTTAGAAAAGGTATCTTGTCCACAAAAGACCCACAGAGTACAAAATAGCTTTACAGTAAAATGTGCATCAGAAAGAGGACCCGAGTTCCAGTGCCTGTCTCATACTCATTGGTTGTATAACCTTAGGACTACTACTCTTCCTGAACCTCTTTTCTTCAAATATAAAATGCAGACTGGGCTAGCCCCATGGTGCAGTAGTCATTCAGTGCTCAAGATAAGCTAAATCCCACAAGGAAGCCATGATTTAAATTCCTTCCCAGTCAGTCTCCAACACGTGCAGAGCCTGAAGGCAACTGCCCAAGAACCGACCAGATGGAAAATGAGAGGAAGGAGTTGGTGGTGTGATCATACCCCATACAGGGTGCTCATCTCTCTCTCTTCTCATGTTTGAGCACACATGTTTTATCATGAGAAAAGAAAAAACAAAAACAAAAACAAAAACCTTACAACAATGGAGAGAGTAATAGAGAGTAAAGCTCTCTTAATGCATTTCCCTGTAAAAAGTTATTTAATTAACCATCTATCTCTATCTCCTTTGTAAAATATCCCAATTGGTGACTAAACACTGAACTCTTGGTACTTAATATTGTAGGAGGTTCCCTTACATTATCCCACAAAAACAATGTTCTGCAAGCCAACATTCAGGGGCTTTTTCCAAAAACTTTACATGTGGTTGCACTTGATATTGTAATTAGATATTTTAATTAAATTTAAATAAATCGATAAAATATAAGCATGCACATAGTTTTGAGTGCTTTGGGTAGGTTGTAAAGATGAAGTACAAGAAGTATACAACTTTGTGTAAGCAATACAATGGTAAATGATTGTAAACATCATAAATAGCTGGGACTTGGCACTCAGATAGCTTCACGAGTATTTTAAATTATTATTCCACTTCAAAGTAAAAACCGGACTATTAACAAAGATCAGTTGTGGGTATGATTCTCGCAAGAATAATAACCAAAGTGTAATCAGCAGGCCAGAAAAAAGTGAAAGAATTTGACCATATATTAAAAAACAAAAAACAAAAAAAAACTTTACAACTTCTGAGTTAAAATGAAATATTATGAATGCTAGTAATGTTGGTGCCTTGAGTCATCATTAAACCCTGCTGCAGGCTTCATAATATTGGGGTGAAAGAAAGAAAAAGGCACTGGAATATCAAAAAGCAGATGGAATCTGAAAAACAGTTTACTCTTGAAAGACTTCAGCTGCAACAGCTAGTTGTGAGGGGGTGGATCCCCTGCTCTGAGGGCATTGCTCTGTCTCTTGGTAATGGCAGCAGAAAACTACAGCCTGATTAACTTCGGTAATGAGTACAGAAATCAGGCTTGGGTGACATTCTAGGAATAAGAAAAAATATACAAGGAGAAAACTGCACTGTTGTACTATGCAAGTGAGGCAGAAACCCTGGAGACCCACTGCAAAACAGAGACTAGAAATGACTCTAACCTGGTAGGACAGAGATGCCTAAGTTGAGATTTTTGAACTTGTTACTTTCTGAAATAACTAAAAGATCACACAGATTTTGTATCAGAAGGCACACCTCAAGGTACCTACTACAAATGTTTACATAAAGGAATATATGGTCAAAGAATGAAAGAAAAACGATGTTAATGAATGACCAAATACAGAAAATCTCAATGGATATGGAAAGTAGAAAAAAAGAGAAATTCTAGATCTGAAAACTACAATAATTAAAAAAGTTCAGATGGCTCAAAATTGTTCATGATGGGATAAGAATAAGTGAACTTAAAGATAAATCAATTGAAATGACATAATCTGGAGAAAAGAAAAGAAATTGATGGAGAATGGATTGAGTTTCAGAGATCTATGGAATAATATACATTGGTCCAATTTGTATGACACACACACACACACACACACACACACCCCTACCTGGGTCCAGTAGAGAGTGTACATCCAGAATACATTAAAAGAACATAGCTTAATTAGACAAAAATAAGCAGAAATTTGAACAAAAGAAAATGTGCTGAGATCCAGTGAGCATATAAAAAGATGCTCAATGTCTTTAGTTATCAGGAAAATTCAAATGAAAACAATGTATCTGCTACACTACTCATCTATTAAGATGACTAAAATTAAAAAAGACTGAAAACTGAGCTGTCCCTGCCGCCTAGTGGTTAAGGGAGCTGGATTCCACATGGCTTACCACAGTTTGAATCTTGGCCCTGGTGACTTGAAAAATACACATGTATATACATGTCGAAAATCCCAACGGAATGGAGAAATGGAGGAGAAAGGACTGTGGCATGACCACACTTCATTGAGGATGCGTATGGCCTCTGGCAATTAAAAAAGTAACAAATTTAAATGCAGGGTGTACAGTAAGTGAAATGTTTATTCATTGATAAAGGTCATGTAAAGTAAAATAACTGTTTTGGAACCAGTTTGGCAATTTCTTAGAATTGAAACATACTCCTAACATGCTCCATATCTCTGTATTCTCTTTGGAGATAGGGTTTCTAGGGCATGGTCTTCCTATGGTAGATCACAAGACCCCAAGAAAAATGGTGAATGTACTATGTTTTGAAAACTTAGCTAGAACTGGCACATGGAAATTGTCTTTCCTTATTTCCTTGTTGACCTAAGCAAGTTCATATGGACAAGTTAAATGTTAATAGGTTGAGGAAATATATTCTGTACCTTGTTTAAGTGACACTGCAAAGGCTCATAAACATGTAGACATTCTAATAGAGCAACCATGTGAAAAATTCTGTTACTTGTGATATATTACATTATGATACTACAACTAGTAACCTCACTGTTCATTGAGGAAGTGGGATAGCAAATGGAATAGTCCATTGGTTAATGGAAATGAGAGATGAGGAAAGAAAGTAGACTTGGTTAGATCTGAACAGGGCTGAGTGCTTATGCAAGGACAAAGGATGCTTGGTTGAACATTTTCTAACAGCAGAAGGAGAGTTTTCCAAACTAGATTTTCAGAATTTTTAGTGTTTAGACATAAAGGGATAGTAAAACAGTGTCAGAATTAAAGCTCAAATACTCTTTTTTTTTGTTTGTTTTTCCAATTTCTCTTAAACAATTTCTGACATTTGCAAATACCTTATTGATAATAAAATGTATACATGTACACTGCCTTATCCCCTCAGGGACAGTGAAAAGTAAGATTTATTACTGACTGTCTTCTACAGTGGGGTAAAATAGAGAAATCAGTGAAATAAAGTGACTTTTCTGAGTTCACAGGGATGAAAAAATTGAGGCTAGGAGTCAAACCCATTATCTTGTGGTACTAGACACAGAGTTTTTATATTATTTTATAGTTGTCAGTCCAGATTTGAACACATACAAAGTGTTATACAAATACTTCCATAGTTGAATCTATACAGATCAGCATGTCTGAAAGAATGCTTTCCTTTCTACTTTTATTCTTTTTTTTTTTTTTTTGAGAGATTTTCACTGTAGGGCGCGTGCACTCGCCAGACAGACAGAGAGAGACATAGAGACAGAAAGCGAGAAATCACCCCCCAGGGGTGATGGTCACGCCGCAATCCCTTCTCCTCCATTCTCCTCTCGGGATCTTGGGCACGCACGCACACACGCCCGGCGTGAGTTTTAAGCCACCGGGTCCGGGACACGAACCGCAGTCGACTACGTGGGAGTCCAGCGACATAGCCATTACGCTAACTGCTGGTTCCCATCTACTTTTATTCTTTGTGATAATGCATTAAAATACTTACTCTTTTTCTAATTTTGTCCTTGTATGATCAGAAAATAACAATTTCTCATATCTGCAGTTTTAAGTAGGTCACTAAGTCTTTTTTTGTGTGTTGCAGAAACTCTAAGGCAGGCTGTATTACTGTCCTCTTGTAACAGAGGGAGCAGAGAGATGGCATGTAAGGTTTACCTCATGTCACAGTGGCATTGTCAGCTGAACTTAAACCAAGTCCATTTTTCTGTCTTTTTTTTTAAAACTACATTTATTCCATTTGTCTATGACTATCCAAAATACGGCCTCAACTCTAGAGAAACGATCACATTAAAAGACCATTTTAATTACTGTAATCTTAACGTCTTCATTAAAATTTTGTTATATTCTAGTCAAAATATACGCATGTTTTCTAGCAGTTCTTAATGTTTTTAGACTGCTGAGTTCCCATGGGATCTGCGAAAAACATTTAATTAAGAGATAATTGTTCTAGCATGTGTTAATTTTTATTTTCTTAGGTGTTTATTAGTGTAGAGAATCAGTTGAACTCCCCCCTCCCTCTTTTGGAGGAAGTGCTAAATTGTCTAGTCTTTATTGTTCTGCTAGAAGCATCATCTTTTACGGAGAATCTTTCATTTCTAAAGTGTTCCTTTTTTTTCCTGCTGTTTACAAACAAAATGAGTCGAATGCTCCAATACTGAATTCTGCAGGGTATATTCTATATAGTAAGAAAGAATTTCAGGGGCAACTACTCTGCAGTACATGCAATACAGTCTCACTTTTAATTTTATTATTTTTTTCTTTTTTGGAGAGGTTTTTGCTATAGGGTGTGTGCACTTGCCAAAAAGACAGAGAGAGATGGAGAGACAGGAAGTGAGAAATCATCCCCCAGGGAGATGGCCACACCACAATCCCTTCTCCTCCATTCTTCTCTGTGGATCTTAGGCATGTACTCACATGCATTTGGCATGAGTTTAAGCCACTGGGTCCAAGACTTGAACCGTGGTCAACTACATGGGAGTCCAGCTACAAAGCCATTATGCCAACTGCTGGTCCCTTTTAATATTTCTAATGTACATATGGAAATTCTGGAAAGAGCCCTGCAAAGAAATTTAGTCAACTTTTTGAATCCATAACTTAGACAAAGTAAAATACCATTTCAAAAAGAGAAAAATAACAAACTTACTTTGGATGAGAACAGAAAATTAATTTTTATACATCACAGACAATAGTTTTGTTTCTGGTAATTGAGTCTGAGAAAATGGTCAGGAATACAACCAAACCTCTACATAATGAACTTATTTGTAATAGAAGTGAAGAAAATGTAAGTTTGCAACAAGAAGAACTATTATATAAATTAGAGTAATCTACATGTTGATCACTCCACAGCTACTAAAGAATGCTATGGTGTCACACAAAAGGATATAAAATGTATATTTAGTACACATTATCTATGTCAATACTGGAGAGAAGGATATTCTAGGTTAGAGGAAACAAAATGATTCTTAGATTTCTCACATGCACATTAAACATTCAAGGTTTATAAGGACTAAGAATAAGAAGGTAGAACTGGAACCTCTGGTTAGAAGCTGCAATGAACAAAATTGTGTTCTGTATCAGGAAGAATGTAAAGATAAAATGATTTTATAGCCAGAACTATTATTTACCAAAGCACAGTAGATGCAAGTGTAAGGGAGGAAAATCTTTACCTCCTAGGTTCTTCTCCCGAAGTGCTAAAAAAAAACAAACCTGAGAAAAGACAGATTATTATACCAAAAGAACCCAGAGTAGAGTGTTAATTCATGCAGTGTACATACACATGGGAAACTTGAGTGCAGAGTGATGTAGCTGGGTTATTAGAACTTGGGCTTATATAACACCTTAACAAAGAATAATAATAAGTTTGTAGGGAAGTGACAAGTCAAAGGAAAAGGGCTTTAAGCTTTGAAGGGTGGCAAACTGTGGAAATGAAAGTATATGGAGAAACTAATGGGAGTCAAGAGCTGTTTTGGTCATATTTATTATGTGGATGCCTCTTGTAGCCTCTTAGAGTCTAATAAGCCCACTGTTAGGCAAATGGAGGAACAGAGAAGTTTGATTTTGTTTTTTCATCTGATGTTTCTCCATTGTCTTTAACTCAAAATAGTCCTTATGACAAAGTGGCATATGTTGGAGTGGCATTTATCACCCCCTAAAGGGTGTTTTAAGCTCTTTACATGTGTATTAACTCATAGAATCCTTACGGCAGTCGTCTGCGTTAAATATGCTCATGATTCCCACTTGATAGATAAAGCATAGAGAATTTTCTAAGGTCAGATATCCTTTAAGTGATTGAAACAGGATTTAAACCTAGATAGCATGTGGCTCAAAATCTGTTATTTTAGCAGCTATCTAATCACTGAGTTTATATTAAAAAGAAATTAAACCAGTGCATCATGGAAAATCTGCTCTCTCAAATTTATTATAGCACTATTCACAATAGTCCAGATATCAAATCAATCTCAGTGTCTATCAGTGAATGAATAAAGAAAATTTTTATGTATACTCAGTGGAATACTATTCAGCCATAAAAGAGTGAAATTCTGTCATTTCAACAACCTGAAAGATAGTTCACTAAGTGAAATAAGCCATGCTACCCATTATACACAGAAAGACAAATATCGCATGATCCCGTTAGTGTATGGACTCTTAAAAAGTTTATTTCATAGAAGTAGAAAATAGAATGGCCCTTTTCAGAGATTGGGGTGGCAAAGGGAAGAGGGAAGAATGAAGAGATAATGGTCAAAGGATGTATAATTACAATTTGGTAGGAGATATAAGTTCAAGAGACCTATTGTACAGCACAGTGACTACAGATAATAAAGATATATTGTATTCTTCAAAAATGCAAAGAAATTTGGAAAGTGTTCTCACCTCAAAAATGGTAACTGGGTGTTAGTACATTTTGTTAACTAATGAGATTTAACTATTCCACATTGTATGTATACTTCAAAAGCTTATGCTTTGCAATACAAATATATACAATTTTATCGATTTAAAAATAAAATAAAAATACCTTAGGAAGGAGTTTCTCATCCCTTTAAATATTTAAGTAAGAATTTAAAACCCACTTTCAAATCATATTGTTAAAAGAAAACTCAAGTGTGTATAAGGGACAGTTAGGTTCTAAGTCTAAATTTTCATTCCATAAAATTTCTTAAAAAACAAAACAAAACACAGAAACAAGACATTACTCAGAGTTTCATATCAAAGTCAGACATGTATTCACAGATATGCATATACTCACTGAACTTGCTATTGAAAGTAGTCAGATTATTTAAGAAATTCTGTGAATCAATAAAATGTTGAAAAAAAAGAAATAGAGAAGAACTGTAGGGGAGCAGCAGTTAGCGTAATGGCTATGTTGCTCGACTCCCATGTAGTCCACTGCAGTTCGAGTCCCGGACCTGGTGACTTATACTCACACCAGGCACGTGTGTGTGCATGCCCAAGATTCCAAGAGGAGAATGGAGGAGAAGGGATTGCAGTGTGGCCATCCCTCCTGGGGGGTGATTTCTCACTTTCTGTCTCTCTGTCTCTCTCTGTCTGGTGAGTGCGCACACCTGTAGCTAAAACCTCTCCAAAAAAAACCAACTGTAGACACCAGAGATGGTGTGGGAGGAGGGTTGGAAATTACAGAGGGTGAGAAAAAAGGGGAAAATACATATATACACACACACACACACACACACACACATACACACACACATATATATACATGGGCACATTTGTGTATATATTTGTGTATATATGAAACTAGAAGTGGAAAATTATCAACAATAACATATATGATTAAGCCACTATGCAGTATAATCTGGATGGTCAATCACATTTTGTATGCTGTGATGATGCTCAGTGAATGAATGTAAATTAATTAATTAATTAAAATTTGAAAAAAAAAGACTCTCTGCACCTAGTCAAGGCTAATCTTCCCACTCCTTTCAGTCATTTTCCTTGCTCACCTCTGTCTAAAGCTACATTGCACATGGACTCTTTCTAGCTTTTTCCTTCCTTCCCTCCCCTTCCCTTCCCTTCCCTTCCCTTCCCTTCCCTTCCCTTCCCTTCCCTTCCCTTCTCTTCCTTCCTTTTTCCTTTCCTTGTGCCCTCCTTTCCTCTCTTTCCTTGGCTCCTCACATCATCTTTTCCCTCTCCTTTCTTCCTCCTTCTCTTACCCTTTCTTCATATAATGAAATATTTATACGATGATAATCTTTTGGTCATAAAAAATAATGAATAAACTAGTGATACATACAACAACATGAATGGACCTTGAAAGCATTATTGTAATTAGGAAAAGATAATCACAGATGATCACATATTATACAATTCCATTTAACTGGAAATGTACAGAACAAATGTATCTGACAGAGATTAGATTAGTGGTTTCCTAGGTTTGGGTTGGGAAGAAGTTTGGGGAGTAGGGAGTAATTGCTAATGAGTATGTGGTTTCTTTGGGGCTAATAAAAATGTTTCGAAATTAAGTAGTGGTGATGGTTGCAGAACTCTGAATATACTTAAAATGCTGAATTACACACTTTGAAAAGAGTGAATTTTATGATATGTGAATTGTATTTAAATAAAGTTCTACTTAAAAAGCAGACTATAGGGGCCAGTGTATGGTGTCGTATTTAAGGCCCTAGATTACTACGTAGATGACCATGGTTTGAGTCCCAGACCTAGTCCCTTGAAAATCACACCAGGCACATGTGCATGCATGCCCAAAACCCTGAGAGGACAGTGGAGGAGAAGGGATTGCAGCATGGCCATTCTCCTGGGGTTGTGATTTCTCCATTTCTCTGTTTCTGTCTCTCTCTCCCCAGCAAGCACACATGCTCTATGGAAAAATGCAAAAAAAGTAAAAGCAAACAAAACACAGACTTTAAGTTTTTATTTATACATAAATACACAATTTATTTTTAAAATTTTTTTTATTTAACTTTATTTATTTATTTATTTTAATTTGACCAGAGAGGGACAGAGTGAGAGAGAGAGAGAGAGAGAGAGTGAGCAGGAAAGCGAGAAACCAAGCCACCAGTTCCAGGACTCAAACCACAGCCAGCCATGTGGAAATCCAGCACCCTAACCACCATGCCACCTGCTGGCCCCACAATTTATTGATATATTGACTATTTAACTTTATTTTTTGGTAAACTTATCTACAATAGTTATAAATAAATTATGCAAAACTCGAGCATGAATTGTCTTCTTAGACTCTTAATTAAAAATACAAATTTTCCCAATAGAATTAGAATGTAACTGCTGTTGTTATTTATTTCTATTATACATTTATCAGAATTTATTAACTAAGTAAGTGTGCTCATTTAAAGTCTCCTCTTTATTATGCATTTTTATGTCTAGGCTGTAGTATCTAAGTCACCTCTTAAACTCTTTTTTTTTTGGAGAGATTTTCACTGTAGGGCGTGTGCGCTCGCCAGACAGACAGAGAGAGACATAGAGACAGAAAGCGAGAAATCACCCCCCAGGGGGGATGGTCATGCCGCAATCCCTTCTCCTCCATTCTCCTCTCGGGATCTTGGGCACACACGCACACGCGCCCAGCGTGAGTTTTAAGCCACCGGGTCCGGGACACGAACCGCGGTCGACTACGTGGGAGTCCAGCGACATAGCCATTTTGCTAACTGCTGGTTCCCACCTCTTAAACTCTTAATGAGTACTTCATTGTGACAGAAATAAGTTCCTTCCTTCTGTTCTGCCTCTGACACTTGATGTAAGTTTAACTTTGAAGAATTACCAACTTTTCTGAGCTTTAATTTATTGAGAAAGAAACTAAACGTAAAATCCCCCTCCCCCCCAGGATCATTTATGTATATGATATACTTCTCTGGTTTTTTCACCTAAGTTTTCTGAAGTGGTTTTCTCATCTCTACCATGGGGCTAATCCACCTTCCAGTCTATGAATGCAAAGATAAGTTTTGTTTGTTTTGTTTTGTTTAAACTAGAAAGAGTGTGTTCTGACAGTCTGCTTTTCAAGTCCATCTTTTCCATTTATTAGCTCATGACTCTGGGCAAGATACTTAATCCCTGTCAGCCTCAGTTTCCTAGTCTGAAACATAGGGATAATCACAGTTCTTAAACAATAGGAGTGTGATGAGGATTAAATGAGTTACAATATTTTAAAAGTACTCTATAATTGCACTACTATCATTTCATAGTAAGTGAAATAGTAAGAAAATTGACTTATGTGCAGTGGATTCACAGTCTGGGATACAGTGATGTGCCCAGAAAATGGTATACAGTGTGATTAATATTTGATCCTGATGTTCTGCAAGCTAAGGTATAGAATATCAAGGAATGTGCAAAATATGTTTCCTGGAAACATAGAAATTTCATGCCTTTATTCTCAGAAGAATAACTTAAAAGTCCACTCTGAGGAAAGAGCTGACTTGGCATGTCCCAAGCAATCGAGGCAGACGAGATCATGACACAAGTTCTTTGTCATCCTCAACACAATCTCGTGTATTAGAAATGGGAAAAAGACAATTCATTTTTCATAGTTTCTTCATGTACTCTTTGTGTGGGCCGGATTCTCTAATGCAATATTTCAGGCCATTTCCAGCTCTTCTATAAGATCAATATTTCAAATATTTCTAACAATAGATTGTAGATGTGTGTGCAGGTATGAGTGTGTGTGTGTGTGTGTGTGTGTGTGTGTGTCTGTGTGTGTGTGTGTGTGTGTGTGTGCGTTTGCTATATTGTGCTCCATCTCTAGCGTCTATACTGCTGGCTTAAGGAAGAACATGAGAGATAGGTTTACTGAACTCTAAAAACAGCAGGTGATCGATAGGAAAGCAAATCCTATTCATTTATAAAAGATAAAATGACATGGGAGACACACACATAAACAGATAGTGGAGGAAGAGGAAGAGAAAATAATACTTGAATGGTAAGCTCTGGGGATATCCAGTAGCAAAATAAGGACAACGGAGAGCTTGCTGAATTTTCTTCTCTTCTTCATTTGAAAATCAAAACACAAATAGTATATGTTTCTGTGTCAAGAAAATCTTTTCCTTATATACCATCTCAGAAAAACAACATCTTTTCATTTAACTACGTTTGTCTCCATCCAACTCATAGGGAGTGTAGAAAGTTTTACTGCAGTCAGGGGAATAGAAAGGAAGTGATTATAACTATGTGAGTCCCTTGAATCCATTAGATTGTTCTGAGACTGATGTTAAGAGAGAGAGAGAGAGAGGGAGAGAAAGAGAGAGAGAGAGAGTAGGAGAAAAAAAGTAATCTGGTAGAATTGTGAAGGCGCTCTCAGAATCTCAGCATTAATAAGCCTGAAAACTCAGTACAGGCCCTTAGTGTAGTCTACCCTTCCCCTGCCATGCTGCATTTGAGTAAGGTGAAACTTTCAGCAGAATTAAGAAGTCAGACTTGGGTTCATGTATATGTATATATCAGCTGCGCTTGATATTGCAAATATTTACACTAATTAAGTTCACTAGCAAATCAGCTAAATGGGGGGAGGGGAAGGCATAGAAAGCAACCATAGATACCAGAGACAATGTCGGAGAAGGGTAGGACAGAGCAGAGGGTGAGGGATAGGGAATCAAGGATGGCCAAAAAAAAAGCAAAATATACAAGATATAAGAAATGGAAAATTATTTGTTGATAACACGTATGTTGATGTGCTTGATTAAGCCAATATACAGTGTATTTAGGATGGAAAATTCATTTTGTATGCTGTAATGATGTATAGTGAATTAATGTAAAAAATAAATTTAAAGAAAAGGAAAAAAAAAGAAAGAGAAAGATTAAAAAAAAATTAGGTTTATTGAGGCATGATGAACATACATTAGAATTTATACTTCCTAGTGGTATAGTACTATGATTTTTATACAAATACATACATCCATGTAATCAACACCAAAATAAATATATGTAGAACTTTTTTTTTTTTTTAAATGTTAAGTATTTACAAGCCTCCCTCATGAGACCTTCCATTCCTCCTGCACTCAGTGCATATCTACCTCTCTGTGACACACCCGCAGCCATTTTTTCAGGTGTTCCTTTCACCCAGAATGCCCTTCCCAGTTCTTTTCTGGCCTTTGACATGCAGCTGCTTATCTCCTGTCTGATTTTGCATATATTCAATCTCACTCATCCAACGATGTACCAAATGTCCATCATTTACCACGGGCTGTCATTCAGTAGGTGCTTACTCTGTGCCAGGCATAGAAATCACTTCTTAATATACCACATCCTATTTATTGTAGAAAATGCATTATAATGTACATATTTTATCCCAATTACCTAGAGAATTAAAAAATACTTCAATCACTTGATTAGAAAGTGACAGGAGAGAATTTGAACACTCTTGTCATACTCCAAAGTCTACGCTTTTAATCCATGGGCTTTTTGGAAAATGTGAGTGGGGACTAGGTGCTGGGGATACCCACCTTCAAAACAGCCAGACCATCTCTGGAGTGTCTTCAATCTCTGTGGACCAGATAGTGAAACAGGCTATGTCTATACCGTGGAATGAAGATTATGATGAGAGTGGAGGGTTGGTTTGGAGTATAAGGGAAGAAGAAGATCTTGGTAAACTTTTGATTGTAATTTTTTTTCTTTTTTATAATGAAGAGTGAGTAAGTGGGAGGTAAAAAAAAGAGAGAAAAATAGATATTCTTGACAGGATCTCGACACATTGAGATCCTACCTACTGTAACCTCTAGTTGACTAGAACCACATGTGCTTGTCCCTGGATCCAGCCTGCTCCAGGTTGGGCCAGAACCCAGGCTTCCCATAAGTCCT